>NW_019154103.1:29098008-29460697 GCF_002288905.1 Enhydra lutris kenyoni
ACCTTTTTTCTTTCTTGAAAGATGACCAAATTCAGAAAACAACAACAAAAAATAAAATATAGCTACTACAGTCACCTATATCCAGAAGTTAAAAATATTTTTACCTTACTTCTTGCTATAAATTTATTCAGACTAGACTGAAACAGAAATCTAAATTCTACTTTTAATGCCAGTGAAGGGGAACTAATGTTTAATTTTATCTGTTAAATTAATTAAACAAAGTGGCCATTAAACTGATGCGGCTCTAATACCATAGATGTCTGTGTAAGCAAACCAAATTCTAAGCCTGTAAAATGCCTCAAATTTACAAAACCAAAATGCTAAGGACAACAAATCACAAACAGCTAACTAGGCTTTAAGCTATGGCCAATCAATAATTTCCTTACACTGCTTCTGCCTTTTCTCTATAAAAGTCTTTCCTCTATGGGACACCTGGGTGGCTCAGTAGGCTAAGTGTCTGCCTTCAGCTCAGGTGATCCCAGGATGATGGAGCCCCCGAACGGCTCCTTGTGCAGCAGGGAGCCTGCTTCTCCCTCTCCCTCTGTCTCTGCCTGCCGCTCCCCCTGCCTGTGCACTCGCGCTCTCGCTCTCTGATAAATAAATAAAATCTTAAAAAAACAAAAAACAAAAAACTCTCTCCTCTAACACCTACCCCCTCAACCCCCGCCTCCATCTGTGGAGGACTCTTAACCACTTCCTGTTTGGCGGTACCCAATTCTAATAGATTTTTGCTCAAAAAAACCTCAGAAGTTTTAATGTGGCCCAGTTTCTCTTTTAGTAGTTCTGGAATCAGAAGAGGGAACCTAGGGGGAGCCCCGAGGGCTTCTAGGAGCAACAGCAACAAGGTTCAGGTACCTGAGCAGCCACTTGAGCACGCCGCTTTCTCACGGTATCAGGAGCCGGTGGGTGTCTGACCGATTCCAGATCCTAGTTCTGCAGCTTTTGCATTATCAGCTTGCAAACTTTGAGCACTGCTTTTTCCAGACTAGGTCCAGAAACCACCAGTCAGACTAGGTCTGACTTGAAAATGGGGCTGGTTATAGGATTGTACGGGTCTGACTTAAAATCGGACCAGTTCTGGGAACTAGCTCCAGGAACTGGTTCCGGGGTCAGACTGGGTCCCACAGAGAAACAAGACTCCTTCCGGGGTCAGACTGGGTCCGACTTAAACTGGACCTCCTGTACAGCGTCTGGTGAAGGCGACGAGAGCTGTTGGGGCCACTCACTGGTTGTGAAGCCCGTAGGTGCTACCTGGGAAAACTGACAGAAGTTGGCAAAAGGTAAGAATTCTTAACAAGGTCAGCTCTTCCGGATCTCTGTAGGGCCTCAGTGAGAGACGAGGTTAAAATTTCACGTTGTCTCTTCCTTTCCAAATTCAGGTCAGCAGGAAAACAAAAATAAAAACATTAGTTACTGGTGCTTTCTTTCCCAGGGCCAGCTATCGCTCTGTGTGTGTGTGTGTGTGTGTGTGTGTGTGTGTATACACACACACCATCTGGTGGGCAGGCTCTCCAAAATATGGCCAGACACAAATGTGGGTTGCACTCCGTTTGCAGCAAGGGTCTTACTGATGCGGGAGGGGTAAGTTCTTGTCTCACCGAGTCCAAGAATAAATCTCGCGGAAAAGGGAGAGTGAGTAAAGCAAAAGAAGTTTATTAAGTAAGGTTACAGAGAGAAAGCTCTCAGGAGTGGTTGCCACTGAGGGCTTCTAGGGATGGTCTTTTAAAAGCTAACCAGGGAATTTAAAGCTTTTTAACATCTCAATTAAGGACTAGTGATAACACCTTCAATGGCTTACTTGCTTTGTAGGGTCAGGGTAATTCTTGATTGGTCACAAGTAGCTGTTACAACAAGACCTCACCTATGACACTAAGACTGGATGGTCTGGTTTGTTCCCCTATTTCTGGTTTCCTTTCATCTCCCACATTTTGAATTTTGTGAGCCTGATCCCATGGCTCCCTACTTACTCTCTCTACCTAGCCCTGCCTGCCCCTTATTCATTACCACTCTCTTTCACCTGGCAGGGAAATTGTCCAAGTCTTTCTTTTGGTTACCTTTGGGAGTCCATGCCAGGAGTATTTATTGTCATGACTGAAGCCGGCAAGATATTAAAAAGGGTTTTTTAATTTGTTTTTCTTTTCTTTTCTTTTCTTTTTTTTTTTTCTTAAAGTAGCTCTATGGTCAAATGTTTGCCAGATTGAAAGACGATTTTAGGAACCTGATAGGAACTTTCAGGCCTTCTTCCCTAATGCTAAAATGAAACTATGTGCGCAAAGGGAAAGAAGAAACATTCTGAAGCCATTGTGGAAGGATTTATTAAAACTTTCCAAACAAATGCCCTTCTAAATCTAGAACATAGGAATCTTTTGATTTCCATCTTAGTTGAAGATCTCCCTGGTATAGAGAAGCAAATTGAGGATAATGTTGGATGGCTGAATCAGGTTTTGTTTGTTTGTTTGTTTTTTTTTAATCATTCAGGTTGCAGACGAATTCTTTAGGGGGGAACTAAAAACAACTGTATTTATCTTACAAATTGAATCTTTACAAATGTTGCTTCTAGAAACTATTCAAAACCCACCTGTCTTTTATGCCAATCGCAGTATGCCCTCTATTCTTCTCATAAGGCTTGCAGATAAATAGTATGTATGTCTGTTTAGGTAAATTATAGATAGATGTGTGATATTTTTCTTACTCTGGATGTTATTGACAAAATTAATTTGTAAAGAGTTCTATTTAATTGGCTTAAAAACAAGGAAGCATTTATATAAATCAGATATACTCTCAGAAATATAGAAACTAACCAAAATGTTTTTTAAGTTCCTGTGATCTAGGATAATGCTCAGTAAATAAAAGCTAGTACACGCTTGTTGGTTTAATAAAAATGGGCATTTTCTTAGAGATATCAACATTAAATACAATATTTTTATTCTACCTAGGCTTTACTGAAAAGCAGAATCATTTCCAAATAAGATAAAATACTGAAACAATAGTTACGGGACACAGGTTCATTCAGTTTTGGCCTTCTTTTACAGAGGAACTAAAGATATTAGGTCTATTAGTAAACAGGTTTTGTGTCACATTGAAAAATTTATGATGAAGAAAAATATATTTCTAGACATTATGAAATGTATTTATAAATTTGCCAATCCACAGGATGCAGACATTTTGCAATTGCTTATTTCTTAGTTTCCACTAGGAATAAATGATTCTAAGCATTCAGAATTCTAATCAATATATGCAAATAAACTACTTAGAAATAATAAGGATGAAAGGAAACTCAAATGGATTATTTAAAAAGTTTAGGTTTGTGGAAAAGGAATCTTGGATAAGGGATTTTTATGTGTGGTCAAGGTGATTAAAATTGGAAAAGATTTATTTATGTTTTTAAAGAATGAACTTTAATATTAAAAGTGCCCTGGTAAAAAATTAGAATTGGTTATCTCTTTGTTAAAAGGATGGTTTTTGGGGGCGCCTCTGTGGCTCAGTTGGTTAAGCATCTGACTCTTCGTTTCAGCTCAGGTCATGATCTCAGGGTTGTGAGATGGAGCCCTGCATTAGGCTCTGTGCTGGGCATGGAGTCTGCTTAAGATTCTCTCCCTCTTCCCCTCTTCCTTTGCCTAGCCCCTACCTTCCTCTTTCTCTCTCTCTCTCTCCCTCCCTCTCTTAAAAAAAAAAAAAAGAGGGAGGGAGAGAGAGAGAGAGAGAGAGAGAGAGAAAATAAAAAGAGAAGGGTTTCTGTTACCATTGGCTTGCTCTTGATAAGAAATTGTGAAATTTTTTTGATTCTTTTATATGTGTTCTGTTTCTGTTTTCTTACCTTTTGGACAGTCTGTGTGGAAAGCAAAGATTTTGTGTCTTAGCAAAATTTACTATATTTCACATTGTCTTTTTGAGGTCTTTGGTTACTTAAGAAAACCCAATTTTCTCAGTATGAGAAGAACTAAGTTTTTTTTCACAACTGTGCAACCTTCTGTTTTTGCCTTTAAAATTTTCTGTTGTCACTATAAATAGATAAGTATTATTTCATAATGATCTGATCCTATTTAGCCAAATAGGCAAATCTTTTGACATTTTATTAACTTCCCCAAATCACACACACAATTAGAAACATTGGTTTTTATTACTATTATTACCAGGGCTTGACCTGGAATGTCGTATTTGAGAACATGCATAAAAGCAGTTATGACCAGATAGTTTTGAGAAACTAAGGTTGACTTAATGGAGCCAATAAAAGCCCCTTGGAAAAACTGTTTTGTTTCCTTATGTACATGGTTCCTGGGAACCTTACCAGGTGAATAAGGAGGTTACTCCCTGGTGGGCCCAGTAAACTTAGGATATCTTGGGGACCACAAAAGGAGAGGAATTCACCCAAATCTATAGGTACTTATGGTGAAATCTGATGGTGGGTTCTGGGGTTGACTTCTTAGACTAGAGAGGCTTTTAAAATTTAAGATACCTTATGAAAATTTCTGACAAAGCAGACTTTAAAAGAGCCTATGTCGTCAGTCACTATTCTTGATGCACTTGTATAAATAATCAGGCCAAGTTTAATGAGACTTGACTTATTTTGCAAACAAATTAGTCTTACTGTGATTATCTTTGATAGAAATAAGGGTGATTATAGAGGAAAAAATTATGTTTCAATAGAAAATTATAACAATCTTGTGGATATCAGATTCTAGGTCTCTTCATTGTCTCTGCAAACCAAGCTGGATCCCAGATTCTTCTAGCTTCCTCAGAGATCTGGCTATATCTCTCCAAACTAATGTTTCTGGTCTTCTTCCACCCTTTGTGATATGGAATTTGCTAAGAATAAAGATGGTCCCTGAACTTCCTTGGAAGGAACCACACCGGATTCTCCTCTCTACCCAGATAATAACCAAACTGAACCTTGGGTCCACATGCCCCAGTTAAGAAGGGCTCTGCTCAACTCTTGGAACCAGCTGGAGATCTAGATTAAAATAGACTAAGGAGTTTCCTCTCAGGAATAGACAACATCTTGAGGTGAATAGGTCTCTTAAGATCAAGGACAAGATTTTCATTTCCAGTATGAAACCTTTGTTCCTTTTGCCTTTTTGCTCCTTGCTTTTTCTCTTGTTAATAAAGGGAAGACAGTGCTCCTTAGTCCTGGCAACTAGTTTTGAATCTAGGGCTAAGGCCATATCAGAACAAAAGTCCCTAGACTTTCTTGCTAAGGTGTTTTTAGATAATAGAATTGCTTTAAAATACTTACTGGCTGAACAAGGAGTCTTTGCCATAGCAAATGCTTCCATCTGTACCTAGATCATTTCTGGTACTATAGCAAATATAAGAAACAAGCTATTTGGCTAAAACAGCTTGATGCCCCTTCAGTTACATTCTTTGGTTTATTTGATACCAACTGGCCTGGTTCACAGAAGCTCTAGCTAAGGAGTGCATGTCAGTCTTTTGATATTATACTAATAATAGTTAACATTGTTGTCTCCCTGGTACATTATGTTCTGTCAGAGGTCTTAAATGCGTGTTCAGAGCTATCCGCAGTACATCAGATGATCTCACTGTACTTAGAGAAACAAAAACAAGAGGAACAGTGAGATGAACAGCATAAACAGTTCTCCCATAAATCTGATATATTTTTTGAGTTTCACAATGATATAAGAGTAATTTAACTGTGATGGTAACTGAGAGTGGCACTAATACCAAATTTTTGGTTAATCTCTCATGTATAAGAGGATGACCAAATAAGAGGAATGGTTAAATTAATTAAACAATTGGGTCATTAGACTCATGTGGTTCTGATGCTCAAATAATGGCCTATTAAGCAAACCAAAATCTAAACCTCTAAATGCTTGAAGATTGTGAAATGAAAATGCTAAAGACTGTCAGTCACTGATAGCCAACTTGTCTTCAAGCTATAGCTAATCAATAATTTCCTTACCTTGCTTCTACCTTTTCTCTATAAAAGTCTCTTCTGGAGCTCCTGAAGCACTCCTAGCCCCTCTTGGTTTGGTGCTGCCCAATTCTAATAGATTTTTGCTCAAATAAACTCCTGAAAGTTTTAATGTTCCTCAGTTTATCTTTCAACCGGTCTAAGTTTCTCTTTTCTTTATCTCTTTCTTTTATTTTTCCTGTTACTCTGTATATAACATGATGAAATATCTTCCTTAATCTTGAATTGGCTTATGAGAGACTTCTGTCAGTTGTGTCATTCAATAATAAATATTACAAATATTAATTTAGCATAAGAAGGACAAGCCTTATTTACACCAGTGACTGTTTATTGCCACATGTATTAAAATCATATTTTTGAGGCAAATCAGTATTGATTTCATTCCTACTAATTATCTTACAATGAATACATTTTTAATGATTCCAGACTTTTCTTCTAAACAGATGTTTCTTGAATGGCGTTCTTTTTGTTTTTATCCCCCTACTGTTGGAACATTTAAATAAGTTGGCACCAATTTGTTAGGTTATAAAACTGGGTACTTTGTTGGAACCAATTTTATATTAGGATAAAACTTCAGCACACTTGGCCCTTAGTGTTTCCCCATGGATAAGAAGTAGCCTTTCTCACCGTTTTATTGTTTCATTCATCAGTGTTTTATTTGCAAATTGAAGTTACTTTGATGGGCATCTTTTTCTATGCTAATAAGATACCAGCCAGTTTTGCCCAAGAATCGTGTAGCCCTTCAGCAAAGTAATTCAATTCCCCAGTAATTCCCTGGAAAAGATAAGTACAGGACAGGATTAGTGCAGACATAAAAACAAGCTTTAAATATTCCTTCTGAAGTAGATACTCACATATTTATCTCTCTCCTTAAACCTTAATTACAGAGAATGTTGGAAATACTAGCAAAATCATCACTTGCGCATGTTGCTGTAGGCAGTGTAGACAAGTTGAGATGGAACAGCTATGAAATAACCAAGTTGATTCTTTAGCTCACAGTTGAGGTAAATACCTACTCTCAAAGTAGTTATGACCATTTTCTAATTTTTGCCATAAAACCAAATATAGGGTCTCACCAATACCTGCACTGTTGAGGAAAAATGCACCTGTTCTCTCCAGTTTTACCATTATATCAGTTTTCCATTACTGAATTTTACATTCCTTCTTTCCCTCTCTTTTACATGATAAGTGAAATGGACTATTGATGTAAAAGAAATATTATGCCTCTTGCAAATTTCATAGAATAAGGAGAGAAACATTTGTCCTTTGCTCTGATGAGGGGGCAGAAGGCTAGCTGAGTACAAAGCAAAGCTGACACCCCGCAACCTTCCCCGCCCCCCACTCCTGGGTGGGACTTGTGTGACTTTCTTCTGGGAAAGTCCCAACTATTTTAGTGTTAATGCCTTGCCAGAGGGAAAAACAACCTTAGCTTGATGAAATAGTCAGGCCCCCAGTATCCCGAGGGTCTTCTTTAACATCCGAAAACCCTTTTGAAACCTCCCTTTCTCTTACCTCCCCCAACTCCCAAGTATGTAATCAAACACCCCTCACAATCCCTGTGCAGCAGCTTTTTCTACCCTTGGGTGGTGTCCCCATGCTTTAATAAAACCACCATTTTGCACTGAAGATGTCTCAAGAATTCTTTCTTGGTTGTCAGCTCGAGACACCACCCTACTGAACCTCACCTGTATTCCAAAACCCCGTAAATTCTGTGCTCTCTCTGATAGTGTTACATCATTGCACAAGAATCACATATACAGCCCAAACACTGGAAATCATTTGCTACTATGTCACCTTTTCTTATTATTTCTTTATTTTTAAAGAAAATTAAACTCTTATGACCAAAGTGGGGTTAAACTCAAGACCCAGAGATCAAGAGTCATAAACTATACCAAAGTTTCGCACCCCTTATAACTGTTACTTTAAAATGATTTTTAGAGGGAAAATTTCATTAAGTAGTCTTCATTTTCTTTGTACTGTAATCTTTTTTTTTTAATTGCATTGAAGCAAAGTTAATTTTCTTTGGGGATATAGGGAATTGTTTTTCAGATGATAGAAAAAAAAAACTCCATCCTTTGAATATAATTCTACTGAATAAAATATAATTTTAAATTACATTTTAAGAAAATAATAGATTATCACCCTTTGACTTTTTGGTCTAAAATCTAGTGTTTATAGAGGGATTTATTGTTATAACTATGCCTCACTTGCAAAATTCCAAAATTAATAGTCAATAACACAAAAAGTCATAAAAGGTATATACCATCTTTCTTAATCTGTTAATTGATGATGTCATCAAGTAGTTTTCAGTATAGTTTGCATTTACATATGTGACATCTCAAATGTTGTGAAGACACTGCCCACTTTTTTCCCCTGTTTTTGACAGTACCATATTGCTCAAATAATTATACCAAATTTTAATATCTTTGGTTATATATGAAGAACATCTTCATAACTAGTCATGTTATATAAGTTAGATTTCATATATCCTTAAATTAAGCGTTTTTTGCTGTTGGACTTTAATTGCAAAATTGTTTATGGAAAATACTTCTCAGAATCTTAATGTATTTTTTGAAGTTTTACTATGGTTAAGTTTAAAGTTAACACAAAAGTAAAGAGAATAATGAAACCCACATACCCATAACCTAGTACATTATTTTTCTGTTGGTGCTGTAAAAGAAAAGTACATAAACTTGGTGGTTTAAAACACAGATAATACTGTTCTATAGTTCTAGAGAATAGAAGTCAGAAATGCATCTCAGTGGGCTCAAAATAAGGACAGATTGCCTTTCTGAACTCTAGGGGCAGTCTGTTTTCTTGTCTCTCCAACTTCTAGAGCTTACCTTCAGCCTTGTGGTATCATTCCTCTGTCTTCAAAGCCCAGGACGTCAGGCCAGATCCTTTTCATATTGCCAAATCCCTGTCTCTACCCCAGTTCTGCCTTATTCCACTTATAAGAACTTTTATGGTTGCATCGATTCACTCTCCTTTTCACTGTTAGATCTTCAGGAAAATTTGTCCATTTTATGGTCAGTTGATAAGCAAACATACCTGCAACATTAATTATCCCTTTACATATAACAACATATTCATATGTTTTCAAGATTGAGACCTAGACCTCTTTGGGGGTGTTCTTTACCTGCCTCTTTTACCTACTATAGTTGTTAATGTCTTGCAATTATTTCATTTATCCCTAAATGAAATTTAGGGATAAATTTTTATTTATCCCTAAATAACATTCCCCCATAACATTCATTCCCCCATAACACACATTCCCCCATAACACACATACACAAACTTTTTTTCTTCATGTGGTTTGTCCAGTTTTCTTTTTAAGCAAATCTCTGACATTACATAACACCACCAGTAAATATTTCTTATGTGTGTCTCAATGGATAAGGACATTTTGTTTAACACCTTACAAAATAAACAAGAATTCTATAATATCATCTAATACCTAGTCTGTTTCTTATATTTTCTGATTATCTCAAAAATGTCTTCTATAATTGATAGTGCAGTATGGATCATGAGTTTCCAAACTCTGAATTTGGTTGCTAACAACTTCACAGGATAGTTTAACCTGAGCCTTTAACCTCTGTATTACCTGTAAACTGGTAGTTAGTTTCAGAGGTTCTTTTTTTTCCCCCAAGAATATATTATTGTAGTTTGTATAATTCATGTTGTACCACATTGTGTAATACATGATGTGTGGTTATCTCAATTGTAGTGATGTTAAAAATGTTTATAAGATTCAAGAGTTGTCAGCCTAATCTATCTGTTATAAAGTTCCTCATCAACATGCACCTAATGATTTCAGCTTGAGTTGATGATAGTTGTATAGATGCTTTGAGACCACCTTTTCAGGAGCTTCCTCCATCATCATATTTAACATAGTTAGTGTTCTATAAAAATTGACTTACCACTGCTTTCCAGAGATTTAACTAGTAGGAAAAAGGAGGTACGTTGGTAACTGACCAACTGTTGGTCTGGCTACAGAAATATAAGGCTGTCTTAACTCATGTAACTACTTCCAGCTTTGTTGACTTTGGGTTTCTTATCCATCACAATTTTTATAATATGCTTTCAAAGATAATCTGACTGATAATCATTATGAGATAATATTACTGATAATATTACAATGTTTGAATTCCTAATTTGTATGCAAAAAGAGGCGTAGTTACTTTTTGTGTTTTCTAAGAGGGTATCCACAGAAACTGGTTCCAGACAGATTCCTTGGAAAATACTACCGTTATTTGTACCATGTTGTTTGATCCTTTTTAAGATACCATTATGCCTTTTTAAAATACCTAAAGCAAAGCTTGGATGATTATTTCCTTTTTTTCTGTCCAAAATACATTAAGGTCTTTTATTATATAGAAACAAGATCTAGTCACATGTTCTAACTATCTAATTAGTTTAACTATTGTACATGAAATTGCATAAATAGGACATTTAATTAAATAAAAGTTAGGAGATATTATTGACACCCACAATATCTATGTTATGTGTTATTTTTAGTAAAAGTATAAATTGAGAAATCATTTTTATAAATATATAGGGCTTTTAAATTGTGGACACTAATTTGTTGGTCAAAAAAATGAAAAGAAAAAAAATGAAAAAAAAGAGCACATTAATCAGTTATTTAGTCATCAAAACTATTTTTCTTTTTTCTTTTTTTTTTTTTTAAGATTTTATTTATTTATTTAACAGACAGAGATCACAAGTAGGCAGAGAGGCCGTCAGAGAGAGAGGGGGAAGCAGGCTTCCTGCTGAGCAGAGAGCCTGATAGTGGGGCTCGATCCCAGGACCGTGGGATCATGACCTGAGCCGAAGGCAGAGGCTTTAACCCACTGAGCCACCCAGGTGCCCCCAAAACAATTTTTCAAGTTCCCTCACAGGTGAACAAATTTTTTAATTTATAAGAATGATCTTCAGCAAGAGGCTATTAATGTAGTATTTGATCTTGCAGTATTTTCACAAACATGTTATGTAATAGTCCTTGGAGAAATGTTAGATTTTACAGTACCATTCCTAATTCTTAATTATATATACTATAATGGCAAAGTTATTAATTGAATATTTTGAACAAAATATTTAAAATCCACTTGGTAAGTAAATCACCCTTTTAGGTAATCAATTCTTTGTATAAGAAAAAGGATAAACCCTAATTTTGACCACATATTCTAAACATTCAAAACATACCTTATCCCATGTGCATGTTCCCATGTCAGAATAAAGCATTTGTAACTGATGTTTATGAATCTTTCAAATGCTCATACTTTTAGAATGTTTCCTATTTGACTGTATAAAACCCTTCAGAAATGTTTTAGAAGTCATGTTTCAATCTTTATGAATATGGAACATCTCAAAGTTTCTCTTTATCACAACTCCTTAAATATTGACAACGCTATGTGTTTCCCCTATGCTATTTGTTTTGTTCTAATATTAGCAATCTTTCATTTATACCAATTAATAAATTCCCCAAGAGCTTTCACATTGTGTTTTTGAAGAATCTTATTACAGTGCCTAGATGATAATATGGAAATATGGAAGAAAACTTATTAAATTGAATTACTAAAACTAGAATGTGCCAAATAAAGCCAGTGATCACTGATATTTTAAATCTAATATTTTAACATTTATTCCTAAATTCCACAAAATTCTGTTGAGTCTCATTCTTTATTTGCGTGCCTCTGGATAGTACCTTCTAAAGAATGAGTAGAAACTAGAATATATAATGTCTTTAATACCTACCTGAGAAGGCTCAGCTTATAATCTTGTGACTCAGTTTGCTATTCATTTTCACTACCTTATATTACTCTCAGAGCTTAGTCCCCAATTATTTGCATGCACTTAAAGTTAATCTGGACTATGCTTGCAAAATCAATTATAATACTCTTGTTTCCTAAAACATTGTTCGAATTCCAGGATAGATTGTTCTTGCTCTCATTCCGTTTTGCTTTCTTTCTCCACTTACCACTATCTAAAATTATCTTGCTCCTTTTTGTTTGTTTGTTCTTTTGAAGTAGTAATTTAGTAGTTTATTAGCTATATTCTCCACTCCCAAATCCCTCTACATCCCCACAGCCCCATGCCTACCCAAAAATATTTCCATGAGAATAGGGACTTAAAGATTAATTTCATTTATTACTATATCCACCAGTTCTTAAAACAGTGCTTGGCACAGAAGATACACTAAGGAAACATTTCCTCATAGCTCATCCCTGAGAATTCTATGCATTTCCTTTAATTCCTTTTCATTAGAGTTGTGTGTACTACTGTAGAGGTAGTTTATCTGATTCTCCTTACCATTGAGATACCATCCAGTTGGCCTTATTGACTTCTGTATTTTTCTGTTCATTCATTTCAGGTTGTGGTTTCTGAGCACATTAGTTAAGTCAAGACCATTTTCTGAGCTCCTTCTCACTTCCATTATGAGATGTTGGCTTACTAAATAATGCCAAGCATGTGTTACCCTTTGTTTTCTTGAAATTGCAGGTGTAGACTGTTAAGATGAGAAGTTGAATGACCTT
This sequence comes from Enhydra lutris kenyoni, assembly GCF_002288905.1. Lineage (NCBI taxonomy): Eukaryota > Metazoa > Chordata > Mammalia > Carnivora > Mustelidae > Enhydra > Enhydra lutris. Next base: position 29,110,471 of record NW_019154103.1, read on the forward strand.
TTTGCTCATTCCTTCATTTTGCTTGTTAAGTCTATCTAAAACTATTCTGCAATGTTGGCAACTACTTCATTGTTCTTTTAAACCCACAACAGATAGTATTTTAGTACAGATAGGTAGTTATTCATGGATAACTTTTTAACAAGTTATATTCTTTATCTTCACTTCAATAATCTTGTCCTTTATCCTAATTTTATTTGGGAGCAACTCTACTAATGAACACTATGTGATTTTCAGTTCTTTTCAAATTCAGTAAGCCATGCTGCTATTCATTTTCAAAGTCCTGGGCTGTACTACATTAATTTATGGATAGTTGAATGATTGTTTTTTCAGATCTGTGATGACTTTTTGTTGTTGTTGTTGTTGTTTTGTTTTTTTAACAGTGTTTTCCTCTGTGATTATCTGAATTTCTAACTTAATAATTGAAATATTTGAAAACCATGAGACCACTGATGTCACTTTCTGTTAAATAATATAACATTTCCAATATTCACTTGTGTTTGATACCCAGTATTCAATCGAAAGAATGTTACTGCGCAAAAAAGTGACTTTAACTAGGAATACAAATCACTGTAATAATAAAAAAGAATTAGATGACCGTACAACAGTAAAAGTTACAAATAAAAGCTCTCTATATCTCAATTTGATTTTCAGACTATGATGAATTTTATACTCTTATCATTTCCGTTTTACAGACTGATAAGTTTCCGAAGGGTTTTATTTAACCCCAGATTGGTGCATATTCCTTAAAATATTCAGATTCTAACTATTTCCCTTAGGGAAGTACTTTAATTGTTCTTTCTTCCCTTCTTTTCCCTTTCTTGGGGAAAAGAAAATTTTAGTAACACATGATCTTATCACACTTTATGGATAAATTTACTGTTTAAGAAATGCAATAAGAGATTCTGTTGGACATATATGTCCTTTTCAAAGGCCGATTTAATTGTATATCTGATTATATATATTTCAGGAATAGATTTATATATGTATAAATGTATATGGGAGAGATATACAATATTCATGGATAGAAAGAAAGAAAAATAGATTATTTAGGGAAAAAATAGTAACAGGGTAGGACATTTCCTGTCAAGAAAATAATAGAACATATTTTATAGTTAGAAAAATATTTTAAAAATACGGCATAAGAATCATCTAAAAGGTCATTGGAACAGAATACATAGCTTACAAATTAATTTTAATATAGTCCCAAATTCTAAAAATACGTGTGAAAAACAACTGAAAATATGTATCAGAAAGTTAACAGTGTGCTTTGAGTAGTGATAAGTAATTTATTTTTGTCTTTTAATTATCTACAAAAATTGCATATTTTGTTTATAATCAGGAAAAAATCCCCTAAATTCTAAACATTTTGAAAAGTGTTGTTTGTTTTTAAAAAATATAATAAACTATAGATTATATAATAAATGATGATAATAAAATGTCAATCTGATTCTAAGGAAAAAAAGTTAATTCTTCATATTTATTTGTAAGATATTTTACCTTTGGAGTTGAAACTATTGAATTCTGGATCTATTATTCATCCCAATAATTCCATTCAATTTAGTGGGTTTCTTATGTTCTATGATGAATTAGCTAAACTATTTCAGTGACCATCTAATTAGAATTTGGGTTGGATTTAAAAAGAACATCTAATTCAATTTACTCTAAGCTATCTCATGAGGAGTAATTGATTCTGTTTAAAAGAAAACAGGTGATATTCTATTAAAAAAACGGTCATTACAAACAAGTTTTTTGGTCTATTTTTCTCTCTCTCAAAGACAATGAAAGTGGCTGCATTAATTAATACATTGTTACTATAATGCAGTTGTTTTCTGGATTCCTTTGCAGTACCAGTGATATTAACTTTAGCACAGCCAACAACGAACCAACTAATTATTTTAATTATTTTTTTTAATGTGGAAATAATCTTTACACCAAAACATATTGAACTAAAAATTAAGTAGACTCAGGAAAGAATTTACAGTATCTATCCTCGTAAATTAACCAGTTTATCCACTTTAAAACATATCAGTAACAAGACACTACAATAATAAAAGCATTGGGAGCAATTTTCATACTGGAAATATTTTTTATAATTTTTTTTTTTAAAGTGTGCCTCCCAGGCATGCCTAGGTGGCTCAGTTGGTTAAGTGTACAACTCTTGATTTCGGCTCACGTCATGATCTCTGGGTGGTGAGATTGAGCCCCACCTGGGGTTCTGAGCTGGCCTGGAGCCTGCTCAAGATTCCCTCACTCTCTCTTCCTCTGCCTATCCACCCTTCTCACATGCTCTCTATCTCTCCTTCTTACTCCCTCTCTCATAAAAATAAAGTGTGCCTCCTAGTGTAGGGTCTATTGAAATGTTAATTCTTTCACTTGAATGTTCTTTGTTCATGTAAGGATATCTCTATGTAGTCCCAAAATATTTTGGTGTTAAATATCACTACTCCCTTAGTTTCTACAGTAGTATGGTTTCTAAATCAGATAGTTACATCCTGATAAACTTCATTTGGAGCCTCCATAATATGTTAATATACCTTACAAAATTTTCAGGTGTCCCAGTGCTCCAGTGTCTTGATGAGGCAGAGTGACAGAAGGCCGTGGCTCTTAAACATTTTCACATGAGCCATAGTAAAAAAAATATATTTTCATCGTAATTCATGACATAACATTTATTGAGTATATTTCATATGCCATGAACTCTTATTGTCTATGTACTGGGTATTCAGAAGTAATTGCAATAGTAAAAAATTCTGGCCCCCATGTAGTTGATAATACAGTCTATCTGTCTCTCTACCTGGACCTCCCCCAATTATTCCTTTGTATGAACAATGTGATCTTGTATTTTTTATTCCATCAATCTTATTCTGTCCTAAAATAAAGTAAGTTGCTCTTTAGAACCCACTAATTGATTCAAGATTCAATAATGGATCTTTAAAGTCTACTTTGAAAAGTACTGCCATATAGGTATTACATACTTTTGTAAGGCTATTAAAACAGCCTAGAATTTATTATTTATGTCTTATTGTTGGCTTCTGTCACCAATTTAAACATCTAGTCTTTCTCACTGAGCAGCTTTTGAGATAGGACTCTCTGAATCTACATTTATGTAACCTGCTTTTAATCTAAATGGGGAATCTTATATTTCTTTCTTTCTTCTTATTGGTTTTAGTCCATCATTCAAGCCTATCTAGATTTTTGAAATCTGCCAGTGTCATGAAATATATTAGATAATCCTCCTAAATCTGTCATCCATAAATACAGAAAGGGTGGTTTCTGTGTCATGATCCAAGTCACTAGTAAAAAATATTGCAAATTCTTGTAGTTTTCCTTTAGAGATCTCCCTATTATTGGCATGGGTCCATTAATCAACACTTTAGAGTTATATTTGCATGTCAAAACACAAATCTTCCTTAATTATTCTAAAACTCAGTCTACACTTTCCCATTATACTAAAAAGTCCTAACAGACTGTCAAATATGTATTAAATTCTTGATTTTTATGTTCCCCTGAGATACAATAACCCGGTCATTTATATATATAGTTAAGTTTCTGTTATCCCAGCCCCAGTCAGTTCCAACTAATAATAGCCTTTGGTATAAGAGTTCAGCTGCAGAGCAGAAGAGATTCTGATACCACAGTATCCTGGGACTCATTCTCAGAACTAAGGTAAGGGATGGTCTAGAAATAGCCATCTCTGATGCATGTGCTAAAGGGATAGGTAGCATTCTCGGTAGTTACAAAATCATTCAGCTATTCCTCAACTTTTCGCTGAGTTCCAACTGATACGGTTTTTGATTGTGGGCATAGCATCTTAGTGTCTATGATAAGTCTCGAATGGGAGTAAAGTCTGTGAGCCAGGGCTAGCCACTCTTTATCTAGTTAAAAAAAAAAAAAAAAAATCTCGGCGCATGGGTGGCTATCAGTTTGAGTGGCTGTCACAGGGTCCTAATCCAGCCCCATATTGGCTCCCTGCTCAGTGGGGAGTCTGCTTCTCCCTCTCCCTCTGCTATTCTTCCTGCTTGTGCTTTCTTTCTTGCTCATGTTCTCTTTCCCTCAAATAAATGAATAAAATCTTTTTAAAAAAATCTCTATTTTTCTGGCCTGACATCGTTTTTTTTTTTCAAATATTTTATTTATTTATTTGACAGACAGAGATCAAAGTTGGCAGGGAGGCAGGCAGAGAGAGAGGAAGAAGCAGGCTCCCTGCTGAGCAGAGAGCCCAATGCGGGGCTCCATTCCAGGACCCCAGGATCATGACCTGAGCCGAAGGTAGAGGCTTTAACCCACTGAGCCACCCAGGCTCCCTATGGCATGACATGTTACTTTGGATGTAATTTATACTTAACTTATAGATTGTTATTAAAAAGATATCATTAACACAATTTTATTAATAAGATATTTTCCTTAGGTAAGAGCATAGGGCAAGGTATTAACCAGTGATATATTTGAATCCTTACTCGATTCACTGATTAATTGTATAACTTTGGACAAAATCTTAAAACTTTCGAAGTCTCTGTTACTTCATCTATAATCTGGAATTACAAATACATACATCACTTCCCTCACAAGGTTCTTGAAAGAGTGGAGATTATACTGTAAAGAATGCTGTCTAAGAGTTCCCTAAGTAATAGGTACACTATCAATTAGTATATTAGTATCATCCTTTAAAATGGTCATTGCTTCATCTGTAGAAACTTCAAATTCATAATCCAAGAGAGAAAACATCTGTCTTTCTACAGCATCATCTCATTCTGCTGATGCTCTGTTTTTACCTGTATGTAAGATTATCCATTCCTCAATATTGTCAGTCTTCGTTCCTCTACTTTGCTAGAGTAGAGAGTACATGGGCATTTTATTCTCTATAAGAATTTATAGGACAACTGCTAGTCCTAGATCTGCAGTCATTGAATAGATCATTTAATCTCCATGAGCCTCATTCCCCTCATTTATAAAATAAGAAACTAACATTTACTTTGAGGCAGTATTTTAACAATTAGAGGTAACATATGTAAAGTATTTAACATAGTGATTGGCACACACTGAGTGCTCCATGTATGGTAGGTGTTTTTATTTCTAGATTTTTCTTTCATATAAAGTTTAAAGAATGCAATCATAATAAATAAGGAAGGAAAAAAGAGGTCTTCAGACATTCTTACTTTTTTCTGCAACAGAGATATTCTTCTGTCCTCTCCCAAAACTGCAATAACCTTTCAAACCTTTCTCTACCTTCCTTTTTAAGCAACTAACTAATAAATCTAGAAGAACAGCCAATTCCCAGTAAGGGGGAAAGTGCAGAGCAAATATATCTGGCATAGTAGTGAGAAGCCATCTTACTATGAAAACTGAAGGAGTTAGTAATTAATAGCATAGCCTTTTAAATCAGGCAAACTGGGTTTGAATTTAATCCAGACACTTGCTGAGTCGCAATGTAGAAGTTACTTACCCTTTCTTACGTATTTCCCATTTTATAAAATGAGCATAGTAATAGCATTTTGTCTTTGAGTATAAAGTTAGAAATGTTTAAAAGTTTAGTACTTAGTACACTGTCAGGCAGCAGATAATTTATAAATAGAATCTCATTGCTTTTTTTCCTACTGTTCCATTTAAAACCTACTTTCACTTTCTAATATTCTTCATTGATAATGATGGTCCAAATTGTTTTACCTTCGAAAAATAAATTTTAGCAATGTATTTATTGCCTATTGCCCATGTTTGTCAAGTAAGACCATTTAGTACTCTGTAGTATTTCTTGTAAATTAACCATGTAAAGATCAGTATTTATGTGACGGCCTCAAAAGATTTTCTTGAAAGTAGGATTTGCATACTCTTAAAAAATAAATTAAAATCCCCAGAAATGTCTAATGTCTGTCAACAATTTTAGGCATGGAAGACTATCAGTAAATATTGTTGCCGTTTTTGTTGTTATCATAGTTGCTGTAGTTACTGTTATTACTACATGTTTTAACATTTTATATTCTGACTCCTGGATCAAAATACTTAAGTTGCATTTCACCCGAGTCCAAATATATGTGGAAAAAATAAACATAATTTCAGTACTTCCTTGACTCAACTGTAGCATGTAAGAGATTCCCAAGTCCTCTGGTTGGGAAGACCAATTTTGGAATTTTCAGATTCTTGGCTTGGTTGTAGAAGATTGTAGAAGACTGCTGGAAAGCATCTCTTAGATGTATTATCCTTCCACATGGACTTGGCACCTTGAAAGTGGAAAATGCACTAACCCTGTTCTGTCCCCTTTGAAAGTCTCCAAAGAGAACAAAATTAACTTATTTGAACAATTGGGAAAATTAACCTAAAAATACAAGTATTCATCTACGAAATAAATACTCATTACAAATCTGTGTTTCACAAACTGTATTAAGGCTAAGGATACAATGATAAGGAAAACATTAGCCCTGCCTTTCAGGTGGTCAAGGAGAGGGATAGGAAACACATAAAAAATGTGGAGCAAATGCAATGCTTATTATGCCAGAATTAGGGAAAATCTATTGAAAGAGAGGGAAAAATATTTTATCTATTTAAAGGTTTACAGAAAAGGCAACATTTAAGCCATGAGAAGTTCAATACATGTACCAAATATTAGGTTCTTAAGAATTGAACTAGGAAGAATAACAGGTAGAAAAACTCTGAACTGAAGAGAGAGAAAGAGAAGGGGGAGGGAGGGTAGGCCAGAGGAGGGAGGCAGAATGAGGGGAGGGGATGACAGTGAAGGGAAGGGAACAGAAAAGAAGAATAATATAGGAAGTGACCAAATAGTAGATTTTGGGCATTAAATATCCTATTGCTCCTAACAAGATATTGATGAGATTCTAGTGGTATCAGATTATTGGTATAGGGGCGTTTGGGTGGCTCAGTGAGTTAAGCCTCTGCCTTCGGCTCAGGTCATGATCTCAGGGTCCTGGATTAAGCCCCGCATCAGGCTCTCTGCTGAGCAGGGAGCCTGCTTCCCCCTCTCTCTCTGCCTGCCTCTCTGCCTACTTGTGATATCCCTCAGTGACAAATAAATAAAATCATTTTTATGAAAAGATTATTGGTATAGATAACCAAGCCCTAAAGCCATAAATCAATAATCTGGTTGTTACATATTCTTTTCAGAATGTTCAGTTCTTAACCATAAGTAAATGAATATAGTAATTATATTTCTAAGATTAACACTTTAAAATGTAAAAAATTTTGTCTCCCCTGACCCCTAGTATAAATGGAAAGGATGTGTTAAAAACTAAATTGAAGTTTTCTTATGTAAGCGAAGATTCTAAACCTCTTCTGCCCTTTAGGTATTTTTTTTTAAAGATTTTATTTATTTATTTGACAGAGATCACAAGTAGGCAGAGAGGCAGGCAGAGAGAGAGGGGGAAGCAGGCTCCCCGCTGAGCAGAGAGCCCGATGCGGGGCTCGATCCCAGGACTCTGGGATCATGACCTGGGCCGAAGGCAGAGGCTTTAACCCACTGAGCCACCCAGGCGTCCCCCTTTAGGTATTTTTATCACTTTTCTAGCTGATGTCAGAATCTACCTTTTGACAATTTATTGGTTTTTAGATAAGCCTGTACTGATGCAGATAATCTCACAAACTACTATCAACCACATTTGTTAGATTGAGGTAGAAATCTAGAGAGAAAAAAAAAAGTACTATAATTTTTAGTACTTCTGAACTTGTTTCCAATAGGAAACTTTTTTTTTTTTTTTTTTTTTGAGAGTGAGATTGTGCATGCAAGGTGTTGGTGGTGGTAGGAGGTAGCAAAGGGCACAGGGAGAGGGAGAATCTCAAGCTGGCTCTAGAGGAGAAATCAAGAGTCAGACACCTAAAGAGCAGAGCCACCCAGGCGTCCCAGAAACATATTCTTTTTTCAGTTATGTAGTGGTATTTTTACTTACTTAAGAAACATGCTATGTAATTCTTTGAACTTAAAAGTTTAAATCTAATACTAAATTCAATACTTGATTGGTAATAATGTTAATGTGCTTTTATCACTATGGGTTTACAAAATTGTGTTATTTGCAAGTAATTTACCTTATGGAGTATTACTGAATCTTTAAAATTAATGAATATAAAATATATGTTTACTATAAAAAGTACTATTCAATCAGAAAAATCAATGTGGAAAGGTAGTTTAAAAGCAAGACATTATGTTTGAAGAGTCCAGCTGGTTATTTCAGTTCCATACTTCACCTTGAAACCTAAATTAACTACATCATAAAATAGAGTTTTATAGATTATCAACAATATTTTGAATTATATTTAAAGCCCAAGAATAGCCTTTAAGGTCACCTTTCTATGTTATCCTAATTGGCTAGCAATTTCTTATAAGTTATAGTTAATTGGTATAGAAATAAATCACAAGCCCATTTTACTCTAAGGTAAAAGGTCAGCATGCATCCTCTAATAATGTGCTTTTCTTTTTTCTGGCATATATTTTACAGATAATTATTTTTCTTAGAGCCAGTACACTACAGGCTCAAATATGACAGTGGATTAATAGTATTAATTGTGATGATTGAACTGTTTTCTCCTCCAGCTCCCATGGACATTGATCATGACAAATGATAGGCAAGCATTTACATAGATTGATGGAAATTTCAAATTTAAATGTATCAACAATTACTGTTTTAGTTATTTTAACTTGCTGAATAAGAGCAAGCACATTACTGTCATCTGTAGAAAAAAAAATAAACCTCACACATAGAAGGCACACACTGACAGGTCTTGGATAAGAATGGCAGGCTAAAGTGAAAGCGTTGGATTGACCAAAGTTAAAAGGTCCAGGTGGCCCATCAGTGCAAAAATGGCACGTTTTAAATGCTCTAGAAAGAATACAGGCACCAAGATGTAACTAACTTGCCATAAACCAATGCCCATTTTCTTACCAGTGTAAAGAGAATATTTGTTTCCTGTAAGTAAAGGGAAAGTAGTTTCCAGAAGGAACAATGCATACACAGAAAAAAATAGTGCACATTTTATAAGAACATAATTAAATTAAAAAATACAGTATAAATTCATTAAGCACATTTCCTGTGGGGAGATAGAAATTAGAATGTGATTTGGAGATAGAGGGAATTAAACTCTCTAATGAATTGATTTAAATCAAACAAAACTTCAAGAAAAATACCTCAACCAAATTTGTCCAAGAAAATTGACAATACTTTATCATTATCTAACAATATATACAATGTTAAAAATTGTTTTGAGAAAAATGGTTTTCAAATTGGAATATTCTTCATAATATAAAACAACATTATGGTAATAAATAGATAATGGTTTCCCTAACGCAGAATCACTGTGAGAGATGAAGTTAAGGCACATTTATGAAAGTGCTGAGCACCCAGGCTGGCACAAAATAGACCCTGGCCTCAGGGAGAAATTCAGTTGTGAATCCAGTATTTACAGTGTGCTCCCACTCCCATCAAAAAGCACAGGACCAGTTCAGTCACAGTCAGTTCTTGCTACTGAGCACTGCTCATTCATTTCTTACCATTCTTTTTATTTTTCATTTTTTTAAAAGATTTTTATTATTTGAGAGCGACAGAGGAAGAGCATGTAAGTGGGGGGAGGGGCAGAGGGAAAGAATCTTCCAGCTGACCCTGCCAAGTGTGAAGCCCGGACATGGGGCTCAGTCAGAGGACCCGTGAGATCATGACCTAAGCAGAAATCAAGAGTCAGATGCTGAACCAGCTGAGCCACCCAGGTGCCCCTCTCTTCATCCCTTTAAATATTTACTTTCCTGATCATTTTTAGCAGCTTTGAGAAATAAGGCTCAAAGTCTCCTGAGGCATAAGAAGACATTTTGATAATAGACCTTCAAGAACTACTATTCACTTCCCCTTATCAAAAATAAAAAATAAAAATTTCACACAAGGACATTTTTGTCTGTCTTTACCTGCATTGTCAAGAATAGATGGCAATTTGATTGTTAAGAGTGCAGAAGTATAGACATTGTTGCCACTGCCTAGGTTCAGGTCAAGCTTTCTCAGCTACCAGCTGTATGAACTTGGGCACGTTTTGCCACTTCTCCTATCAGTTAATTCTAAAACCTACCTTAAGGGCACCTGGGTGGCTCATTCACTTGGGTGTCTGCCTTTGACTCAGGTCATGATCTCAGAGTCCTGGGATCAAGCCCTGCATTGGGCTCCTTGTTCAGCAAGGAGTCTGCTTCTCCCTCTGCCCCTCCCCCTGCTAGTGTTCACTCTCTCTCTCTCCAATAAATAAATGAACCTAAAAAAAAATTAAAAAATAAATAAAACCTACCTTAAATTTTTTCTTAGTGAAATCATTTGTGAGGTACTTATAACAGTTTCTGCCTTATATATATCTCCCATATATTTTTCATTTCTTAACTGTGGTAGAATACTCATAAGATTATCATAACCAATTTTAACTATACAGTTCACAGGTATAAAGTACATTTTATATTCTTGTACAACCAACACCACTATCCATCTCCAGGTCTCTTTCCGTTTTGCAAAAGTGAAACTCTGTACCCATTAAACAATAACTCCTTGTCATATCACCCTCCCCTCACCCCCAGCCATCCATCATTTTACTTTATATCTCTATGATTTGGACTACTCTGCTTCATAAAAGTGGAATCATACAGCATTTGTCTTTTGTGACTGGCCTATTTCATTTAGAATTTTGTCCTCAAGATTCATCCATGTTGTAGTATATGTCAGAATTTCCTTCCTTTATAAGACTGAATAATGTTTTATTGTACGTGTATAGTACATGTTACATATCTGTTTATATCTGTTGATAGGCACTTGAGTTGTTTCTGTGTTTTATTTATTGTAAAGATGCTGCTATGAATATGTGTATAAATATCTCTTAGAGACTTTTCTTTAAGTATACTTTTTTAAAGTATAAACCCAGAAGTAAAATTGCTGGGTCATATCATAATTCTCATTTTAATTTTTTTGAGAAACACTGTAATATTTTCCATGGCAGCTATACCATTAAATGTTCCTAACAATAATGCTTAAGAGTTAAAATTTCTCCACATCCTTGCCATCATTTCTTTTTTCTCCTTTCTTCCTTCCTTCCTTCCTTTCTTTCTTTTTTGATAATTATCTTAATGAATATGAGGTGGTTTCTCATTGAAAACATTTAACCATATATTCAAGGGTTTATTTCTGACCTCTGTTCTATTCTATTGGTGCATATGTCTGCCTTTTTGCTCGTATCATACTGTTTTGGTTATTGTAGCTTTATATTGAGCTTTGAAGTCAGGAAGTGTGAATCCCCAGCTTTGTTCTTTTTCTTTATTTTAGTTATTCAGAGTCCCTTTAGATTATATTTTAATTTTAGATGGGATTTTTCTATTTCTACAGAAAATTAGGATTTTCAAAAACAAGACAAAACACTAGGATTTTCATAGGAATTGCATTAATTCTGTATACCACTTTGGATAATATTGGGATTTCGACAATATTAATTCTTGCAATCCATGAACATAGATGTCTATTTCTTCATTTATGTATTCTTTAATTTCTTTCAGAACTGTTTTTGTAGTTTTTATTGTACAAGTCTTTTATCTATCTAGATAAGTTAATTCTTAAGTATTAAGTGGAATTGTTTTTTTTTTAATTTCCTTTTAGATTGTTTATTGTTAGTAACTAAGATTGCAACTGAGGTTTGCTTGCTGCTTTCTTTATATCCTGCTACTTTGCTAAATTTGTTTATTCTAGTTTTTTGTTTTTTTTGTTTTTTTGGTAGACTCTTTAGAGTTGTCTACAGACAAGATTATGTCATCTGTTGAATAGAGATAAGTTTACTTCTTCCTTTCTGATTTGGATGACATTCTTATTTTTCTTGCCTAATTGTTCTGGATAGGTCTTACAATTTCATGTTGAATAGAAGTAGTGAAAGTGGGCATTTTGTTCCTGATATTAGTGAAAAAGCTATCAGTCTTTCACTACTGAGTATGTTTTTTGCTGTGGGTTTCTTACATATGTCATTTCTTATACTGAAGTAGTTTCCTTCTATTCCTAGTTTTTTGAGTGTTTTTGTCATGAAGGAATGTTGAATTATGTCAAATACTTTTTCTGTATCAATTGAAATAATAGTTTTTATATAGCTATTATCCTTCATTCTGGTAATCTGATATCTTATACTGAATGATTTTCATATGTAGAAGGAAACGTACATTCCAGGAAAAAAATCCCATGTGATTATTGTGTATAATTTGTTTAATATGCTGTTGAATTTGGTTTGATATTATTTTGTTGAGGATTTCTTACATCCCTGTTCATAAAGATAATTGTTGGGGCACCTGGGTGGCTCAGTGGGTTAAGCTGCTGCCTTCAGCTCAGGTCATGATCCCAGGGTCCTGGGATCAAGCCCCGTGTCAGGCTCCCTGCTCAGCGGGTAGCCTGCTTCTCCCTCTCCCTCTGCCTGCCACTCTGCCTGCTTGTGTTCTCTCTCTTTCTTTCTCTGTCAAATAAATATATTAAATCTTAAAAAAAAAATAAAGGTAATTGTTCTGTAGTTTTCTTTTTTGTAATGTATTTGATTTTAGTGTCAGGATAATGCTGCTCATAGAATGTATTCAGAGTTTTCCCTGCACTTCTGTTTTTGGAAAAGCTTGAGAAGAATTAGTGTTAGTTCTGTGAATGTTTGGTGAATTCACCAGTGAAACAATCAGGTCCAGGGCTTTTCTTTGTCAGATTTTTTTAAATTACTAATTTATTCTTCTTCCTAGTTTTGGGTCCATTCACATTTTCTCTCTTTCTCTCCTCACCTTCTTTAGTTTGTATTTAGGAATATTAATTTCATTCAGGAAGGCAGAGGTGAAAAATAGTTGTGGTATGCCACTGATCTTTCCTCACTACAATGAGCGTGTTTCTACATATTTTCAGATTGCCACATGGAAATATTTAGCTTCTTAAAAAAGATAAAATTAAATGTGATCTGGAACCTTAGAGAATAGAGTGTTCTATATGGCTAGATTTCTCAGAATGTCTAGATCCAGTCTAAGCATTGAGACATTTTTATAATTGTTTAGTTGTCCAAGGAAATTTCCTGCCTTCTTTACATAGAATATAGTAAATGTAATTTGAGTTTTTTCTTACAATCCAGACGATTATTATAAAATCAGTTTTAGTGTTTTATTTTAAAGCAGTAATGGCTCCAAGACACATTAAAGTGTTTAGGGCTCTTGGCACAATGTTAGTCACATTTCTCCTTTTTTAGTTTGTTTCCTTGCTACCTAACTGTCACCTTTCTCTCCTAAAGCAATGTAGAAATCTCTCATCACCTTTTCAAGTTTGCTACTTCATAATATCGTGTGCTTCAAAACAAAATAATGGAGTATATCTAAGTTGTAGGTAAGAGTAGCTACAATTTGACTAAAGGGATGGGTAGTTTCCCCATGAGTAAAAGACATGAGTTTAATGTATTGACTCTGATTTTTAGCCAGCTTGCCAGTGACTTATACATTCTCTTCAGATGCGTAGATAGCTGATTTATTTGCCTAGAAAACCAATTCTAATGCCTTATATGCTTACACTTTATGGGATATAAATCCCAAAGAAATCAAGATTGAGAGGAAAACGAAGCTTAGGCTTGGAAATTATATATTCATAGAGACCCTATAGGCAAATGTGTCTCAGAAGAATTTCTCCAGGAAAATGATGAGAGAAAAATGTACTCACTGGCTTCCATGTTCCATTGGTCAGCATTGCCTCATATATCAATTGCCCTACACATGTTGGTTATACTGTCTGTCCTCTCAGAGTGGTTACCTGAGACACCAAGTTTCAAAACAGCAATGACAGCACACAGGTATAATCCGCAGGGTATAGCTTAAGCCAGCAAGTGAATGTGAACTGGCAGTCTCCATGCCAGGCCTAGTAAGCTATTGTACTTGTGTGAGCTCCAGCGGGTCTTTTGTTGCTCTCCTGGCCTCATGGGAATAGAGACTCACCAGAGAAGGAGGTCAAATTGCCCTGAACAAGGCATGAGACAGATTACTATAGGGTTTTGTCTCTGAGAGAATTTACTGTGTGGGCCAGGCCAGCCAAGTAGGCTGAGAGTCACAAAAGCCTGACCCCTCTGAGGAGTGGATACAGCACTCCAGGACCATGCCTTTGTAGCTGACAGAAACCCCCTTTGGGCCTAGGGAATGGTTCTGGTACTAGGTAATCTTTCTCAAGAATCAGCATAGTATTTGGGAGAAAATCATGACTGAGGGATCCACGTGGCACATATTCTAGATATTTTAAATTCTTTTTAGGTAAGGTGACACCTAAACAAGTACAGATCTTCCTAAACTCAGGATGAGATTATGACCCAGTGAACCCCTCATAAGCTGAAAATATCATAAGTTGAAAGTGCATTTAATGCACCTAACCCACCAAACATCATAAGCTTAGCTAGCTAGCCTCCTTTAAATGTGTTCTGAACATTTGGGCAAATTCATCTAGTGGCTGGGCAAATTCATCTAATGGTTAGGCAAATTCATTAATATATAGTTGGACAAGTTTATCTAACACAAAGCCTGTTTTATAATAAAGTGTTGAATTTCTTATGTAATTTGTTGAACACTATACTGAAAGTGGAAAACAGAATGACCATATGGGTGCAGAATGGTTCTAAGTATATCAGTTGTTCACCCTTGTGATGCCGTGGCTGACTGGAAGGTGGGGCTTGCTGCTGCTGTCCAGCCTCATGAGAATATCTGACTGTATATTAGTAACCTGGAAAAGATAAAAATTCAAAATTTGAAGTATGTTTTCTACTAAATTCCTATTGCTTTTGTACCATCATAAAGTTAAAAAATTACAAGTCAAACCATTGTAAGTCAGGGACTATCTAATCTAAAAATAAATCCTCATACTTTCCATTTGATAACAAATAAAAATCGAGTGTCATTTTCACTTTTAATATATATTAAATGTTTTATGCACATGTGTAGTATTTATTGTTTATAGATTATTTGCTAGGGCACATGTAAATCCATAAGGAAATTAGACAACAGAACTATTTAGACTACTTTCTACAATGCTTTGGGAAGATATTCTTCAATATGTCTGGAGTCTGACTTATTAGTTAGAGACTCTGAACATAAAACAACAAATTGGAAGTTACTTGCAGCGTGTGTATATATGAAGCCAGAGAATTAACTAATATTGAAATACCAAGATGACTCTTTTTAGAGAGAGACTTTATGCATGCATGAGGTGAGGGAGGGGAAGTGGGGAGAAAAAGAGAAAGAATCTTAAGCAGACTCCATGCCTGTTGTGAAGCCTGTCTCGGGACTTGATCTCACAACCCTGAGATCCTGACCAGAACCAAAATTAATGGTTGCTTAACCATTAATTAATGGTTGCTTAACTGACTGAGCCATCCAGGTGCCCCAAGACAAGATGACATTTTAAGTATGTATCATGTCTCTTCTGTATAAAGCAAATAAATATATTTTCCTGATGGTCTATGATTTTGATAATTTCTTTTTAAAACTGGTAGCTTGTGCTACTCTGAAAATAATTCTTAACAAAGTTGAGAACAATTAGTTACTAAGCATATACTCACAAACACAGAAGCTAGTCATTGTCACAGCACACTGTAAATCCAATAATGGGATAAATAACAGTGTAATTTAATTTTAATTTTATGTGTTTCCACCAAGTAGTAGGCATAAAAAGGTCTGCTCACTAAAATACAAATAAAATCTGGGAACTTTCTTTTAAAAGGAATCATTCTGCCTTTCCATTTATAGTCTAGCTAAAACTATTCTTTTCATCAAGTTGTTTAAAAAAAATAATTGTTTTGATAGAAAAAGAATGTATTCACATGGGCATTGTCTCTCTGCATTCCTGTGTCTTTCCAGCATGAAGCATAATGGGGTTTCAGTAATCCTAACTTGTGGTCATCCAGAGAAGACTGTTCCAAATCCATACAAATGCTGAATCACCTGAATCTGAGGAGGGTGATTTTGCTATGGAAATTCATTGAGCACTAATCTTAACATTGACTGAGGATTAAGTAAATGGTGAGAAAATGGAGATCCCCTTGCACCAGCAGTCCTTATAACTGCTAATTTACTACATGATGCTAATTAAATGAAGTTAGCCTCATAATGGCAATATATGGTGCCTGTGTAGGAAAGCTGTTAACATAATTATATCTCTAACACAGGGGGCAAAGCAGATTACAATTATTAGAAAGCCATAGGATACAGACTTCAGTGAGTGTTAAAACATTAGGAACTGGATTTATAATCCTAAATTTCCCAAATACAATCTAAATTTTGTTTAAATTTCTGTTCATTAGGTGGCATTAGAAATATTTGAAAAGTAAGTATTCTTCTATAGGTGATAAATTTTCAAATTCAGAAAAGAGAGTATTATGTATTTATGCATATAAGTGTGTATATGTGGGTAAAATATATTTTGGTATACAATTTCCTGCCTGGTCAATATACTACCTTTTGAAAGATCTGTGATACGACACTTATATCAAACCATAAATAAAAATTGGTCTGTAAGAATGAAAATACCTTAATTTGCAATACTGGATTGCACTTCTTACATACTTTTTACCTCTTATCTCCTAACATATTATTAAATATCAGTCAAAGAATATCAGACTGAAAAAAGGACAAATTCTCAAAGTTAAAGGTATTTTCAAAGCCAGTTTGCCTTATTGAATACTATTGGCATTCAGTAATGCCCTAAGTCCAATATGACACAGAGGAAAAGAAGCTGGCAGAACAAACCTGCCCAATTTCAAAACCTTTGTTTCTTATTTTTACTTATTAGTTTTAAGAGGAAGTGTACAATTTATAGTACAAACATAAATAATAAAATTTAAATATAATTTAAATAAAAGTAAAATTTATAGAATGAATCTGAACAAATAGGGGTAATATTCAAATACCAATAAATTGGAAAAAAATTGATATACCTAAAACCTGTAAGCTAGTCATGTACAATATAGCAAATATTTTAAATATTGTTTCTCTTGAATTCTGCTCAATCTGGCTTTTTGAAAATTCTAAAGTGTAATAGTGCTTGCTTTGAATATTGGAGTATCATAGAATATCTTTAGAATAAATTGATTATGAAGATGATTAAGGATGAAGGCAACTGAAACTTCCTATCCTCTAGAATGAGTTACAAAGGAAACTGGATATTTGTTGATGAGAGAGGAATTAACATTTGCTGATTGCCTTATATATTCAAGAACTTTATATATGTTGTCTCATTTAATTTTCAGAACTAGAATAGTGCTATACAAAGCAAGCACTATTACTGTTTTGCTCTTATTGATAAGGAGTCAAGAGATTCAGAAATGTCAGATTACTTGTGGAAGGCCAGCCACTCAACTTCTCTCCATATCTGGTTATTTGTAAACTATCAACCATGCAACCCTGCTATTTAGTACACATAGATACAAAGAGGACTCAGAATTTATTTTTATAATATAGCAGAACTGTAACTTAGATTTATATATTTATTTGTGTTTTGATAGTTTTATGTTGAAGAAAAGAACAGAAAATGATGTTGTGAATATGCACATATCCATCACTCAGAATTTTAAATGTTATATGTTTCATTCTTTGCTTTATTCACATACTTATATGTAAAATAAGAATTACAGATATCTTTGTGCTTTCCTCCTGTTCTCTGTTCTCTTCATTACCTCCTTTAGTGTGTAACATTACCATCCATGTTTAAAGTATCAGATAAGTACCTGAAGCTAAAAATATTATATAGAATATGCTTATTTTATATAAATGATTGCATACTGAACCTATGTAACTCTTCTTACTTAAGTTTTAACATAAGTTTAGTAGAGATTTAATTCACCAGTAATGGGAATGGATACATTTATACAGTGGAATACCAAATAGCAGTTTTTTGTTTTTATTTCTTATTAACATATAATGTATTATTAGCCCCAGGGGTACAGGTCTGTGAATCGCCAGGTTTACACACTTCACAGCACTCACCATAGCACATACCCTCCCCAAAGTCCATAACCCCACCCCCCTCTCCCGACCCCCCTCCCCCCAGCAACCCTCAGTTTGTTTTGTGACATTAAGAGTCTCTTACGGTTTGTCTCCCTCCCCATCCCATCTTATTTCATTTATTCTTTTCCTACCTCCCAACCCCTCCATGTTGCATCTCCACTTCCTCATATCAGGGAGATCATATGATAGTTATCTTTCTCCGATTGACTTATTTCGCTAAGCATGATACCCTCTAGCTCCATCCACATTGTCGCAAATGGCAAGATTTCGTTTCTTTTGATGGCTGCATAGTATTCCATTGTATATATATATATACCACATCTTCTTTATTCATTTATCTGTTGATGGACATCTAGGTTCTTTCCATAGTTTGGCTGTTGTGGACGTTGCTGCTATAAACATCGGGTGCACGTGCCCCTTCGGATCACTACATTTGTATCTTTAGGTTAAATACCCAGTAGTGCAATTGCTGGGTCATAGGGTAGTTCTATTTTCAACTTTTTGAGGAACCTCCATGCTGTTTTCCAGAGTGGTTGCACCAGCTTGCATTCCCACCAACAGTGTAGGAGGGTTCCCCTTTCTCCGCATCCTCGCCAGCATCTGTCATTTCCTGACTTGTTAATTTTAGCCATTCTGATTGGTGTGAGGTGATATCTCATTGTGGTTTTTATTTGTATTTCCCTGATGCCGAGTGATGTGGAGCACTTTTTCATGGGTCATTTGGCCATCTGGATGTCTTCTTTGCAGAAATGTCTGTTCATGTCCTCTGCCCATTCCAAATAACAGTTTAAATAAATGAAGTAAATTTCTAGTCAGTTGGAATATAACCCATTTTCAAAGAAAATTTATTTATTTTATACTGTCTTTGAAATTTGAGAACAGTTTGTAAAGAAGTATAAATTATGACATACACAGCAGTGAAAATTTACTACATTTTGTGACTTTCTCATTCAGTCCTCTTATTTTTATTGTAAATGTGATTGACATTACTAATATATGGCATAATTATGTGTGCAAAATATATGTATGCAATATATACATTTACATGTGTATATATTCATGTGTATTCATGTATACTGTATATGAAAATGTATATAATATAGGAAGAGATATTATGTAAATATAATATAGATAGTAAAGTATCTAAATAATTTGGATTGCAAAATTATTTGTATAGTATACAAATATAAATCATTGTTTTGTCTCTTATTAAAAACTTCTGGCTAGATTTTTAAATCCCCAGTTCCTGTATTTTAACTTGTGCTAAAACTCCCTTTTTATATTTTTCCTCTCATCATCTTTAAGCTTTCTTAGGCTTACCTATCTTACTTTTATTCACCTACCCACTGACTTCTTTATTTCAGTGCAGTGTGTGTCTTAAGCGTAACAGAAAACCAGAAAAAATACTTGAATAACAAAAAGTCTAGAGGTAGTATGGCCTGCAGAATAGATATATTATGCAGTTTAGTTGATGTCTTTAGTATAAAATTTCTTTTGAATTTCTTAGATTTGCCATTTTCTATGCACTTTATAATTCCATGAATAGCCTAATCCATAAAAATATATAATGTATACTAATATATAATATAACATTTATATTATGTTGTTATATCATTATATTATATAAATATAATTTGTTATACATGATATATAGACAGACTATTCACATAAAACATAGTCCACTGAAAAAGCTAAACCTTTTATTTCTTATTAGTACAATGTATTTTTTTCCATCATATGTCCTTGAGCCAAATTCTGATATATTCCCATTCTAGAACTAAATCATTAGCTATGTAGTGGGATCTTCTGTGTACTAATCAGATCTTTCTTTGGAAGCTAGTCTTGAGTAGCATCTTCTGAGGCATTTAACTAGGTAGAAGAATAGGGAATATTTGAAGAAATAAAATGGAATTTCCATTTGAAAGAAAAATGGGGAAATAG
Organism: Enhydra lutris kenyoni; assembly: GCF_002288905.1. NCBI lineage: Eukaryota > Metazoa > Chordata > Mammalia > Carnivora > Mustelidae > Enhydra > Enhydra lutris. The sequence goes on from NW_019154103.1 coordinate 29,130,395, forward strand.
TGCTATAAGAAAAGGAACATTATTATGGTATAGTCACTATGTTTTCAACTTTAGAAAATTATTTGATTCTTTTTACAATTATGTCTTCTTTTTACATATAATCATATATTTTTGCCTTTCATTTTAATTTTCTCTTTAACTTTAAAATACATTTATTTTATAGTCTCTTTCAAATTATTTTAACATTTTTCATCCAGCAGGTCCTTGATTCTTTTCATTCTTATTCACTATTTTCCCCTCAGGTTTCTGCAATTTTTAAATTTGTATTCATTTGTACAGGGTTAATGACCTTCTAGTTAAGTAAGTTGTAGGTAATAAAAACGATGTGACAAATGATTTATGAAATTTAGAGTAGTAATTTCTTATAGTTAATCCAGGTTATAGATTTGGGTTACTAATTTCTAATAGTTTATTTTTTTCTCTCTTATTTATCTCTTTACTTTTTCCTGGGTGGTGAAGTGTGTCTTTAATCCCCCATTTCTTGTATGGATAATTTCAAAGACAGCCAAAGCAAGGACACATTTTATTCAGTAATACATTATTGTAGTTGGTAAGAGGGTCTCCTGTGAACTGAATTCAATTTCCATTTGTATAGAGGTAACTGGGTATTTTAAAAGGAGAGTGAGGGAGTAAGGTGGGGAACTATGGGGAGTTGACTAGACTCAAGGAAGTGAAAATTTACAAAATTAGGAAGAGGGGTTGGGTCATGTGACTAGACCACTAGGGTTTGGTAACTGGCTAATGTAACTTAGGTTCCTATCTTCCCACAGAAACCAAGAGTTCCTGTGTTCCAGCGTTGGCTGGAATGTAAATTCTTTTGGCAGCCTCACTTTTTCCCAGGCAGCCATTTTAAAGGGAGCTGGAATCATCCTAAGGATGTGGCCTTGAGCTGTTAGAAAGTATACTAGTGTTTTTCAGTTCTCTTATTTTATGTCTATGGGTAGGGTGTGTGTGTGTGTGTGTGTGTGTGTGTGTGTGTGTGTGTGTGTGAAGGGGAGTTGGTGAGGTAGATAAAATCATTTGTGCTGATTTTCTCCATTAGTTTTTAATAAATAAAGGTTGAATCTTAGTCAAGAAAAGGGCTCAGGAGAGCCTGATTGAAGTTTGGTCAAGAATCCGTCAAGCATTGTAGTACCTGGATGGCTCAGTAACTTAAGCTTCTGACTCTTGGTTCAGCTCACATCTTTATCTCATGGGTTGTGGGAAATGCACACTCAGCAGGGAGTCTGCTTGAAAGTTTCTCTCCCTCTGCCCCTCCTCCCTGATCTTTCAGATGAATAAATCTTAAAAAAAAAAAAAAAAAAAGATCTGTGGACGATCACTTGGAGTTTCAGCAGTTCTGCTTTCTATAGCAAAGACCACATTCCTCTTCTCCAAAACAGAAATCACTTACCTCCTGGGTCAAATTTTGGGAGTGTTATCTCCATTGAGTTGCTATAGAGTTAGTTCAGATATGTTCCTTTCACTTGGATTTCTCTTTTCCTTTCTGGCTTGTGATGATTTTTCCTATATTTGAAAATTATTTACTGGGTGTTTGAAATTTATCATATTTTATCTTTCTTTAAGTTCAGTTTTTCTAAGGTATTGAAAGGGACAGTTCACTTCAGCAAAATAAATCAAAATTAAATAATTTGCTATATAATGTCAAGTTGACAAAGTATTTATTTTACCAAACATTCTAACAACTCAAATATTTATCAACAATGTGCATAATTAATGTGTGAACAATGTAATTACTATCTAATTCAAGAAAATTTTATTAAAACTTTATTTCCAAAACTAAACTAGCATCAGAAATATACAACATGGGGCACCTGGGTGGCTCAGTCCTTAAGCATCTGCCTTTGGCTCAGGTCATGATCCCAGCATCCTGAGATCAAGCCCCACATCAGGCTCCTTGCTCGGCAGGAAGCCTGCTTTCCCTCTTCTGGTCCCCCTGCTTGTGTTCCCTCTCTCACTGTGTCTCTCTCTGTCAAATAAATACATAAAATCTTAAAAAAAAAAAAAGAAATACACAACACAAACTGGGGTTGAAATATTACACTGGTATGACTGACTATAGATAAACAGCCTAATATGTTCAACTCTGGTGTCCTAACATGGTAAAGTTTTCGAAGTTACTTCTGTTGGTTCCATGAGGAGTTTTTAACTCCTCTGTATATAATGGAAAGGATGATATTTATAAAGTTATCCATTTGTGTGAGAGTATAAAAATCTAATTGTTAATTAGGAGTTCTGTAGGAATTCTGAAGTACATTTGAGGTACAGGTTCTCCCCCATGCCAGAAGTAGAGCATTCCTATGAAGGCTTTTGTAAGCCAAAATGGCATAAAGTGAAGAAACAATTACCATTACTTCATATGGAAAAATTTTTGAGCATTTCCAGGCCCCCAAAATAACCTCTTTTAGGTTTTTCTGATACCTTAGGACACATCTTGATTACAGATGCACAAAATAAATTGAGCTAAAGCATAGATGCTCAAAGACATATCTCAAAATAATGGTAGCTTATTGCTGAGATGCTGAGTGTATTTCCCAGGGAAGAAGCTTGAATTGCAGCCTCACTGCTTGGATTATGTGCTGCCTCTATACCGGCTCACTACAAAACAAACACTGATCACTATTTTTTGCTTTTTGCCTTTTTTCCTAAAAGTGAAAATCCTCTTCAGGTTTTCTTTCAGTTAGTGAAAACAGATACAATTGTAGGTATTTTGTAAAAGTGAAGTGGCGTAATGTCAGCTTTCCAAATGCAGGGAATATCTATAACTAAAATATTGTCTTAAAGTGTGTTTCATTCTGGCAGTCAAATAAGCTCTAATTTGCATACACATAATCTATTCTTTATGGTTTAGAAAGTACTTAAACTGTATTTGAAGAATCTGAAGTCACAGTTTAAGCTCTAATTAAGAGCTTTGAACATCTATGATCTACGTGGTTTGATTTTTCCATTCCTGATTTTATATATCTTACATATTCCATTTACTACATAATGAAACTGTAATTTTTGTGGAGTATTATGTACCCTCTGAGTTTTAAGTTGCATTTCCATAATATATAAAATATGACTGAGGGAAGGTAAATTTTTGTTACCAAAAACGATACCTGTGGTAATTTTCTACATTTGTTTCCAGGATTTCCATCTTGCACATTACTTGCAAATATTTAAGTCAAGTGATTGGAACCAAAATTACTTGAACATGATTGCCTGAATTAAACCAAGTGTTTTTTTTTTTTTTTTGTGAGATTTCGGAGACAATAATATACATTTTGGGGAGAAAGACATAAACCTGGAGTGCCAGATGTGTGTAATATACATTCATTTAAATTAATTTCTATTAAAAAAACAGAAGTACTTCCATAGATACTAAGCCATTGGTAGAATAAAACATTCTCATAAAAACCATTATGTGTCCAGGGCATTGTATTAAAAAGCAAGGTATATAAGATTGTTGCAAAATATGGTCTGTATGCTTAATGGGTTTATAATCCACTTGGGAGACTGATGATGTAGTGAAACCATGTCATATTTATGCTAAGTTCCAAATTAGCCCTTTAAATAAAAATAGAGCTTGGAGGACAGAAATAGAAATGATTACTAAGCTCAAGATGTTTTCAGGAAGTTGTCAAAGAACAACTGAGTGCTAGATGGGGACTCAGTGGAGGAAAGATAGGTTTCTGAATCAATTTTATAAACTCAAGTGTCCTTTGGAGTCAACCCATGATTCAAGTGGAAGCCATATCCTTGAGGAGGTGAGGTCCTAACAGGGAAATACCCATTCAGCTTGAATAGATTCTGTAGGAGTTGACCCAGAGTTGGCAGATACCCCAATTTTTATGGGAATAGGAAAATCTCAACTTTGTATTAAGTGTCCAGATTTTTAAATACTAACAAGTGATAACTTAAACACACACAATACACACACACACACACACACACACACACACACACACCCCTGATCAGGACCAAAAAGAAACCCAAACATTCCCAGAGTTTTAAATCTATCATTGCTACTAGTGTGAAACATCTGATTTAAATATTTAGCTAGTTAGAGCAGAGTGGAAATTGCTATTTCAAATACTGCACTTCAGACAGTAGAAGTTTTTTAAGCTTGTATGGAGAGCGTATTGCATATTTGGAGGAAATAAATGAATCCCAGTTTGGCTAGAGAGTTGCTGTGGTGGGGATTTTAACAAAATGTTTTTAATTGTTTGAATGGGAGTTATTATGTCAATTTTTTATTGAAATTATTCAATAGAAATATTGCCCTATTTCTAGGGCAAATAGAACTGACAAAAGTGGGAGTGGCCAAGAGCCAAAATGATCAACTGACAGGAAAATACCAATCTCCTGAAATAGTAAGACACTGTTAGAAAACACTTTTATAAAGGAAAAACAAGTTAGATATAATATTTTTAAAAAAGGATTTTAGTTCAAAGATTGAAATTTGTAAACTCTTTTTTTCAGAAGAAAACCTTATTTATTTACTTAAAGATTTTATTTATTTATTTGACAGAGACAGAAGAGATCATAAGCAGGGGGAGTGGCAGAGGGAGAGGGAGAAGCAGGCTCCTCGCTGAACAGGGAGCCCTATGTGGGGCTTGATCCCAGGATGCTGGGATCATGACCTGAGCCAAAGGCAGACGCTTATCTGACTCAGCCACCCAGTTGCCCCAAGAAAACCTTTTTTAAAGAAATTAATTTAGAAATAAATATGGCATGTGATATGCCATTGCATACACTACACGCACACACCCATCCACACACACACCCCCATACACACACACACACACACACACACACACACACACACCACATATTCTTTACCCATTCATCTGTTGGAATATTACTCAAGACATCGGAAAGGATAAATACTTACCATTTACATTGACATGGATGGAGCTGGAGGGTATTATGCTGAGCAAAATAAGTCAGAGAAAGACCGTTATCATATGACTTCACTCAGATGTGGAATATAAGAAAGGACAGAGAGGACCATTGGGAAATGGAGGGAAAACTGAATAGGAAGTCTGCAGAGAGGGAGAAAAAGCCATGAGAGACTCTTAACTATGGGAAACAAACTGAAGGTTGCTGGGAGGGGAGCAGGAGGATGGGGTAATTGTGTGATAGGTATTAAGGAAGGCATGTGATGTGATGAGCAGTGGGTGTTATATGCAACTGATTAATTATTGAACATAACATCTGAAACTAATGATGTAATATAAGTTGGCTAATTGAATTTAAATTTTTTAAAAAAAGAAACATGAGAAAATTAAAAGAAATATGGAATTGTCAATAGAATTTTAGAATTGGTATGTGTTCCACTGTGCATATAGAAAATTTAATTTTAAAAAGCAAACATGTTTTCAGTTTATTTTACTTGAAACCCATTCTGCTTTGCTAAATTGGAAATGAACCTCAGCAGGCATATGTAAATGAAACTTTTCAGAAGGATTGCATGACCTCTGCTCTTACCCAGTGTCATGGTGATGGATGGATGGTGTTATCCATCTGTCTCCTTGTACCATTGTCACTTTGTAGCAAAGCTCTCTTTGGCCTTCCAGTTTATTTTTGCAGACAGACTTACTTGTTTTCTTCAAAATGTAAACTAGAGAAATATTTTAACTTAAAAATTCTTACTGAGATTGAGATGTAAGATTCTAGTCAATAGGCATCTGACTGAAAAATTATTGAAAATTTACTTATACTCCAAAGTAGAACCAAAAATACTCATTTCAAGAGTTCATTAGCTTGTATTCCCATTTGTTCAATGTATGCTATTATTTGTTATCTTAAAATGTTTATACAAGTCTCGATCAATAGAAGGGCAAGTAGGTCAGACTTGATCTTTTACAAACCCTTCTGACAGAAGTGTCTTCACCTTTATTAAAGTAATTAAAAGTTCAACTTTATTTCTTCTTATTGGAGGTTTTTGTGCTGGAGGTTTGCCATATTGCTGTCCTGAACTTAAGTATTACTACTTTTGGATTAAAGATTTACCTGCTAATCTGTCATACATATCTTATTGTCTAATGTTGAAATTAAGCTTATAGAATCATTTGAATTTTGATTCATGGACTAATTTGAGAAATCAAGATTTCATTAATTAACTAATTGGAAAATTATTGAAAAGTTCTTAGCAGTGAGATATAAAAAATAATGCTGGAGACATGCACAAAGGAATAAAGAATGACAAGATTGTGCTGTCACACAGTTACGATAAAATGTATTTATACTTCTTTGTGGTAATTCCTATGTTATGATAAAATGTATTTATACTTCTTTGTGATAATTCCTATAATATGAGTAAATTTACTGAAAACTATATAGATAGATATAGATGTAGATACAGATATACAGACATGTTATTTGAGAGGTGAATTGCAACAAAGAAATCTCAGTGGACAAAATCAAAGATCAGGAGAAGACATAGAACTTGTTCAATTTTACTTGGATCTTCTCTGTAATAGGAACATTTTGTGAAAAACCCTGTAATTTTAACAGCCTAGTTACTTAGGGAGAATATTGAAACCAAGGAATAAAGAATGGGGAAAGAATAGCTCCAAGAAGAAGAAAGATTTTCTTCTGTTTTTTAGGAAAAATAAATGTTTGTTAAAGTTTGAAAAAGAATTGAAAATGACCTATTGAGTGAATGAAAATAATGTAAGAGGGAGTTTGCCAACCCAGGTGTAAATATTTTCAGTGTTCTGAGTACAATCCAAAAGTAGTGTTGAATAAGAATTTATGAGGTGCTTACAGGGGGTTTCCGACTATTGCCTGTCAAGAGATTTGACCTTCCTCCCACTGTGAGTCACACATGATCAAAAATTGATAACTTATATTCATTCAAAGTTGATTTAGATAGTTCAATTTCAGTTCATTTTATTAGTTTATAGAATGACTGAAGATGTTCTATGTGACATAATCAGGAAGCAGAAATTTTTCTCACAGTAACACAGGATCAAATTTTTAGAAATGCTTTTTGCTATTGGCACATTGAACACCTCCATGTCCCTAAAGATGCATAGTTTGATTGAAAAGAGGGATGTCCAGGTATAGAAATCTAATAGTACTACTCAGTAAGGCTTAAATAGCAACTCTTTAGTAAAGCAGAGACCCATCAGGAAAACTCACTGAAATTCTGAACAATTTTTGTTGGTTTCCAAAGCAACTCCTAATATTATCAACTGTATGCTATCATTGTTTATTTTTAAGGTGATATCATGAAAAAATATATTATCTGTGTGTGTAAGTGTCGCTCAGAATTTCAGTAGTGTCAAGTTGTCATTAAAGCACTGAATATATTGAAATGATGGCTGGCAATGATAACAATTCTAACAGCGTAATAGCCTGGTGGTTTCCAATTCTTTATCCTAGAGTGCTAGGTGACCCAAATGCCTTTGCTTAGAAAGTTACTTTATTGACATAGGAATACTTCAGGATCTATAGTTTGCTTTCAGGTTTTAACTTTTTATGAAATAGTTATTGCAAGATGCAAATTAACACATTTGAAGGGTATTTTGTAATTAAAATCTGACATAATGCCTAATCATATAAATCTCTGTGTCTCACACTACTGAAATATTAATAAATGGTAGACTTCTTTTCCTCCTTTACCTTATTAGTGAGTATTCAAAGACGTACAGTTCCTTAGAGCATTGAGTCTGCTCTGCAAAATGGGAAGTCAGTAGATGTGTGAAATCTTCAGGATATAATTATGTTGTAGTTGTTATTTTAATTGGTTTGGATAATTGCAAATTATTTAAAATTTTTAAAAAGATGAAAGTATTGGAGCGCCTGGGTGGCTCAGTGGGTTAAAGCCTCTGCCTTCGGCTCAGGTCATGATCCCAGGGTCCTGGGATCAAGCCCCGCATCGGGCTCTCTGCTCAGCGGGGAGCCTGCTTCCCTCTCTCTCTCTCTGCCTGCCTCTCTGCCTGCTTGTGATCTCTGTCTGTCAAATAAATAAATAAAATCTTTAAAAAAAAAGATGAAAGTATTAAGTTGCTTTTATATTCACTTTTACTATAAATTGAAGATTTAAGAGGCCTCATTGTTTTCAATAAAAACATAGGCATAGATTTCTGAGAAATATAGCTTTCAGTTTTCAAAGCAATATTCAATACACAATGGCATTAATCTTCAACTAAGCATAGGATATTTAGAATGGTCGAAATTCCATTTTTAGCAAAAACATTCACTGCTATCTTTATAAAAGAGAGTTAATCAGGGACAGTGCAAGACATTGAAGATAAATCAGGAAAGAGAGAGGGGTTTGGGAGCAAAAATAGCGTGTGCAACAGGAGGAAAATACTTCATTCAGTAAATAGCTTATCTGCCTTCATGCATACCAGTCTGAGTACAAGAGAAGAAGAGCACATAAAGAACTGTTAAGAATGGTTCACAGAGGGGCGCCTGGGTGGCTCAGTTGGTTAAGTGACTGCCTTCAGCACAGCTCATGATCCCAGGGTCCTGGGATTGAGTCCCACATCGGACTCCCTGCTTCTCACTCTCCCGCTCCCCTGCTGTGTTCCCTCTCTTGCTTTCTCTCTTTCTGTCAAATAAATATATAAAATATATATTTTAAAAAAAAGGAGTGGTTGACAGATGATATACCTGTGATAAACATTTGAGAGTAAAATACAACTTTACCTTTCAGTCATCAAAACAGAGATCTCCATTCCTCAGCCAGGTGTTAGCATGTGTAGTGATGATATTGAGGGACTGACCATGTATAAGCATCAATAGACGTGAAATAAGCAATGAGGCAACAGTGACAGTGATTGCAGTGAATAAAGGAATTTATGAAATCTCCAAGAGGCCTGAAAGAATATAACATTGTATAGAAATAAGGGGGGAAATGGGTAAATGCCAAGGGGTTGTGCTTTCAAACTATCTGGTGTGAAAGGATAAATTTTTACTCTTTTTATATATTTTCAGTGTGTTGCATACCAGTACTTTTGTAAAGTAAAATAAAAAGAAATTATGCCAAAAGTTAAGTGGACATGGATTACAGAACTAAAGTTAAAAGGCAAAACTGCAAAACCCTAGAAGATAACATAGGAGAAAACCTAGATGACCTTGGGTCTGGTCATGACTTTCTAGATACAACACCAGAGGCACAATCTGTGAAAGAAATAATTGATAAGATGGAGAAGACAAACTGGAAGACAGACTGGAAGAAAATATTAAAAGACATGTCTGATAAAGGATTGTTATCCAGGATACACAAAGGATTCTTAAAACTCAATAATAAAAAACAACAACAACAACGAAAAACAGATTAATAAGTAAGACAAAGACTTTAACATACAGCTCACCAAGGAAAATATGCAGATGGCAAATAAGCATAGGAAAAGGTGCTCCACATCATAGGTTATCTGGGAAATGCAAATTAAAACAATAGTAAAATACCACTGTTTACCTATCAGAGTGGCCAAAATACAGAACACTGACAATACCAAATGTTGACAAGAATGTGGAGCAACTGGAACTCTCATTTATTGCTGGTAGGAATGCAAAATGATACAACCATTCTGGAAAACATTTTGGCAGTTTTTTGCAAAATTAAACATACTCTTACCATAGGATTCAGCCAATTGTACTCCTTGATATGTACCCAAAGGAGTTGAAAACTTATGTCCACACAAAAGCCTGAACATAGGTTCTTAAAACAGTTTTATTCATAATAACCAAAGCATGGAGGCAATCAAGATGTCCTTCACTAAGTGAATGGTTAAATTGTGGTACAATTCAGAAAATGGAATATTTTTTAAAGTTAAAAATATAAAAGCAAATAGTCCATGAAAAGACATGGAGGAGACTTAAATGGGTGTTACTAAGTGAAATAAGCCAACATCAAAATACTATAAGTATGATTCAAACTATGTGACATTCTATAAAGGCAAAACTAGGGAAACAGTAAAAATATCAGTGGTCGCCAGGATTTGATGGATGGGATGAATTAGACTAAGCACAGAGACTTTTTAGGACAGTGAAAATACTGTTTGGTACTATCATGATGGATGTATATTATTACACATTTGTCTAAACCTGTAGAATGTACAACACCAAGAACAGATTATAATGTAAATTATGGGTTTTGGGTGGTTATGATGTGTTAGTGAAGTTTCAGCCTTGGTTAAAAAAATGGAAGTGCCATCCTGTTGAGCAGTATCAGTAATGGGAAAGTCTATGCAGGTGGTGGGTCAGTGGGTATCTGGGAACCCAATATCTTCTTCTCAGTTCTGTTGTAAACCTAAAACTCCTCTAAAAATATTTCTTTAAGAAACAAATGAATAAAATAATCTTACCTTCTAAATAAAAATAAACAGTGGGAGAGATTTTTGATGAAGAATAGCAGTCATTTATTTAGTAACAAATACAATCTACCATAAACTACAAATTCTGTATCTAGCTAACTTCTTTGAAAATGGACTTATAGATATAGATAAAAAGGATAGCTATAAACACATATATAATCATTCTCTAGGAAAGACAATATGAAGTTCTATTTGTACATGCAACAGAGTATGCTACTCGCTGAGACAGGTTATTATCTAATTTAAAAAATGTAGTTGAGTGCCTATGGAGCGTTCCTCCTTTTTCAAGTGCTATAACACAAGTGCTATGTTTTCTTACACAGTTGCTATAGAAACTCTGTATGTTATTGGATAATAAATTAGGAAACTCATAAAGCCTTTTTGAAACACACAGATTAGAAATCTTGTTTGGTTGGTTTAGTTATTTGCAATGCATCCCTGAAAAAGAATTGAATGACTCTAATCAAGTAAGTGGTATTTCTCATTGCTACCATTTTTCTTGTACATATACTTACCTAGAGTAAATAAGGAGACTATGATGAGTGGTTAATGGATAAAGAAAACCATCTTATATGGATGAATTCCAAGAGTTTACAAATATACATACATATACACATATATAAGTGTGTGTATATATATGTGTGTGTGGCTGTATTTATACACATACACATATGTATATATATGTTTTTGTATATGTATGTTTTTAAAAGCTTTAATTAATTAATTCAAAGTTGTTATTTATAATTAATGAAAGTTTGCTTTGGAGCACACCTGTGAAAGTGAGAAAAAAAATCTCCACAAATAATGCAAGCTCCTTGTTGAAGCATTGTGCAAAATGTATGCTAGCAATATTAAAATAGCTTCTATTATATTGTTTTTCTGTCCCTATATGTCCATCTTTCTGTAAATAGCAATGAATATATAAAATATTAAGAAATGAGGATTTAATTTGTACAACTGACAAAGTGAGATTGTAATGATTACAACAATTTTTTATCCATAGAATTTTTATTCCTTGGAAGTTAATAGCTCCCTTTTAAATACTGGTTTTTTAATTCAAAACACAAATATTAGGCCTGTACTGCCTTAGTAAAGGACAGGTGATATGACATAATTACCTGGTGAAATCAGGGCTTGCCTTTATTGTTTAGTTAGAGAAAAGGGTACTTTAATATCCTTAAGGCACATTTACACAAATCACTAAGGAAAACCAAAATGGTCAATAATGTGGAAGAGCTTTAAAGTAAAGAGCAATATTAAAACATTACTAATATTTCTGTAAGAATTAAAACCTAAATAGTTTATTAAAAGCTTAAAAATAGAAATGGGTATACAAACTATAGACTCACTTACTAAATGTCTGTTAGTCATAGAGAATGTCATTGCTTACCATCCAACTAGCTCATCAGATCTCAGAGAACCCAAATAGTGGAAGTACCTTAAAGGTAGAGGTATCTTATCTGCGTGAAGCAAGTGCCCAATGTCTGGTACCTGTTGAATAAATGTTTATGGAAGAATATATAAGAAAGTAATTGTATTTTGAGTTTTCAGGAATACAACTCAACCCTTCAAAATTCTGTTCTTGAGAAACATAGTTGAGGGGGAAAAGAATATCCATTTCTTTTGCCTTTTATATCTCAGTGAATTGGTCATCAGTAAATAACATGGCACATTTATGATACATTGTTTTTTTTTCTTTTTAATGTCTAATATGACTAAAATATAAGTAAGCCGTTTTCTATTTCTAAAAAAGTTGTGCTGCCCATTTCTGTTTGAAGTATCTGCCTTGTGACATAGCAATAATAGCAACACCCATAAAAAACAAGTAAACTAAGAGAATGTTTTGTGAATATTACCTTATAGTTCCAGAAAAATTCACAGGACATCTCAGTGTCTGCCAAAATTTCTGTTGTAAAATATTATTTCTGCAAGATTCTTCTTGAAGCAGATGGGGTCAATATGTTTGGAATGTGTTATACTAAATTGCTCTTTTGATAGTTTCAAAATAGGTATTATATTAAGGGTGCTGAAAAGTGAGGTACATAAACAATGAATCTTGGAACACACACAAAAAATAAAATTTTTAAAAAAAGAATACCAGTTTAAATTGTCCCCCATATATTTTTACTGTTACATTCTTCTATCTAATAGTATTAATAGTTTCTAATGTCAGAGAACTGGTACTCTAACAGTGTTTTTTGAGAATCACTCTTATGTAGTAAAATATTTTTTAAAAAGATCATCTAGGTTTCAGCTATTTCCTGCTTCTAAATTCAGAACAAAAGGGGGTATATATGTTTCAGAAATTTATACTAATATATGAAACATTATAACTAGATACTACATTCTAGTTTTTTTTTTAATTTTTTAAATTTTTATTAATTATTTTTATTAACATACAATGTATTATTTGCCCCAGGGGTACAGGACTGTGAATTGTCAGACTTACACACTTCACAGCACTTATCATATCACATATGCCTCCCAAAGTCAATAACCCAACAACCCTCTTCACAACCTTCCCCCCACCCCCCAGCAATCCTCAGTTTGCTTTGTGAGATGAAGAGTCTCTTATGGTTTGTCTCTCTCCCAATCCCATCTTGTTTTATTTTTTCCTTCCCGACCCCCAAACCCAGCACTCTGCCTCTCAAATTCCTTGTATCAGGGAGATCATATGATAATTGTCTTTCTCTGATTGATTTATTTCACTCAGCATAATACCCTCTAGTTCCATCCACATCATTGCAAATGGCAAGATTTCATTTCTTTTGATGGCTGCCATAGTACTCCATTCTATATACCTATACCACATCTTCTTTATCCATTCCATCAAGGTTCTTTCCATAGTTTGGCTCTTGCAGACATTGCTGCTATAAACATTCGGGTGGACATGTCCCTTCGGATCACTATTTTTGTATCTTTAGGGTAAATACCCAGCAGTGCAATTTCTGGGTTGTAGGATAGCTCTATTTTCAATATTTTGAGGAACCTCCATGCAGTTTTCCAGAGTGGCTGCACCAGCTCGCATTCCCTCCAACAGTGTAGGAGAGTTCCGCTTTCTCTGCATCCCACATTACTGAATTCTTCTATGAGTTCAAGCAGTTTTGGAGTGGAGTCTTTTGGGTTTCCCACATAAAGTATCATATCATCTCCAAAGAGTGAGAGTTTAACAACTTCTTTGCTGATTCGGGTGCCTTTTATTTCTTTTTGTTGTCTGATTGCTAAGGCTAGGGCTTCTAGTACTATGTTGAATAGCACTGGTGATAGTGGACATCCCTGGCGTGTTCCTGACCTTAGGGGAAAAGCTGTCAGTTTTACCCCATTGAGAATGATATTCACTGTGGGTTTTTCATAGATGACTTTGATGATATTGAGGTATGTTACCTCTATCCCTACACTTTGAAGAGTTTTGATCAAGAAAGGATGATGTACTTTGTCAGATGCTTTTTCAGCATCCATTAAGAGTATCATATGGTTCTTGTTCCTTCTTTTATTAATGGATTGTATCACATTGATTGGTTAGCGTATGTTGAACCAACCTTGCAGCCCATGAATAAATCCCACTTGGTTGTGGTGAATAATCCTTTTAATGTACTGTTGGATCCTGTTGATTAGTATTTTGGTGAGGATTTTTGCATCTGTGTTCTCAAGGGGATTGGTCTGTAATTCTCGTTTTTGGTGGTGTCTTTGTCTGGTTTTGGGATCAAGGTAATGCTGGCCTCATAAAATGAGTTTGGAAGTTTTCCTTCCATTTCTGTTGTTTGGAACAGTTTTAGGACAATAGGTATTAATTCTTCTTTAAATGCTTGGTAGAATTCCCCTGGGAAGCCATCTGACCCTGGACTCTTGTTTGTTGGGAGATTTTTGAGGACCCCTTCAATCTCCTTACTGGTTATGGATCTATTCAGGTTTTCTATTTCTTCCTGATTGAGTTTTGGTAGATTCTATGTCTCTAGGAATGCATCCATTTCTTCCAGATTGTCAAATTTGCTGGTATATAGTTGCTTATAATATGTTCCTATAATTGTTTGTATTTCTTTGGTGTTAATTGTGATCTCTCCTCTTCATTCATGATTTTATTTCTTTGGGTCCTTTCTCTTTTCTTTTTGATAAATCTGGCCAGGGGTTTATCAATCTTAATAATTCTTTCAAAGAACCAGCTCCTAGTTTCTCTGTTTTGTTCTGCTGTTCATTTGGTGTCTATTTCATTGATTTCTACTCTGATCTTTATTATTTCTCTTCTCCTGCTGGGTTTAGGCTTTCTTTGTTGTTCTTTCTCCAGATCCTTTAAATGTAGGGTTAGGTTGTATGCTTGAGATCTTTCTTGTTTCTTGAGAAACAGGACTCCTCTCAGGACCGCCTTTGCTGTGTCCCACAGATTTTGAACAGTTGTGTTTACATTTTCATTTGTTTCCATGAGTTTTTTAAAATTCTTCTTTAATTTCCTGGTTGATCTATTCATTCTTTAGTAGGATGTTCTCTAGCCTTTATGTATTTCAGTTCTTTCCAACTTTCCTCTTGTGATTGAGTTCTAGTTTCAGAGCATTGTGGTCTGAAAATATGCAGGGAATGATCCCAATCTTTTGGTACTGTTTTAGACCCGATTTGTGACCCAGGATGTGATCTATTCTGGAGAATGTTCCATGTGCACTAGAGAAGAATGTGTATTCTGTTGCTTTGGGATGGGATGTTCTGAATATATCTGTGATGTCCATCTGGTCAAGTGTGTCATTTAAGGCTTTTATTTCCTTGCTGATCTTTTGCTTGGATGATCTGCCCATTTCAGTGAGGAGGGTTTTAAATTCCCCTACTATTACTGTAAATTTGTTGATGTGTTTCTTTGATTTTGTTATTAATTGGTTTATCTAGTTGGCTGCTCCCATGTTGGGGGCATAGATATTTAACATTGTTAGATCTTCTCGTTGGGCAGACCCTTAAGTATGATATAGTGTCCTTCCTCATCTCTTATCATAGTCTTTGGCTTAAAATCTAATTTATCTGATATAAAGATTGACACCCCATCTTTCTTTTGATGTCCGTTAGCATGGTAAATGGTTTTCACCCCCTCACTTTAAATCTGGAGGTGTCTTTGGGTCTAAAAGTAGTTTCTTGTAGACAGCATATTGATGGTTTTTTTGTTTTTGTTTTTGTTTTTTTTCCCCATTCTGATACCCTGTGTCTTATGATTGGGGCATTTAGCCCACTTACATTCAGGGTAACTATTGAAAGATAATGAATTTAGTGCCACTGTATTGCCGGTAAGGTGACTGTTACTGTATATTGTCTCTGGTCCTTTCTGATTTACTACTTTTAGTGTCTCTCTTTGCTTAGAGTACCCCTTTCAATATTTCTTGTAGAGCTGGTTCAGTGTTTGCAAATTCTTTTAATTTTTGTTTGTCCTGGAAGTTTTTTATCTCTCCTTCTATTTTCAATGATAGCCTAGCTGGATATAGTACTCTTGGCTGCATGTTTTTCTCATTTAGTGCTTTGAGTATCACGCCAGCTCTTTCTGGCCTGCCAGGTCTCTGTGGATAATTCTGCTGCCAATCTAATATTTTTACCATTGTATGTTACGGACTTCTTTTCCCGGGCTGCTTTCAGGATTTTCTCTTTGTCACTAAGACTTGTAAATTTTACTATTAGGTGACGGGGTGCGGACCTATTCTTGTTGATTTGAGGGGGGTTCTCTGCACCTCCTAGAGTTTGATGCTTGTTCCCTTTGCCATAGTAGGGAAATTCTCTACTATAATTCCCTCCAATATACCTCCTGCCCCCCTCTCTCTTTTTCTGGGATCCCAATTATTCTAATATTGTTTTGTCTTATGATATCATTTATCTCTCGAATTCTCTCTTCGTGGTCCAGTAGTTGTTTGTCTCTCTTTTGCTCAGCTTCTTTATTCTCCACCATTTTGTCTTCTATGTCACTAACTCTTTCTTCTGCCTCATTTATCTTAGCAGTAAGAGCCTCCATTTTTTACTGCACTTCATTAATAGCTTTTCTAAATTTCAACTTGGTTAGATTTTAGTTCTTTTATTTCTCCAGAAAGGAATTTTATTTCTTCAGAAAGCATTTCTCTAATATCTTCCATGCCTTTTTCAAGCCCAGCTAGCACCTTGAGAATTGTCATTTTGAACTCTAGTTCTGACACATTACTGATGTCCATATTAATTAGCTCCATATCCGTCGGTACTGCCTCTTACTCTTTTTTTTTTTTTTTTTGTGGTGAGTTTTCCACCTTGTCATTTTATCCAGATAAGAATATATGAACGAGAAAGTAAAATACTAAGAGGGTGCCAAAGACCCCAGAAAAATGTACACTAACCAAATCAGAAGAGACCCAAAACCAGTGGGAGACGAAAAGGGAAAAAAGAAATAAAAATGAAAAATAAAAAATAAATTAAAAAATATGTATATGTATATTAGACTGTTGAATAGTACAGAGACACCCACTTGATTTTTGGTGTATTTTGGTCTCTTAGAAGAAACTACCTCCCAAAATTTTAAAGAAGGAAACATATATATACACAAAAATAAGAGTATTTATGATGAACGGATGGAATATGACTGTAAAGAGAAAAGTAAAATAAAAAAAATTCTAAAAAAGGAATTGATAAAATACGTTGGTTGGAAAAAGAAAAAAAAAGGGGGTGGAGAGAATGTGCTCAGGCTGGAGATTAGAGCAAAGCCATGTGCTAGATTTAGTGTATATTTTGGTCTATTAGAAGAAATTGTATCCCAGCATTTTTTAGGAAAAAAAAAAAAACCCTATAGTTATACAAAAAATAAGGTTAAATACAATAAAGGAATAAAATATGATTATAACAATGAAAGTTTAAAAAGATATTTTTTAAGAAAGGTATTGATAAGATAAACTAGTTAAAGAACATTAAAGGAGGAAAGAGGAAAAGTTAAAAATAGAATAAGAAAAAAAAATAAAATTAAAACAACTTAACTTTGCAAGACTAAAGGATCATGGGGGAAAAGCCATGAATTCTATGCCTTGCTTTCCCCTTGCTCTCGAGCTCCACTGTTCTCCTTGATCTGTGAGCTTGGTCTTGGCTGGATGTTCTTACTGAACTTCTAGGGGAGGGGACCTGTTGCAGTGATTGTCAAATGTCTTTGCCCAAGGTGGAATTGCACCACCCTACTAAGTAATGTGCTTGGGTTCGCTCTCTGGAGCTTTTGTTCCCTAATGGCTTTTCATAGAACTCTGGAAGAGGAGAATGAAGATGGCGGCCTCCCAATCTCTGGTCGGGAGGAGCCGAGACCTCGGGGCCCCACTTCTCATTGCGCCCTCAGAGAAAAACAATCACTCCCGTCTCCCTGGTTTCCAGCCATGCTCTGTGCTTACCCGGCCTGTGACTGAGCATTTCTAACTCTGGCGCACAGCCCTGTTTGGAGTCTCCAGACCCAGCAGATTCCTGCTGCACTGCTTCTCCTGCAGGAGGAAAGTAAGTCTCGTTGGATCTGGCACTTGTGGGGTCGCTGCTCAAAGAGCAGTGGCCCAATTGTGCCTCAGATCATGGCTTAAGGTAAGCCAGATCTGATAGCTCACTCCTCAGCTCTGTCTCTGTAGTAGGTTTTCCTGCTCTGATACCTGGGAGCTCTGCCATACTAAGACACCCCCAATCTTTCTTTGACCCCGTTGGACCTGAGACCCCTCTGTCCCCCTGAGGCCTTCACCCCTGCTTAGCCTCTGGAACAATGTCCTTCAGTGGCACAGACTTTTAAAAGTTCTGATTTTGTGCTCCACTGCTCCACCGCTTGCCTGGAGCCAGCCCCTCCCGCTGTGGTCTATCTTCCCATCGCTTTGGATTCACTTCTCCACATGTCCTACCTTTCAGAAAGTGGTTGATTTTCTGTTCCTAGAATTGCTGTTCTTCTTCTCTTCTATCTCTTGTTGAGTTTGTAGGTGTTTGGAATGTTTTGATAAGTATCTGGCTGAACTCCTGGGTCCTGATGTCATTTCAGTCTGCTACTCCTCCGCCATCTTGTCTCTCTCCTCTACATTCTAGTTTTAATGTGCACTTCTTGTCAAAACTTAATGAACTCTCTAAGGTAAATTATTTTTTATACAAGATTTTAGGAGAGATTTTCTTAAGTCCAAGTTAGATTCAAATACTTACAAATTAGAGAGAGAAAGAGTTTGCTGAAATCACATTGACAATAACGTTATCTCAGTATTCTTGTGTTTGAAGTACACACATTTTAAAATAGTTTGAAGTAAAAATAATCACATTTACACAACATATAAGTGGCATAATTGACATCTTTTGAGAATAAGATATTGTTCAGTTATTCTTTTCATTTTTCTATCTTCTTGTCATTCTTTGACATCACAAACAAACCATGATCTATACTTTTCAATGAATGAAAGGTAAAGTGACATCAAAATGTCTCTTTTTATGATATTTACTATTATCAGTCAATGGTCTTTCTTCCCATTTCTTTTGAATTAGATATAAAATCCCTGTCATGGAGAGATCATCATTTTGCTTTAGGCCTAAAATGACTTGTCTGTTTTTTAACCTGTGATATGTGAATGATTTACTTTATGTTTTGTGTGTTTCATATACATTTTTGTTCCACTTTAAAATTTCATCTTTTCACCTCTTTCTTTGGTAAAAATATATTTGTGAATAGAAAGAGTGAATATAATGAAAATGATCAAAAATTAAAAATTAATTATACATTGAAGTTTTTTTTTTTAAGATTTTATTTATTTGACAGAGAGATAACAAGTCGTTGGAGAGGCAGGCAGAGAGAGAGGGGGAATCAGGCTCCCTGCTGAGCAGAGATCCCAATGCAGGTCTCTATCCTCAAGGCCCTGAGATCATGACCCGAGCCAAACACAGAGGTTTAACCCACTGAGCCACCCAGGCACCCCAAAGTTTATGTTTTTAGAGTGAAAAAATGAAAACTTTAGAAGTTCCATGGAAAATCAATATTTTAAAAAGAGTTTATTTATTTGTTTGACAGAGACACAGCGAGGGAACACAAGCAAGGGTAGTGGGAGAGGGAGAAGGAGGGTTCCCGCCACGCTGGGAGCCTGATATGGGGCTTGATCCCAGGACTCTGGGATCATGACTTGAGCCAAAGGCAGATGCTTAATGACTGAGCCACCCAGGTGCCCCAGAAAAACAATTTTAAAATATACCCAGAGGTCTCAATTCTGAATAAAAGTTGGAGTAAAAGATTGTTGAGACAAAGAGAAAAGAAGAGAAAGCATTTGGGTAAAAGCAATGAGTCTGAACTTCTATATTTACCAGGGTACATCATGCCATCATTTTACTGTATCATAAATGTGGCTTAAAATAAGTGAAGATTGTCCCTAAAATGAGTTCTGAAAAAGTATACATATGTATGAATCTGTAGTCAGGAAGGAGAAAAGAGAAGGAATCAGTCAATACTTCCTAAGTGGATGTATCTGAATTCTATTTTTAGAGTATGTTAAGATCAATAACAACTACATTTTTTTCCAGAAATCTAAAAAATTTCATTATCAATACTGTATTGCAAATTGGACAGTGTATTATTTCAGTTTCATAGTTGAATAAAGCTACTTTGATTAAATAATTTTAAGGCTCTTCTTCAATTACTTCCATTGATTATTATGAATTTAGCTGTGTATGACAATACTTCTGATGATATATGTTGATAACTTTTAAGTCTCTGCCATTAGTGTATACTTACTGGAAAAGAGATAAGTGTAGCTAGGATGTCTATAGAAATTTTTCATTTATCATACAAAATCGTTGGTTAACCAGGTTGGATCTGAACATTGCAAAATGGTTATTTTTTGAAATCAATTAACCTTTCAAAATTATTATCTCTCAAAATATATAGAACAATGATTATTATTAAACTAGGATAGGAAATAATGATATGTGATGGGTTGATGGCTTTGATTTCAAAGAACTTACCTTCAGGATACTTTGTTAAAAGTGGGTCCTCTTTGTCTCTTAATTATTCTTGTAGAAACCTTACCAGAACTGGTTTCAATATTTCATTTAATAAATAATTTGTACCCAAAAGTTTGAAATTCTTATAGCTCAGTAACTGTGTAAAGTTTTTCTAGGTAGGCATGCTGGGGTTTTTAGGTAAAATAGATAGTTGAAATGTGGTATTTTTAACTTACTTAAAATATTTAATCAAAGAAAAATGAAGCCAATAGAGCAAAAATTAATTTGTATAAATATGGATAGACCTATTATATAAAAATCTTTAATTAAACCAGTACACAAAATCACATGTAAAACAACAAAAACAAGAGTAAGCCTTTCTTTTTTATGATTTGTATGGAGAAAAACTTTTTTTTTTTAAAGATTTTATTTATTTATTTGACAGAGAGAGATCACAAGTAGACAGAGAGGCAGGCAGAGAGAGAGAGAGAGGGGGAAGCAGGCTCCCTGCTGAGCAGAGAGCCTGATGCAGGACTTGATCCCAGGACCCTGAGATCATGACCTGAGCCGAAGGCAGTAGCTTAACCCACTGAGCCACCCAGGCACCCCTAGAGAAAAACTTTTAAAGACAGAAACTAAGAAAACCATAAGAACTAATTAATTTGATGGCATAAAATGATTCAAATTTGAACTTTTATGTACAAAATCAGTACTGAAGGCACAGTCAAAAGATAAATTATAAACTGGAAAAAATCGACACCTAAAATTCTACAATAAGATGCTTATTCTATGTAAATATCATGTGTAAGCCAATAAGAAAAATAATAATAAAACAAACATTTGTTTAATTATGTGTGTTGAAGATGGTAACTAGTGGGCGCCTGGGTGGCTCAGTCATTAAGCATCTGCCTTCAGCTCAGGTCATGATCCTGGGGTCCTGGGATTGAGCCCTGCATTGGGCTCCCTGCTCAGCGGAAAACCTGCTTCTCCCTCTCCCACTCCCCATGCTGTATTCCCTCTCTCTGTCAAATAAATAAACAAAATCTTTGGGGGGAAAAAAAAAGATGGTAACTGGTAGTTCTAAATCATTGACCCCTGCAGTAGCATGTAAGAGTTTCTGCTTCCCTACATTATGCATTTTCAAATTTGATGGGTAAAAATATTATTTGATCATTTTATTGTGAAAAATCTATGTTTTCTTGTATTAAAAGCTATCTGTATTTCTTTTTCCATTAGTTAATTGCCTATTCCTATAATTATGTGAAAAGATAAACATATGTACGTATAGACGTATTGAGAGTGTGTATACCTATGGGAAGTAGAATTCCTATGAGACTCATATTTTAGTGTATTTCCTTTTTGTACTCCTTTAAAATGAGTGTTTCCTTTTATGATAATATAAATCTTTAAAAATATCCCAAATACATAAGAACTGTGTTGTCTCTATTATAATACTCTTGTTCTATTTTGGAGACATAAGACATTTTTATAAACTAGAAGCAAATATGTTTTCACTCACAATTAAGTTTTTTTCTGAGTCTTGTGTTGGTATACCCAGGTGATTTGAAATGTCATGACACAAAAATATGTTGTCAAAATAGCAAAATGAGTACCAGCCCCATCTTTGTTAGGCAGGAAATGAAACTGAGTACCTCAGAAATAGTCAAGTTGAAGGGTCTTAAACGCCATTTTGATTTATGTAGGAGCTCAGTATTTACTGAAATCATTTTTCATCAACTTGCTATCATTGATGGAATTCAGATATTCTTTTACTATATCAGAATATCCCATGGAAAGAAAATAGCTTTGGAAAAAAACCTTTCAACCATTGCATGTATATTCTCTCATCAGTTTTAACAGTGGAGAATTTACCAAAATTTATGGAGGTTACCAAAATTGATGAAAAAGTTTATTTAAATTATAACTTTCCTAACAAAACCAGAATGTTATCTCATGTCTATCCCTGTTTTTTACGTGGATGTGTTGAGTTCATTTACATCAGGTTGAACTTTTTAAAAAAGTTTTTAAATTTTATTTTATTTAAACTCAGCTAATTAACACACAGTGTATTACTGGTTTCAGAGATAGAGTTCAGTGATTTATCAGTTTCATATAATATCCAGTGCTCATTATATCACTTGCCCTCCTTAATGCCCATCACCCATTTACTCCATCCTCCTACTCCTCTCCACTCCATTAGCCCTTAGTTTATTTCCTGTTAAAAATTTCTTATGATTTGTCTTCCTCTCCATTTTCATCTTATTTTATTTCCCCCCTCCCTTCCCCTATGATCCTCTGCCTTGTTTCTTAAATTCCACCTAGGAGTGAAATCAGAGGATAACTGTCTTTCTCTAATTGACTTATATTTTGCTTACCATAATACCTTCTAGCTCTATCCACATACTTGCAAATGCTAAGATTTCATTTTTTTGATGGATGAGTAATATTTCATTTTATATATATACCACATCTTTATCCATTCATCTGTCGATGAACATCTGGGCTCTTTCCATAGTTTGGCTATTGTGGTCATTGCTACTACGAACATTGGGGTGTAGGTGCTTGCCCCTTTGGATCACTACTATTGTATCCTTTACTGGGTTGTAAAGTAGCTCCATTTTTAACTTCTTAAGAAAGCTTCATACTGTTTTCCAGAGTGGCTGTACCAGCTTGCATTCCCACCAGCAGTGTAAGAAGGTTCCCCTTTCTCAACATCCTCACCAACATTTGTTGTTTCATGACTTGTTAATTTTAGCCATTCTTACTAGTGTGAGGTAGTATCTCATCATGGTTTTGATCTGTATTTCACATCAGGTTGTACTTTTGATAATCAACTTTTTGTTTTGTTTTTGATGGTTCAACCAGTGAATCCATCAGACATCCCCAATATTCTCATATAGAACATTGTTAACTCATGTTTGGGTGAATCAGGGGGTCCAGTATGGTTAATTAGCAAGGAAAAAGGGCCATGGTAATCTCTTACTGTGCCTTGCATATGACTGCCCAGCTGGTGAGTGCTAGAGACAATAACCCTGAATCTTTGTCTTTTGCTTAGGGGTTGCAGTGTGTAACAGTATTAGCATTAATACCAGCAGCAACAGCTGCAAGGGTAGTTCAGACCTTTTTTTGTTTCCTCTTTACCAAATTTAAGCCTATTATGAAATTAGTCAAAAAGACATGAGTACAAGGTAAGAAGAATTTATATTCCTTTTAGGAACCCACTTTTAATTAAATACTGTTCCTGTGTCTTAAATGGACCATCAAGGATTCAGAGTCAGTAAGTTCCCTAGAGGAATTTTTTATTAATTCCAGAAGGAAAATAAAGTTTATTCACTAACATTGTGATTCTTATATTATGATCAAGCTACTGTATGCATTCTGGATAGCTGTGTGGTCTATTTTGTATATTCTAAAGTCATTATTATCCCATGGAGGGGAGAATCCAAAGATATACTAAGATCAAGATGAATATGTAGTCTCATTTTCTATTTCAGGAAATTTTCCTGTCCTGAATAAAAGTACGTCTTATGCCTTAGAAAATTATGCTTGTTATCAGAGTCCTTCTCTCTTAAGATAATTTAAAATTACTAATAATATTTTCCTTCCAAATGCCCAGACTGATAAGCTAAGCCTAGAGTTTTCTTTCTGACCCTTAGCCATGTTCCAGTCTTCAAGAGTTATTTAAAAATAGTGATCTATAGCTTCCCAGTGTATTTGATCCAATTTTGCTAGAGCTCTAGATTCCCAGTCATATGCAGTGAAGGTCTTTATTTGAATCATCTTTCACCATGTCTTTACCTGCTGAAGTCTAGTTCATCAAACTTCCAGTCTGTGCTTTGTCTCTCTCCCTGCTCTGAATTCCCAGTTCAGTGAATCTGTCTAATCTTAATATGTGCAATGACTCACCTAATATTTGAGCCATAATTTAGCCATGTGACAGATTTATTTGCAATAGAAAAAGAAAAATGAATTAAATGACAGAGTATCTTAGTCTTTTCTACTTTTGATGTTGCTATGTAATTTTTTCATATTTTTTAAATAGCAACACAGAATTCACTCCAAGAATAGTAAAATAGAACACATATGTATAACATAAGAAGATACAGAGTCTCTATTTTACACATAATTATTGTGTATTATCATTAGAGAGCAGTTTCAAATTTGTGAGACTAAAAGGATTCTAGATTGTCTACAAAAAGGGATATTAAAAACACAAGGTAATGAGGTAAATTGCTCTTGACAAGTTAAGGACAAAAGAAAGTATATTGGTAAGTGACTACATAGTAGCCTAAATAAAATAGAAATTGATCTTTTTGTTAAATTTTCAAAGTGAAATTGTGTATACTTGCTTACTATTTTTAATCATTTCAACTAATTTATTTATTATTTTTTTTGAATGCTACTCCCAACTGAAGTTAGAAGGCATGGTAGATAATAATGGTAAATAATAAATGTCCTAGTGTCCAGACAGAAGTCTCCCACTAAATAAATAAAGATACTTACAGAGGAAGAGCATATCTGATCAGAGTTCTTCCAAAAGCCAGTGTTGTTTCCCTTTATTTTTTTCATTCTTGGGTTTTGATGCCCTTTTCTATGCTTAAATAAAATTGAGCCCACAATGCTAGGAGCTGAGGGGGGAAAATGCAGCCACTGTCCCTTTGATTCACGTATTATATATGTGTTTCCATGTTTCTGTCATACTGAAAGCTGAGAGAGAAATGAACTTACTGAATTTTTAATGGCATATTTGTTTATGTTCAGTTTACTATTAAGATCTCTTTCCATATTTTCCTAAATGCTACCCTGGCTATCAGGAACAATCTTTTCACGTCCATATTTTTCATTATAGGAAAAAGGCCCACTGATGAATTTCCAAATATTATCTATTTCTCACTGAACACCTTTGGGAAATTACAAGCTTCATTTTTGACATATGAGAAATAGGTGAGAGCTCATTTTTAAAGCAAAATTAAATATTGCCCTCTAGTATTCTGTCACACTTTTTTTTTTCTGATTCATGTTTATACACATTGATACTCAAAGGGGCACTACATCTAAAAATAAACAAATAAGCCCGCTGTGTGTGCCTGTAAACACAGAGACTGATGGTTGTATGCATGGTATGAACTCAGGAATTATGGCTTAGCGCCTGCAGAGGCATAAGAAAATTATATAAACTTTTTGAGGCTGGATTTGATCATTCATTTAGAAGGGCGAGAGTTCCATGTCTAGTGTATAGCTCATTGAGATAAGGGCCATGCAGCTTGAATGAAACATACTTTCCTACCTAATCCTCTAGCTTTCTCTGTAGAAAGTTAGAGAAGCTGACAAATTTTCCTCTCAGTTTTTTCTACCATATTACATTTGAATAAAGAATGTATATAACTACTTTACTAAGTTCCAAGGTAAAAACTCTTGATAAAACTAAAAATGGAATCAGAAAATCCCACAAAATTAGCAAGTAGGTAGGCAATTAGCCATTATACCTAAAGATAATTTTAGAGGCAGGCAGAGAGAGAGAGAGAGGGAAGCAGGTTCCCTGCTGAGCAGAGAGCCCGATGTGGGACTTGATCCCAGGACCCTGAGATCATGACCTGAGCCGAAGGCAGCGGCTTAACCCACTGAG
This sequence comes from Enhydra lutris kenyoni, assembly GCF_002288905.1. NCBI lineage: Eukaryota > Metazoa > Chordata > Mammalia > Carnivora > Mustelidae > Enhydra > Enhydra lutris. Next base: position 29,156,240 of record NW_019154103.1, read on the forward strand.
CCACCCAGGTGCCCCTACCTAGTAATATTTAGTTATTAGTGCTAAGCATCAGTATTTTCTCTCAAAAGGACCTAACATGTACAAGGAGGCATTCTGAAAGATATATACTAAAAGTACCTAATACTTTCAAACAGTTTTCTTGCTACATTTACTTAATACTTTAAAATTAAGGAAAATAATACATGTGGGGAGTACAATACTTACAGTGATCTAAGTTGAAGAGCACTGTTGCTTACTATAATCATGCATGATAAATTCTAAAAATTTCCCACTATGTTTTCAGCTCCCAAAACTGTTCCTCCCAACTGTCATGGTAGACCTCATGTGCAATAAGCGCATTGTCGTTGTCGCTTTTGCTATATCAGAACTCCCTAGCCATCAGCTGTTAAACTACAAGAACAATCTCTCCCTGTTCAAGAAATGTTTATAACCAACATTTCTTAAATTTACTTCATTTTATTACTCTGAAAAGCACTACAAAAACTCTGCCCTTTTTCTTAAAGATAAAATACTCTTTCAAAGCTGAACCTGTTGCAGCATTTTCAAATAAACGCTTTCCTTAATGATGCTGAGGTTAGTTTTCTTGCAGCATTTTTGGTGCTGCCACTTAGATCATACTTAGCCCAGGTCACTCTGGGTAGAATACAACAGGACCTTGCAATGACTGCCTTTTCAGAATCCCAGAGCCTGGAAAGTTGAGTAGTTTTTACTTATGATGAGCATGTCTATTTTTTACTTCCAGTGCTGCCTATGATTTTACTCCTATCTTTATTGACCTCGGCATAGCGTCTTGATTGAAATCTGCTTAACTGCACAAGGCACTGAAGAATGAGGTAAGGTGTAGTGCCAAGATTCTTGTCTCTTGTATGTCTGTTGTTTAGCATTATTTTATATGGATCTCACTCAACGAAACTCTGATTCATTGTCCACCTTACATGTACAAATGTTATAATGTGAATATAACTAAATATTTGAAACTCTGGCAGGATTTTGCCAAGGGCAATTAATGATATTTTGGATAACTTTGAATAGACAGTTTCCCCAAGGGATTTCCTATCAAACATGATTAGTTAAGAATCCAGTCCTAGCTCTTAGATCTTGATGTCTATACCAGTCTTTAAACCAAAAACAAAAAACAGAGCCTTCTGGAGAAATGGCTGACTTAAGGACTTGAGCACAATATGTATAAGATGAGCCTGGATCATTTTGTACTGCCAGAGAATAGAAGGTAACTAAAAACACACACATATACAGTTTGATGGGGTACTGTGATAAGGGGAACTAAAAGAATTCCCATTGGATGAAACTGGAATAATCTGAGTAAGAAAATAAAGTAGTATTGCATTATAACCCAAAGCATAAAATAAATACCAATGAGTCTGAACTTAGATAAATAACTGTTTGAATAAATAAATAAATAAAGTTAGGAGGAGAGAAAAATCTCTTATAGAGAAGACTTCCAAATAATTTATGTAGATACATGATCTTTATAAATGGGAATATAACTCTCCATTCCTTAAGTGTGGGCTGAACAATGTGACTTCTTTCCAAAGAGTCTAATTTGGAAAGGGAGAAAGTAAGAGTAACCTTATGGTGGAGAAACATTGCTCAGCCCGAGCTTGCTTTTCCCTCTGCCTGCAGCTCCCCCTGCTTGTGCTCGCTGTCTCTCTCTCAGACAAATAAATAAATCTTATAGTGGAGAAACATGACAAACCACCTCAGCTAGGCAGTTAAGGTCAGTGATAAACCATGTTGATTGTCTGTGTCCTTGAAAGATGTGATAAAAATCACATTTCCTCTGGTGTTCCTCCCCCAAAACCAAAACCCATAACTCTGATTTAATCCTGAGGAAAAACATAGGAAGATTCCAAAGAGAGGTATTCTACAGAATAATTGACCTTCAAAACTGCCAAGTTAATAAAAAACAAGAGAAGTCCAAAAAGTAACTTATGAGAAGGCTAAAGACATGAGGGACCCTGGATGAGATTCTAGAACAGAAGAATACATTACGTAAAAAATTAAAATCTGAATAAAGTAGGAAATTTTGTTAATACATAATGTATCGATATTGGTTTGTTAATTAATAATATACCATATTAATGTCAGGTTAATAATGGGGAACTGGGTGCAAAAATATATGGGAACTCTGCAGTCTATTGTCAATTTTTTAAAATATAAAACTTCTAAAATACAATGCATATTTTAAAAACTGCAGTCTTATAAATTTAAAAAAATCACCTTAGACTTTTTAGGTCCTGTCATTACTGCTTTAAGAGGAAATTCTAGTCTCAGGGAGAAGACATTACAACTGTCTTAACTGTCTTGTTAACATTTTTGGTTAAAGTCTTAAACCTGAGGTCATAGATTTAGTTAGAAAACAAAAGATTAGAAAGCATATAGTACCCTCTTGGAATTATAAGAGCTTACTGAGCACTTCACAAACTTTGCTCAGAAAAAGAAAAATTGAAGACTTTAACTTCTAAGTTAAGCAATTGGAACAATCCATGAATAATAAATCTTCTTTATACTAGTCCAAACAAAGACGTTTGTCAATATTTTACAGAAAAGAAACACTAGAAGAAAAAATATGTTGTTTAAGCACAAAAAAAATAGAACTCAAAAAGACAAATGACAATCTTTGTGTGACCGGGATAGTATTTCTTTATCATTATTGTCCTAATATAAGCAGGACATGTCCACATAATTGCCAAAACAATATTTCCTTTCTATTTGATTCTATCATCAACCCCATCACCATTCCATTATTCCTTCCTTAGGGTAAAAATATGATTTCAGTTGTTGGAATTTCAAATACTCCTCAAATTGTGCTTTTTCCTCAACCACTTCCTATTGTCTAAAGCATTCTCTGGGTCCTCTCACTAAACTTAAGCACTTAGTAATTCCACCCAAAGCATCTGTTAAAGACCTATTTATAAATGTAGTATATAATCATTATTAAGGTATGGGTGAGGCATCTTCTTTCTGGAACTCTCAGGAAAATTATACCTGGTCTACAATTAATGAGTGTGCACATTTTTAACCCACTACCTGATTTGTCTTCAACAATGTTAATCCTTGACTCTGTCCCCCGATAGCCTCAGGACAAAGACAGTTGGCCTAGCTAGACCCTTACTAAAACTGACCAAATACCCAATAAAAAATTAAAAGATTACGTTAAATTAAATTAATTATGTTTCATCTATCTGCAGACCTCCAGAAAGGATTTCTCTTGTGTCTTGTGGGCCCAAATCAGCCCGTTAGCTATTTTTTTTTTTTTTGGCAAATATTTATTAGAACACAGCTATCACCATTCACTTATGTGTTTTCTACAGTTGTTTTTCTGTAACAATTATAGATTTGAGTAGTTCTGACAGAGAACAGGTAACCTTCAAAGGCAAAATACTCACTGCCTGACCCTTTCGAGAAACAAAGTTTATTGACCCTGATCTAAGCTATGATAATATCATCCAAAAAGAAAGTCATTTTCCCCTTTAAAGATTGGATTCTAGTTGTAACTTACTGGCTGATTACTAAAAAACCACTTAGAGGATATCTTGGTTACATTGGATATCTTATATACTTGATTCTTAACTTGTCTGCTTTGGCTACCCCTTTGTATAATCTCACAAAATTTGATATTCCAAAGGCTTTGCATTGAACAAACACAAGACAGACTGACTTCTTTAAGTGACAGGACTTATTCAAATCCCCCTACCCTTAGCCTCAGTAATTATCATAAATCCCCTATTTTCTGTTTGTACATGAAAAATTTGGACAAGCTTTGAGGGTTCCAACTGAAAAATGGCACACATATTTAAGATATGGCCACAACAATTCAAAGTACACTTAAGACCTGTACTTTTCAATCTATGTGACTTTTAACTTAAATGAAAAACATGTCAAAGTAGTTAGCAGTGTTAAGTGTTAGAAGTTTTAGGGCTAAAGCCTATGGAAATATACGACTTATTGAAATGAATAAAAAAATAAGGTAGTTTGAGAGATGCTTGCAAGATGAATGCATGGAATAATATACTAGGAAGCAAACAGAGCAAAATATTTATGGTAGTTTATGTGATGGTTATGTAGGTGCTCCCTGTATAAGACTTCTGACTTTTCTTTATGTTTAAAAACTCATTAGGGGGAATGACACACACAAAATTGGAAAAACAAAATATCTCTGTCAGTTGAAGAAACCATAAATAAAAGTCTCACCATGTAAAAAGCAACAAATCTATGTGGCTTCTTATTGGATTCTCCCAAAATATACAAAGTAATATCCCCAAACTTAAACATTTTCATGAAATAGAAGAAGTCAAATCTTCCCACTATATTATTGATACCCAAAGCTAATGACACTGAGATAATTATAAAGGACATTAACGATGAAAGAAAGTGGCAGTAATCATACTGAAAATGTTAGCATATTAAGTCCAACAATCTATTAAAGAAAAATTGATTACAAATAAGTGTTCTATTGAAGGAACGCAATTAATGTTATTATTATTGTATTATATTATGTCATATATAATTAATAGAATAAACTATAATATACTTTATCATAATATATTATATTAATTATATATTAATTATTATTATTGATTAATTATTAAATGTTGACTATAAGTCAATATAAATGACACTTATACAGAATAAAGAAGAAAAACAGAATCAGATAATTTGTTTTTTAAGATTTTATTTATTTATTTGACAGAGATCACAAGTAGGCAGAGAAGCCGGCATAGAGAGGGGAGGAAGCAGGCTCCCCGCCCAGCAGAGAGCCCGATGCAGGGCTCGATCCCAGGACCCTGGGATCATGACCTGAGCCGAGGGCAGAGGCTTTAACCCACTGAGCCACCCAGGCGCCCCAAGAATCAGACAATTTTGATAGGTGCTAAAAAGGTCTTTGAAGATTCTCAACATCCATTCATGTTAAAAATCTCTAGTAGGATACTTAAATAAATACTTCTCAAAAGTGAATATCCAGATTTCAGTAAATATATTAAAAGATGCTCAATCTTATTAGTCATCAAATGAAAATTAAATTCTTTACAAGACACTCCCCAGGTTTCAGTTGAAAATCACTTATATCAAGAATCAAGAAGAACTTGGGGCTCCTGGGTGGCTCAGTGCATTAAGCCTCTGCCTTTGGCTCAGGTCATGATCTCAGGGTCCTGGGATCGAGCCCCACATCAGGCTCTCTGCTCAGCAGAGAGCCTGCTTCCCCCCCTCTCTCTCTGTCTGCCTCTCTGCTACTTGTGATCTCTTTCTCTCTGTCAAATAAATAAATACAATCTAAAAAAGATAAAGGAATCAAGAAGAACTTAAACTGAATGAAAAAGACAGTCAATAGATGGCTACATCAAGATGAAAGAGATGTTTAAATTATCTGATAAAAACTTTAAAAGAAGTCTTCAGAAAAAAGACTTCAACCAGGCATTATACAAACTCATGAAGCAAAAGATTTTTTTTTAAATTCAGCAAAGTAATATAACATATAAAGAAGAACCAAATGGAAATTTTAGAATATAAAATACAATTACCAAAATAAAAAAGTGAGAGAGCAGAGTGGAGGGCACACAGGAGGGAATCGGTGAACTTTAAAATAGAATAAGTAAGGGAAGTAATGTTTCTATATTTTACTCAAATGGGCAAAATGTTAACATCAGGAGAATGTGATATTTTGGACATATGATGAAATACTTAGAGTAAATGACTAAGAAAGCTATTCAAAGAGATATACTCAAAAATGCTATAAATAAAGCAAAATGGAATCTAAAAAAAAAAGTTCAAGTATCCTCCAGAAGGCAAGAAAAAGAATACATAGAAATGGCAGAACAAATAAAAGTACAATCATAAAAGAAAGAAGTATAACAAACCTTACCATGTTGATAATTCTAATAAAGTAACTGGCCTAAGTATACCAATTAAAGGGGAGATAGTAGCATAATCAAATAAAAAATATGAACTCAAGTATATGCTGTTGGTTGAAGTTCATTTTATTTTTAATTAATTTATTTTTGTTTTATTTTAATTCTGGCATACTTAACGTACAGTGTTATATTAGTTTCAGATGTATAATATAGTGAGTCAGCAATTCCATACATCATCCAATGCTCATTACATAAGTGCACACCTTATTCCTCTTCACCTATTTCACCCACCCACCCCCCACCAAACTCCCCTCCAGTAACCATCAGTTTCATCTTTATAGTTAAGAGTCTGTTTCTTGGTTTCTCTCTTCTTCTGTCTTCTTTCCTTTGCTCATTCATTTTGTTTCTTAAATTCCATGTATGAGTGAAATCATGTGGTATCTGTCTTTCTCTGACTGACTTATTTCACTTAGCATTGTACTCTAGCTCCATCAATTTCATTGCAAATGGCAAGATTTCTTTCTTGCTTATGGCTGACTGATATTCCAGTGTGTGTGTGTGTGTGTGTGTGTGTTGTGTGTAAACACTCTTTATCCATTTATTCATCAATGAACAGTGGGCTACTTAATTTGGCTCTTATAAATAATGCTACAGTAAACATTAAGACTGTATGTATCCCTTTGAATTAGTGTTTTTGTATTTTGGGAGTAAATGCCCCAGTGCAATTACTGGGTTCTAGGGTAGTTCTATTTTTAACTTTTTGAGGAACCTCCATATTGTCTTCCAGAGTGACTGCACCAGTTTGCATTCCCACCGCAGTACAAAGGGTTCCTTTTTTCCCACATCATCACCAACACTTGTGTCTGTGTATTTGATTTTCGTCATTTCACAGGTGTGAGGTGCTATCTCATTGTGGTTTTGATTTGCATTTCCCTGATGATGAGTGACATTGCATGTCTTCTCATGTATCTGTTAGTCATTTGTATGTCTTCTTTCAAGAAATGTCTATTCATGTCTTCTGCCCATTTTTAAATGGGATTAATTCATTTTTTGGGTGTTGAGTTTTATCAGTTCTTTACATATTTTGGATACTAGCTCTTTATCAGATATGTCATTTGCAAATATCTTCTTTCATTCAGTAGATTACGTTTTAGTTTTGTTTTCTTTGCTGTGCAGAAGCTTTTTATTTTGATGTAGTCCCAATAGTTTATTTTTGTTTTTATTTCCCTTGCCTTGGTAGATATATCTAGAAAACAATATTGCTACAGCTGATGGCAGAGACATTACTGCCTGTGCTCTCTTCTAGGATTTTTATGTTGAAGACATTTTAAATATAATATAGGCAGGTTAAAAGTGTGAGTATTAGAATTTATATTATGGAAACATTAATCAAAAGAAAGCAGGCATGACTATATTAATGTCAGATATTGTTGACTTCTAAGCATAGAAAATCACCAGAGTCACAGAAGAATATAATACAATGATAAAAGGGTAAATATACCAAGAAGACATAGCAATAGTATTTGTGTATGAACCAAAAAGATGCAAAATGTGTGAAATAAAAATTAGTAGAACTGAAAGTAGAATAGACAAAATCACAGTTGTAATTGGAGATTTTAACCCCCTCTCTAAATAAATGACAGAACAACTAGATAGCAAGTCAGCAAGAAATTAGAACTTAAAACACCCCTCAACTGGTAGTCTCTAAACAACATTTTTAGAATGCAACATTCTATAGCAGGACAATACATGATTTTTTTTTTAAGCATTCAGGGAATATATACCAAGAAAGACCATATCCTAGGCCACAGAACAAATATTCAAAAATCTGAAATACCAAAGTCAAACACAGTGTGTTTTTTATCTCCAAAAATTCAAACAGTAAATCAGTAACAGGAAGATAGCTGGAAAATCACCAAATACTTGAAAACTAAAGAACAAACTATTAAATCACCCGTTAGGTAATTTTTAGGTTAAAGAAGTCTCAGTGGTAACATAAATACATTGAAATAAATGATAATAAAATGTAATGTATCAAAATTTAAAGGGAGTGTTGAGAGAAATGTATAGCACTGAATTAGTATATTAGAAAAGGTGAAAATTCTCAAATGAATAATCTGAACTCCCACCTATAGACCTAGAAAGAAAAGAACAAAATAACCCAATTTATGCATAAAAGAAAGATCTAATCAAAGGAGCGAAATCAGTGAATTTGAAAATAGAAAAACAACAGAGGATATCAATGAAACAAAGAGCCATTTTTTTTGAAACTACCAAATAAATTGGCAAACCTCCATCACCACTGCCCAAAAAAGAAAAGACAAAAAATACTATATCAGGAATGAACCAAGAGATATTACTAAATATGTAAAAAATAATTATTATTATTTTCAATAATAAAAATAATAAAGGAATACTACAAATAATATTACACTAATAGGTTTGACAATTTCAGTGAAATGAATCTGTTTCTCAAAGCAAAAGCTTTGTAATTAAAAATAAAGCTTTTATTATATACTGAAGAGTTTATTGCCAGTCAGATGTTACCTGGATTCATATGCTGAGGGCATTCATTTTATTTTGAATCAAATAAAATAAAAATTGAAAACAGAAATACATATGCCTTCGAAAATTCTGAAAGTATTAAGGTACATGCTTTTACAAGATCCATAGGGCATTAAAATGGCTTCACATCATTTCAGTCTCCTGAAATATAGTTCTACTATACAAGAACATGCAGAATATTCAGATAGAGTTTATGTCAACTGTACTTAAAAAATTTCTGGAAAATGTATTTTGGAATACATGCTGATTGAGTATGTAGGCCTATACAGGCTATAGAGGTTAGAGCTGTTTTTGGAAATTTACTAATAAAGAATATTTGTTAACATGAAGTACTTCACTGAAGGAGTATGCCATTCAAAATTTACCTATTTGAGTAAAATAGCTACAACAATGAAAGATGTCATATATTAACAAGTAATTTAATATTATTATATATAATAAAATGTTAAATGGATTTTTATGTTTTTGAATTTCTAGGCAAACTTTTTCTTTAAATACTATGCTATTTTCAGCTCTTGTAAATGATAGTTTAAATGAACTGGAGTTGACCCTGTTATGGTGTGTCAATAATAAGTAACTTCTAGCAATATTTTATCATGAACCCAATTACTGAGATTCTCTTAGTTACTACTTTTTTTATATGGTGACTTTGTAAAAAGTTGTTATTCTAGGAATATTTTTTGTGAATATACTTCAACACCACAAGCTTCTCTTCATCAAAACTAATAATACTAAAATTTTTAGCATAAGAGAAAGTTTCACAATTTCAATTTTCACAAATTGAAAGTTTCACAATTTCACAATTTCCGAATTTCAGTGTCTATGGAATTTATAAACCAAGTTTGAATATCTAAATAAAAAAGAAATTTATTTGAAAGATATGAAGGGATATAAATGATACAAGTAATAATTTAATAATAAGGCTTGGGTAGGATAAAATATTTCTCTGGTAGGAACTACTCAAGATTTTCATCAAAACAGTTTCCCTGGAATAAAAGTATGTAAATTATTTTCTCTTTGTACTCCATTCTTACTGGAAAATACTAGAAAAACTCCAGTTTGTTTCTATGTTACAAATCCACCCTTCTATTAAGGAAAAACTAAAAATTCTGATTTAAAGACTCTCCATAACCTCATACAGTAGAGGTAGAAGTAATTCTAAAAAAGGTAATTGAGATGATTTGAACCAAAGTAGGGGTAACAGCTGCTGGGCAACTAAAACGCAAGAAAACATTTAATGCCATGTTATTCAAAGTGTGGCCCATAGTCTAGAAACTTGGACTCTCAAATGAATCACTAAGTCATATTCTGCATTTTAGAATTATCTCCTGCTGAATTGCATGCATAGTAAAAGTTTAAGAAGTTTTAGAAGCAAATCACAGCTGAAAGTAAAAGTGAGAAGATTTCTTTAAAAAACAGTACAAGACAAAACTCCTTCCCTTTAAAACCTTCAGTAGAAAAGTTAAAGTAGTAGATATGATAGCCTCAAAACCTGAGGCCACTTGTGACCAACAGTTAGGGCGAGTGGAAACAGCAGAAGCAAAATCATGTCTTCACTCTAGGAAATAAAAAAAAAAAAGCATAACTGGCAACCTTGCATTGAATAAACTTCTGATTATTTTTAGGATATTAAGATGGGGAAGAAGCCCCCAAGACCCAATGGTTGTTGTCTAATTGTACTCATATGCTGAATACTTCCAACTTTATACATCTAATTCCATTCTCTGTGTGGTTTCAAACTCAGATTCTACCTTCTATTTGATTTTTCTAGTTGGTTATTTAATATCCACTTAAATTTACATGTCAAAATTAATATGCTTATATGCTTAAGCAGAATCTGGGAGGAAATTTGAAGAGAAATACAAGTGGGTCCTTGATTTTATAATAGGCCGATGAAGCCATTCAACAAGTTAGCTATCTCTTAAACTAAATGTGGAAAGTGGTAAGAAAAAAAAAAAAAAGGATGAGTCACATAATTTATAATATTCCCTTTATGGAAAAAATGAAAAACAAAATAACCACTAACACTTGATATATGATATATTTCATTGATTGATTACTTGATTGATTCATTAACAGAGTATCTTCTATGTGCCAAAAATCCAATCAGAGCCATGAAAACAAATGGCAAAGGGAGACAAATCATGTAAATTACAGGTCCTCATAGACATAGAACAGATAATATTCTGATATAACAGAATATCAGCAAAGCTATACAGCAAAGAATGGGATCTCTGATAAAATCCACTGAAGTCATATTTCAGTTTTCCATTTTTCTGTTCTTTGTTGTTTATTTCCCAACCAAAACTTGGTATGATCAAGAATTTCTTACTCTCTCTCAATACTCTACTGAATAATCATGGCTCTGTACTATTTATTTCCAACTCTGAGACTACAAGATGCTCAGTTCTTATGACGACTCACCATTTATCTAAACTGCATTCATTCAAAGCCTGACCGGGGTGGAGGGCGGGGGCGCCAAAACAAAGCCTGACAGAAATTTTCCATAATTCATAATTTTTTTCACTTGATCACCTTTTAAAGAAAATCAAATTTATAGGACAATTCAGAATTCTAAAGTAGCATAGACTTGGAGTTTTCAAAGACATTTTCAACAAGAAACTCTCTCTCTCAACACAGCTGTCTTCATTATGTTATTGACCTTACTAAAATTTTTCATGGTGACTCAACACTTTTTTTTAATACTCTCCATATAAGCTAGTGATATTCAAGACTCTTAAAATGACATGAAAAACCTAGGGCACTGCAGTTTTCTTGAAAAGAGGTTCCAGTCTATTTTTAAGCTTATTTTTTAAGCTTTTTAACCTGTAGTACCTAACTTAGAAGTGTAATATATCTCCAATGGTTGAATGATTCTTTGTCATCTTACTGTATACTCATTGAGCACACTCTAAAGGCATTAATATGAATGTTATTATATGAGTTTTATGCTTGCCTTCAACATCAGTTACCTCTCCAGCATTGCCTAATCATTGCAAGAAAACCTACAGTCACCACAAATTTTCTATTAGAAAGTATCAAACATACTTCATTGCATATGCTAACAATAATTATGTTTAAATTATGTGACCTGTAAGTACAAATTATAAGATAAAAAATAAAATAAAATTTGAACTTCAGTTTCATCTCAATATTTAAAAAGTACTTCCCCAAATATATCTTGTACAGAATCACTAGCATTCTTATTGTTTGGTAATTTATGAAATGTGTTAGCTTACATATTTAGAGGTTATAAGCTGCTGGCCAAAAGCCTGTCTACCCACTCAAACAACAAAAAAATATGACTTGTTTTTTAGTGATAGCACATGTATTACCAAAAAATGTGACCATAGGAGTAAGTGCTTTCCTCTGTATATCATGAGGTTTCTGTCTTGCTATGGATTTTCTGTTTCTTCATGCAGTTAGTTAGGTGAGTTCTCCTATGCTTCAGGGGTTAATCAGAAGTGTGAACAATCATGGTGAGAGCAGTTGGAATGTTGAATGAGTGTACCAGTGGATATCTGACACTTTAAATTCTTAAAGGAAGTACAAGGATAAGATTTGATGGATATTCAGTAGGAAATGACTAGGTGTCATGACCTATACACCAGAAATGTAAGGACATATTTTTACATAGATGTTTTGTAGAAGGTTTATACCAAAATTACTTCAAAGGCCAAATCCCAATAGGCACCAATATAATTCCAACAATGATTATATTTCCTGAACTTTACTATTTACCTAAAAAGTCAGTTTAGCTCAGTCTAAGTCAAGTTTATACTTTCTTTGGAGTGATTTCCACACTTAATGGAAGTGTGGAAATTTTTTTCCCCTTCCATGTAAAAACTAGTGTATGCCTTTAACATAAAATATGTTTGTTTGTTTGTTTGTTTTACCTGCTTGCTTTTCAGGTACCATAAGATTACACAGTAAAATACAATAATCTAACAGATAAATAATGCCAAAAAGCCATTTGGGGTAGCACAATTGGCAGGGAAGAGAAGTTTTTCACAAGTCAAGTTGAAAACATTATATAAAAGCCAATGATTTTGAAGTAAAATCTATTTTTTCAAGCATCATTTTCCTAATCAATATAAAATACAATTTCAAGCCAGAAGTTTGTTTCTGGCAGTATTGAGAGCCTAACAGTTATTTTAACCCTTGTCTTAGATTCACTTATCCCTTCCTTGTCTTCGGTTTTTTGGAAAACAAAGCTGTGGAAACTCACAAGAGCACTCAAGCATCCTAGAGTCACAAGTATGCAAGAATGCCACTTAAGGTCTAATATGAGGTAGTGCTATATTCTTTGACCTCAGACTTCAGATTTAACTATGTTACATAGACACTTGTAACAGAAGAAAAACAGTTATATCAAAAAACAGTATGGTTAGACACAAGCTTCTAAAAAGAGATAATCATCCACTATGATTTAAGATAAAGCAGGAATTAAACTGAAGGTAAAATTTGATACTTGTATCCTTTCTGTAATTTCTGTATTTTCTAAGGCAAATTGAGCTCACTTCACTTTTTTTTTTTTTAAGATTTTATTTATTTATTTGACAGAGAGACAGAGAGATCACAAGTAGGCAGAGAAGCAGGCAGAGAGAGAGGGGGAAGCAGGCTCCCCACTGAGCAGAGAGCCCAATGTGGGGCTCGATCCCAGGACCCTGAGATCATGACCTGAGCCAAAGGCAGAGGCTTAACCCACTGAGCCACCCAGGCGCCCCCTTCACTTTTCTAGTGAACTAGCTTTGATCCATCAGTTACCCCTTTAACCTAATCTTAGTTGACAACAAAATTTAATTGTTAACTGATATTACAATAAAGACCTTGATTTAGTTAAACATGCTGAAACTGACATGGAGGAAGTGGCATATGACTTACTTGCACATTGGTAAAGAGAAACTGTACTCGTTGTAAAGATAAATAAAAACAAACAAAAAAGTCCAAAATAATAAGAAAGGTAAATAACAGATAAATGGCTGGGGAAAGCTTATAAAGCACAAGGTCAAGAACATGCAAAGAACTGAGGTAAAAGGAATAGGGCTAATTATGTATTTGTTGACAGGCACCATTTATGTGTACTTACAGCTATCTTGGAGACTGATAAGAAGGGTAATCTGAATGATTTATGCTTGATGTTTTTATATATTTAGTAAAGTTTATATTGCATGTTACAACACATTTTCTTATTAAATATTAATGCAGAAGTGTCTGATTGTTAATCATTTATTATATTCATAATAGTTTATCTATTCTTTCTAAATTATTTAGAGTAAAATCTTTTTTTAAAGATTATCTTTTGAAGGACTTTTACTCTACTAAAGCCAGAAAACACAGTACATGGTCAATTGTGTGAAAGGAAATAATTATGTGTTTCAGAGCAGAATTCTCAAACGCTAGCTCACAGAGAAGCAGTGCAAGTTATAAAAGAACACCTACATTGGGCCTCTTAGCTATAATTTTCCTTACTAAAATTCACTCACAAAATTCTGACAATGAATTACATTCCGACATGTTGCCCTAGTTTGGGTAGGTCCATTAATTTCTGTCCACTTATTATTATAATTTAAAAACCATTTCCCCGAAAGATTTTAAGAGAACATTAAATCAATAAATGTCAACACCTCATATAAAATGGAGATGATTTATTTCTTTACTTCATGTAAACAGATAATTGCTTAGATTCTAATGGGGACAAACCAGAATTCAAGGTAACCAGATCAGTCAGTTACAATATTGTGTATAGGTCAAAAGGTGAAAGAAAGAGCCAAAGGCATTTACGTATTGTTGAACCTTAGTATAAAACTATTTTACAATTTTGGTTTATTCTTAATACAGCCTCACAGAAGTACCTAACACCTTAATATGAAACAAACCAACTCCTCAAAGCAAAAGCTGAAGAAAAAAAATAAACAGACTTCACTATGAGCAACAATATGTATCTTTATGTATCAGCAAAATAAGCAAATCAATTAATGAACTTTTTTATATTGTAAAGAGTAGAATAATACAGATAAATATATCTATATATATTCTATATATATCATATATCTCTTTATGCCTAAGTTAAAAAAATATAACTCCTTTGACATCTAGTTCTGGCCCTTTATTTTTTTTTAATCAGTCATTTTACAAATAAGACACTAGGGCCCAGAAAATTAAACTTTATCAGAAGTTATACAGAAACCTTTTACCTCTAGGTTCAATAGAATGTATTGTGTAAGTATTTGTAGTGCTAATTGCGTAAGGGCTCTCATTTAATAACTACATATGCCAGATTTGGTTCATAGTGCATATAGAGTAAAACCAATGAGAATAACTAGTAACATGTTTCCTGTTTATTTAGATGGATAGGCAAGATGTCACAAATATTAAATGTGAGATTCCTTTCAGTAGAAATCATTATTTGGTCGGCTTTACATTCTATCAAAAGATAGATTCAAAGAGAAGTTAGCTTTCATTTACCGTTTTGACCAGATGCACATTCTAAGTTTTTTTTCTTCAAATATTTATGCTTGCAAATTAACACAATGGTGGCTACACTATGCCCTTCCATAGATCTTTTGAAATAATGATCTTGCTGTTGATGAGTTAACCTTCATTTATTCACCCAGATTTTTCCACTTTATACGTAACTCTGAGAATACACAAAGCCTGATAAATCAGAGTTTCTGCTTTTTTGTTTCTTTTGTTTGTTTGGATTGGTTTTTTTAATTCTCTGTAGTTTTTCATTTAACAAATAGTTGGAGTAAGTAATTAAATAACTTGAAGACAGAATTAGGAATTTATAAACCTTCATGGCAAGAACCTTCTAATTCATTAGGTCCTGAAACCTGGATGACTTATGATATGTTCATAAGTTTGATGATTTCCTTCATTTTTTTATAGAGTGCCTTTGTCTTTCAGTTCTTTTCAAGCAAAGTTCTTTACCAGTTTCCTGGAAAACCAGTCTTTCTGGGCTGTTTTCATTAAGCGTTATTCATAACCCAAATCATGTCTGCTGAATCCTCATGCAGTAAAGGTGAGAGCAGTATGTCTGTAAATCATGTGCCCCCATTCCTACATATGGGATATCTTGCTAATGTAGTGAAGATCAGACAGGTTTCCCAGGGAGCACTTTAGCAGGTCTATCCATATCTTTTCCTTTAAGTGGTTATAAGACCTTCTAAGACAAGTTCATTTACCCCTCAGGCAATAGCCTTTCATCCTTTAGGACTCCAAAGAAGGGATCTCAATTCTTGTACTAATAAGACATCAATCTTTGAAGCTTTATTTCCCTGCTTAAAAAAAATTAAAAAAAAATAATTTAAAAATAAAAGAAAGGAAGGAAGGAAAATAGGAAGAGGGAAAGGAAAGAGAAAGAAAGAAAGGAAGGGAGAGTGAAGGATGGGTCACATTTTACATCCATCTATTTCCCTTTGAGGGGAAAACCTTGAAGTTTATTTATTTCTTTAAGTCAAAACTTTATGTAAAATCTCTCCCTGATGATCTTGTGTAATGAATTATAATCTCTTATATGGCACAAGCCTGTCATCAGAAGCCCTAATACAGGCTTTGGAAATATCCTGAAAATTTTTAGACAAGAAGTTCCTCCCTTTATAATAAAAATTTTACCCTTTAGTGGTTTTTTTCTTTTAAGGTGGAAATTATTTAAATGAACAGCCCAAATGTAAAATGGTGATGTGCAACTCTGAAATAAGTTTGCATCCAAATTAGCAATTATTTTGCTATTCATATAAAAAGGAAATATACCTACATAAAAAATATTTCCACTGAAATGAAGTTTGAAAGGACAGGAAAAGTTAAAGGCAATGATCATCATTCAAAATAGCCTTTAATATAAAAATGATGATTACCTTTTTCAAATTTTTCCCAGTTTTACTGAGATATAGTTGACATAAAAGACTGTATAATTTTAAGGGGTACTGTACAATGATTTGACTTAGAGGTATTGTGAAGTGGTTACCACAGTAAGTTTGGTTAGTGTGTATCATCTTACATAGATACAAAAAGAAAATGTTTTTTCTTGAGAAAAGAACTCTTAGGATCTACTCTCTTAACAACTTTCAAAGGTATCGTACAGCAATGTTAACTATTGATGTCATGTTATATATTACATCCTTAGCATTCATTTATCTTTCATCTGGAAGTTTTTACCTTTTGATCACCTTCTTCCAGTTTTACCTACCCCCACTTACTGCCTCTGGTAACCACAAATGTGATCTCTTTTTCTATGAGTTTGGTGTTTTGTTGTTGTTGTTGTTTTTGTTTTCATTTCATTCCTTTTTTGCTTGTTTTTGGCTTTGTTTTCTTTTGCTTTTCGATCCCACATATAAGTAAGATCATACAGTAGTTATCTTTCTTTGTCTGCTTTACTTCACTTAGCCTAATGTGCTAAAGGTCTACCTATGCCACAGATTTCAAATTTCCATTTTTTATGGCTATATAATATCCATTGTGTATCCATGTATATTTCACAATTTCTTTACCCATATATGCATGGATAGACACTTAAATTATTTTCATGTCTGGTTATTGTAAATAATGCTGCTATCAACATATGGGTTGTGGATATTGTTTTGACATAGTGTTTTCATTTCCTTTGGATATATTCTCAGAAGTGAAATTGCTAGATTACATGGTAGTTCTGTTTTTAATTTTTTAAAGGAACTTGTTCTGTTTTCTTTCTTTTTTTTTTTTTTAAAGATTTTAATTATTTATTTGACAGAGAGAGATCACAAGTAGGCAGAGAGGCAGACAGAAAGAGAGGGGGAAACAGGCTCCCCCCTGAGCAGAGAGCCCGATGCAGGGCTCGATCCCAGGACCCTGGGACCATGACCTGAGCTGAAGGCAGAGGCTTTAACCCATTGAGCCACCCAGGTACCCCTACTTTGCATAGGTTTTTTTTTTTTTTAATTAATTAATTTATTTTTTATAAACATATATTTTTATCCCCAGGGGTACAGGTCTGTGAATCGCCAGGTTTACACACTTCACAGCATTCACCATAGCACATACCCTCCCTAGTGCCCATAACCACACCCCCTTTCTCCCAACCCCCCTCCCCCCACCAACCCTCAGTTTGTTTTGTGAGATTAAGAGTCACTTATGGTTTGTCTCCCTCCCAATCCCATCTTGTTTCATTTATTCTTCTTCTACCCCCTTAACCCCCCATGTTGCATCTCCACTTCCTCATATCAGGGAGATCATATGATAGTTGTCTTTCTCAGATTGACTTATTTCGCTAAGCATGATACCCTCTAGTTCCATCCACATCGTCGCAAATGGCAAGATTTCATTTCTTTTGATGGCTGCATAGTATTCCATTGTGTATATATACCACATCTTCTTTATCCATTCATCTATTGATGGACATCTAGGTTCTTTCCATAGTTTGGCTATTGTAGACATTGCTGCTATAAACATTCGGGTGCACGTGCCCCTTCGGATCACCACGTTTGTATCTTTAGGGTAAAGACCCAGTAGTGCAATTGCTGGGTCATAGGGTAGTTCTATTTTCAACTTTTTGAGGAACCTCCATGCTGTTTTCCAGAGTGGTTGCACCAGCTTGCATTCCCACCAACAGTGTAGGAGGGTTCCCCTTTCTCCGCATCCTCGCCAGCATCTGTCATTTCCTGACTTGTTAATTTTAGCCATTCTGACTGGTATGAGGTGATATCTCATGGTGGTTTTGATTTGTATTTCCCCGGTGCCGAGTGATGTGGAGCACTTTTTCATGTGTCTGTTGGCCATCTGGATGTCTTCTTTGCAGAAATGTCTGTTCATGTCTTCTGCCCATTTCTTGATTGGATTATTTGTTCTTCGGGTGTTGAGTTTGCTATGTTCTTTATAGATTTTAGACACTAGCCCTTTATCTTGATATGTCGTTTGCAAATATCTTCTCCCATTCTGTCAGTTGTCTTTTGGTTTTGTTAACTGTTTCCTTTGCTGTGCAAAAGCTTTTGATATTGATGAAATCCCAATAGTTCATTTTTGCCCTTGCTTCCCTTGCCTTTGGCGATGTTCCTAGGAAGATGTTGCTGCGGCTGAGGTCGAAGAGGTTGCTGCCTGTGTTCTCTCAAGAATTTTGATGGATTCCTTTCTCACGTTGAGGTCCTTCATCCATTTTGAGTCTATTTTCGTGTGTGGTGTAAGGAAATGGTCCAATTTCATTTTTCTGCATGTGGCTGTCCAGTTTTCCCAACACCATTTATTGAAGAGGCCGTCTTTTTTCCATTGGACATTCTTTCCTGATTTGTCGAAGATTAGTTGACCATAGAGTTGAGGGTCTATTTCTGGGCTCTCTATTCTGTTCCATTGATCTATGTGTCTGTTTTTGTGCCAGTACCATGCTGTCTTGATGATGACAGCTTTGTAATAGAATTGTGATGCCACCAACTTTGGCTTTCTTTTTCAATATTCCTTTGGCTATTCGAGGTCTTTTCTGGTTCCATATAAATTTTAGGATTATTTGTTCCATTTCTTTGAAAAAAACGGATGTTATTTTGATAGGAATTGCATTAAATGTGTAGATTGCTTTAGGTAGCATAGACATTTTCACAATATTTATTCTCCCAATCCAGGAGCATGGAACATTTTTCCATTTCTTTGTGTCTTCCTCAATTTCTTTCATGAGTACTTTATAGTTTTCTGAGTATAGATTCTTAGCCTCTTTGGTTAGGTGTATTCCTAGGTATCTTATAGTTTTGGGTGCAATCGTAAATGGGATTGACTCTTTATTTTCTCTTTCTTCTGTCTTCTTGTTGGTGTAGAGAAATGCAACTGATTTCTGTGCATTGATTTCATATCCTGACCCTTTACTGAATTCCTGTACAAGTTCTAGCAGTTTTGGAGTGGAGTCTTTTGGGTTTTCCACATGTAATATCATATCATCTGCGAAGAGTGATAGTTTGACTTCTTCTTTGCCGATTTGGATGCCTTTAATTTCCTTTTGTTGTCTGATTGCTGAGGCTAGGACTTCTAGTACTATGTTGAATAGCAGTGGTGATAATGGACATCCCTGGTGTGTTCCTGACCTTAACGGAAAAGGTCTCGATTTTTCTCCATTGAGAATGATATTTGTGGTGGGTTTTCATAGATGGCTTTGATAATATTGAGGTATGTGCCCTCTATCCCTACACTTTGAAGAGTTTTGATCAGGAAGGGATGCGTACTTTGTCAAATGCTTTCTCAGCATCTATGGAGAGTATCATATGGTTCTTGTTCTTTCTTTTATTAATGTGTTGTATCACATTGATTGATTTGCGGATGTTGAACCAACCTTGCAGCCCTGGAATAAATCCCACTTGGTCGTGGTGAATAATCCTTTTAATGTACTGTTGAATCCTATTGGCTAGTATTTTGGCGAGAATTTTTGCATCTGTGTTCATCAAGGATATTGGTCTGTAGTTCTCTTTTTTGATGGGATCCTTGTCTGGTTTTGGGATCAAGGTGATGCTGGCCTCATAAAATGAGTTTGGAAGTTTTCCTTCCATTTCTATTTTTTGGAACAGTTTCAGGAGAATAGGAATTAGTTCTTCTTTAAATGTTTGGTAGAATTCCCCCGGGAAGCCGTCTGGCCCTGGGCTTTTGTTTGTTTGGAGATTTTTGATGACTGTTTCAATCTCCTTACTGGTTATGGGTCTGTTCAGGCTTTCTATTTCTTCCTGGTTCAGTTGTGGTAGTTTATATGTCTCTAGGAATGCATCCATTTCTTCCAGATTGTCAAATGTGTTGGCGTAGAGTTGCTCATAATATGTTCTTATAATTGTCTGTATTTCTTTGGTGTTCGTTGTGATCTCTCCTCTTTCATTCATGATTTTATTTATTTGGGTCCTTTCTCTTTTCTTTTTGATAAGTCTGGCCAGGGGTTTATCGATCTTATTAATTCTTTCAAAGAACCAGCTCCTAGTTTCATTGATTTGTTCTATTGTTTTTTTGGTTTCTATTTCATTGATTTCTGCTCTGATCTTTATGATTTCTCTTCTCCTGCTGGGTTTAGGGTTTCTTTCTTGTTCTTTCTCCAGCTCCTTTAGGTGTAGGGTTAGGTTGTGTACCTGAGACCTTTCTTGTTTCTGAGAAAGGCTTGTACCGCTATATATTTTCCTCTCAGGACTGCCTTTGTTGTGTCCCAGAGATTCTGAACCGTCGTGTTTTCATTATCATTTGTTTCCATGAATTTTTTCAATTCTTTAATTTCCTGGTTGGCCTATTCATTCTTCAGAAGTATGCTGTTTAGTCTCCATGTATTTGGGTTCTTTCCAAATTTCCTCTTGTGATTGAGTTCTAGCTTCAGAACTGTGGTCTGAAAATATGCAGGGAATGATTCCAATCTTTTGATTACGGTTGAGACCTGATTTAGGACCGAGAATGTGATCTATTCTGGAGAATGTTCCATGTGCACTAGAGAAGAATGTGTATTCTGTTGCTTTGGGATGAAATGTTCTGAATATATCTGTGATGTCCATCTGGTCCAGTGTGTCATTTAAGGCCTTTATTTCCTTGTTGATCTTTTGCTTGGATGATCTGTCCATTTCAGTGAGGGGAGTGTTAAAGTCCCCTACGATTATTGTATTATTGTTGATGTGTTTCTTTGATTTTGTTATTAATTGGTTTATATAGTTGGCTGCTCCCACGTTAGGAGCATAGATATTTAAAATTGTTAGATCTTCTTGTTGGACAGTTCCTTTGAGTATGATATAGTGTCCTTCCTCATTTCTTATTCTAGTCTTTGGCTTAAAATCTAATTGATCTGATATAAGCACTGCCACTCCTGCTTTCTTCTGATGTCCATTTGCATGGTAAATTGTTTTCCACCCCCTCACTTTAAATCTGGATGTGTCTTCGGGTTTAAGATGAGTTTCTTGTAGGCAACATATAGATGGGTTTTGTTTTTTTATCCATTCTGATACCCTGTGTCTTTTGATTGGGGCATTTAGCCCATTAACATTCAGGGTAAGTATTAAGAGATATGAATTTAGTGCCATTGTATTGCCTGTAAGGTGACTGTTATTGTATATTGTCTCTGTTTCTTTCTGATCTACTACTTTTAGTCTCTCTCTTTGCTTAGAGGACCCCTTTCAGTATTTCCTGTAGAGCTGGTTTGGTGTTTGCAAATTCTTTCAGTTTTTGTTTGTCCTGGAAGCTTTTTATCTCTCCTTCTATTTTCAATGATAGCCTAGCTGGATATAGTATTCTTGGCTGCATGTTTTTCTCGTTTAGTACTCTGAATATATCATGCCAGCTCTTTCTGGCCTGCCAGGTCTCTGTGGATAAGTCTGCTGCCAATCTAATATTTTTACCGTTGTATGTTACAGACTTCTTTTCCCGGGCTGCTTTCAGAATCTTCTCTTTGTCACTAAGACTTGTAAATTTTACTATTAGGTCATGGGGTGTGGACCTATTCTTATTGATTTTGAGTGGGGTTCTCTGTACCTCCTGGATTTTGATGCTTGTCCCCTTTGCCATATTGGGGAAATTCTCTCCAATAATTCTCTTCAAATACCTTCTGCTCCCCTCTCTCTTTCTTCTTCTTCTGGAATCCCAATTATTCTAATGTTGTTTTGTCTTATGGTGTCACTTATCTCTCGAATTCTCCCCTCGTGGTCCAGTAGCTGTTTGTCCCTCTTTTGCTTAGCTTCTTTATTCTCTGTCTTTTGGTCTTCTATATCACTAATTCTTTCTTCTGCCTCATTCATCCTAGCAGTGAGAGCCTCCTTTTTTTATTGCACCTCATTAATAGCTTTTTTTATTTCAACTTGGTTAGATTTTAGTTCTTTTATTTCTCCAGAGAGGGCTTTTATATCTCCCGAGAGGGTTTCTCTAATATCTTCCATGCCTTTTTTGAGCCCAGCTAGAACCTTGAGAATCATCATTCTGAACTCTAGATCTGATGTATTACCAATGTCTGTATTGGTTAGGTCCCTAGCCTTCAGTACTGTCTCTTGTTCTTTTTTTTGTGGTGAATTTTTCCGCCTTGTCATTTTGTCCGGATAAGAGTATATGAAGGAGCAAGTAAAATACTAAAAGGGTGGCAACAACCCCAGGAAAATATGCTTTATCCAAATCCGAAGAGATCCCAAATCGTGGTGGGGGGAGAAAGGGGATAAAAGAGGTTCAGAAAAAAAAAAAAAAACAAAAAAGAACAAAAAGAAACAATTAAAAAAAGAAAACAAATAAAAAATATAAAAAAGAAATAAATATATATCTATATTAGATAAACTAGTTTTAAAAAAAGGTTAAAAAAGAAAAGGGTGAAATTTAAAAAAAATTTAGCAGAAGAAAAAAAAATTGAAAAAAAAATTAAATTAACTGCAAGACTAAGGAATCATGGGGAGAAAGCCATGAGTTCCGTGTTTTGCTTTCTCCTCCTCTGGAATTCCTCTGATCTCCTTGGTATTGAACCTGCACTCCTCGGTAGGTGAACTTGGTCTTGGCTGGATTTCTTGTTGATCTTCTGGGGGAGGGGCCTGTTGTAGTGATTCTCAAGTGTCTCTGCCCCAGGAGGAATTGCACTGCCCTTACCAGGGGCCAGGCTGAGTAATCCGCTCGGGTTTGCTTTCGGGAGCTTTTGTTCCCTGAATGCTTTCTGTAGAGTTCCGGATGATGGGAATGAAAATGGTGGCCTCCCAGTCTCCAGCCCAGAAGAGCAGAGAGCTCGGGGCCCCACTCCTCAGTGCGCCCTCAGAGAATATCTCCCAATTACTCCCGTCTCCCTGGCCTCTGACCGCGCTCCGAGCCTGCGACCTGTTCAAGGTAACCCCGAGCTGAGAGCTCACTCCTTGGCTCTGTCTCTGTAGCCGGCTTCCCTGTTCTAATACCTGCAAGCTCTGCGACACTCAGACACCCCCGATCCTTCTGTGACCCTGCAGGACCTGAGGCCACGCTAACCCCGTGTGGGCTTCACCCCGGTTTAGCCTCTGGAGCGATGTCCCTCAGCGGAACAGACTTTAAAAATCCTGATTTTGTGCTCCGTTGCTCCGCCACTTGCCGGGAGCTGGCCCCTCCCCCCGCGGTCTATCTTCCCGTCGCTTTGGATTCACTTCTCTTCCAGTCCTACCTTTCAGAAAGTGCTTGATTTTCTTTTTCTAGAATCGCTGTTCTTCTCTTCAATCTCCCGTTGGATTTGTAGGTGTTTGCAATGTTTAGATAAGCTATCTAGCTGATCTCCTGCTACCTGAAGTAGTCTCAGCCTGCTACTTCTCCGCCATCTTGACTCCGACCTCCTCGTTCTTTTTTCTATAGTGGCTGTACCAGTTTACAAACTCATCCACAGTGCACTAAGTTTCCTTTTTTTTTTTTTTTAAAGATTTTATTTATTATTTGAGAGAGAATGCATGCGTATGCGAGAGAGAGAGAGAAAGAGGGCCAGAGGGAGAAATAGACTCTCTGCTGAGCATTGATCCAGACTCAGGCTTGATCCCAGAATCCTGGGATCATGACCCAAGCTTAAGTCAGATGCTTAATCAGCTGACCCACCCAGGCACTCCCAAAGTTTCCCTTTTCTCTACATCCTTACAAGCATTTGTCTTTTTGATAATGGCCATGCTAACAGGGCTCAGGTAATACCTCATTTTGGTTTTAATTTGTATTTTCCTAATGATTAATGACACTGAGCATTTTTTATGTATTTCTTGGCCATTCATATCTTCTTTGGAGAAATGTCTATTCAGGTCCTTTGACCATTTTTAATTGGATTATTTTGGGGTTTTTTTGCTATTGTACGAGTTCTTTATATATTTGGATATTAACCCCTTATCAGATGTATGATTCCATATGATATCATATGAAAATTATGCAAATATTTTTCCAGTTCTGTAGCTTGTCTTTCATTTTGTTGATCATTTCTTTGGTGTGCAAAAGCTTTTTAGTTTGACATAGTCCCACTTGTTTATTTTTGCTCTTGTTGCTTGTGCCTTAGGTCTCCTCTGCAAAAAAGTGTTGCCTTGAGAAAAAAAAAAAAAACATGTCAACAAGCTTTTTTCCTGTTTTCTTCTAAGAGTTACACTATTTCTGTTCTTAAATTTAAGTCTTCATTTCAAGTTAATTTTTAAGAGTCATAAGATAAGGATCCAGTTTCATTCTTTTACACATGAATATCCAATTTTCCTGAAATGCTGATATCTGTCAGTACTTTTTGATGGCTCTTATAAAAAGCATACTTTTGAATTAGATTTAAATTAGAAGTGCATATACAAAAGGGCATTAATTCCACATTTGCTCAGAAATATTTGGCATTTTTTATATTCAACTTGCATGTATATGGTACATGCAAAAACTAATTTTTTGTTTAATTTGGGAAAAAAAAGAAGATTCAATGAATCGTCAAATCTGAAAGCTGACAAATAGCAGAGCCCTTATATATAGATCTGTTCTGCACCCACAGGATTTGCCACTTTGTATGTCAAGCTGTTCCAGTTGTTAATAAATTAGGTGGCACATTCATGACTTGTTTTAGTAGGAGGGCAGAAGAGGAATATGAGGAATTAAATTGGTCTCATTGTCAATGAATCTGACCTCTCCATTTAAATAAACATTTGTGTTGTTTCAGTAACTATTCAGTGTGTAACTCCTTTGATTTGATTTAACAAATTTTGGAGGCTGTCTTGTAAATTCAGTTCTCTAAATGAAATAGAAAGCATAATTTATATACCCTTGCTTTTTTTTACACCGTGACTATTGAATTTAGAAATACTTCCTTTTTGGCTCACTCATTCATTCATTATCTCTTGAGCATCTGAGCACCCAAGTTTTATAGGCAATTAACAAACCATACCCTGGGGATTCATGTAATAAATAATATACATTGTTTTATCATTAGAGGTTTTCTTTCTGTGATGAAAATTAAAAGGTTATCATTGATTAAAAAAATTAAAGACAGACCAGAAAATAATAAAGCAATGATTTATTAATATTTTTATTGTAGAGATTATATTGATAAGCTAATATAACTTAGCAGCATTACATATTACCTCATTTAATGAAATTTATTTAATTATCCATTTAATAAATAGCTAACTGATGCAAAGTCCATAGCAAAGAATCTGATTCAAAGCAACTATTCAATGTAGGGTTATAATTATAATTCTATCCACTACTGCTATTATTGTTCCTGATGGAAAGTGAGTTTCTATCATGAATATGTTGGGAACAGAAACAGATGATAGAGGCAGGATTCAAATCTATGTTTATATGAATAAAAATGATTATGTGTTTGGTTTTTATTATGAACATACTATGGACATAGTATATGGATTATATGATTTCCAGCCTCACTTGAGTTTGGAATTCTCTTCTCTTTCCTGCTGATTTGCTCATTTCTGCCTAGTATATAACAAGGACATCTTAAGGGCTTTGTCAATATTTAGACATTTAAGAGTTCTAAGAGAAAGGATCGCACAAGCCTAATACCTAGATGTGGAATGAAACAAGACTGAGAGTGAAGGTTCAGATGTCCTGTTTATGACTTGAGTCATAGAGACTCATGCAAATTTGATCCAAGACAGAATGAACTTTAAAAGAAAGGGTGATATTTGGCTTTCTAAGGTGAGGACATGGTCATCTCATTTCTAATTTTCTTGGTGTGCACAAATGGAGAATGTTCTTGATAAGGTACTTAATTGCTTGAACTAGGCCTGTGGCCACTTAAAGGAGAGGAATAATCAAACCTGTTGCTAGTATCTAAAGCTATGCTCTCCAGTATGGTAGCAACTGGGCACATGTGGCAGTTGCACATTTGAAGTGTGGCTAGTTCAAATTAAGATGTGCTATAAGTGTTAAATATAAATTAGATTTGGTACCTTTAATATGATGAAAAGAATGACTTCTACATTGATTATGTGTTGAAATAATGTTTATACCTTAGGTTAAGTCAAATACAACATTAAAACTTATTTCACTGTTTTTACTTTTGTTAATATGGTTCCTAGAAAGTTTAGAATTACTAATGTGGCATAAATAATATTTCTCTTGGACAACACTGATCTAGAATGCCATGAGGACTTTTCATGTAAACAGTTGATGTTCTTGTAAACAGTTGATGGTTGGGAAAATGGGAAGCCACATTGTGAAGTATTAAACACACAGAACCAGATGAGACCACACAGAGATGAGGAACCATTTCACTAGCATGTGCAAGATGGGTCATCCAGAACAGGGAGGCATCAATAGAATCACTAGCCAGGCGTGGCCCCCAGCATAAAAGTCACTATCTTCCTCTTCTACTTCATCATTAGATGAAGTATGTGTAAGTATATAAGTATATATAGTACATAAGTATATACTTATATAAGTATATATAAGTTTTGCCTGTATAGAAGATATCATCCTTCTAAATAGCTTATTCTGAGGGCTTTAATTTGGTATCTTGTCATTGTTTAACTGGGTGTTTATTATGAATTTTTAAAAAAGGTTTTTATATAATAGCTCCATCCAGGAGAAGGGCAACAGTGCCTACACCCCTCAAATAATGGTGCCTGCATACTATAGCAATTTCAAAATTTCATGGTTAAAGATATAATACATAAAAATGGTGATTTTTATTTTCTATAAATTATCCCTACTAATAATATCATTATATAACCCGTTACTCCTGGAGAAAACTACGACAGGAAAGAAAAGATATAGTAACAAAAGGAGAATATGTATGTAAGTTATATTTCATTCCTAGTCAGCTTTTAATGAAACAAATGGCCGTGTTTTGAGATGAGTGTTCCCACCCTGGACAGTGATACTTACAAAAAGTGTTTATGAACACTACTAGCAGGAAGACTAGGAATGTAAAATCACTCAGACCACTAGATCCCATCAAGACTGCTATCATTTACTGAAAACTCCAGATGGAAATTTAAGGAGGAAAGAGGAGAAGAAGGGAGTACAATTAAGACAGCTCAGGATTAATTTTCTTTAAGAAGTGTAGTTGCTCAGCTGCTTGACATTAAGTTCTGTCTATAACAAAGCCACATCTGTCACTACTTATCTTCTCTGTGAGCAAGGCAGGTATCAGACTGCAAAAATTTCCAAGCAAAAAATTGTTCTTTTGTTTTCTTTTTCTCCATAAATTATTTCCTATATTCTGTCTTACTTCTTCTGTTTCCCATTTATAACCAAAAAAATTTTGTGGTTCCTTTATATTAAATGTCTTTGGTGGCTCTCTCTCTCACATAAAGAATTGCTGAAGTAGAGAAATACTTCATGATGTAGGGAAAATTGTATTTTTAAATCTGTTCAGCTTGTGTTCATAGTTTTGCACATGGTTATTCATGGTTACTTTACATGTGGCTTATAAGAAATTTCTTTGTATTTCTAGACAAAGCAAGTTAGTCAGCCTGATACTGGAAGGTTAATATAGTCACCAAACCATTTAGTTTGTATTGCAAACATCAGTTAAAGTTATGTTTGAACCTATCTAGAAGTCAAAGCCATTTGTGAAGAGATCTATTTCTCTGCTTACCCAGTATTTCCAATGTGGACTATCAAGACAAACAAGAAGGATGAGAAGGTCTCTTTTTTATAATCAGTTTTGAGATAGCCCATACCTCTTACTTTCATAGATAATCCTTTTATTGGAGGATTATGTGTGAGGACTACATCTCAGAGACCCTCAGAATTCTTTTCAGGAATAGGCTATCCTCCCTCAGCTAATAGGATTTCCTCCCTCAACTAATATCCTCCCTCAGATTGGTTGAGAAATATTTGGATGTTTCATAAACAAATTCTGGTGGCTATTTATCACCTCCAAATACATGCCTTCTTTATACTGTCTTCATTATCTTTGCTACATCCTGAGATTTGGTTCCTTCACTTTATGATTTTATTAAATAGTGTTCTTTCCCTTCAAAGCATTCTCTCAGTTAGTAGTCATGTATTAATTAGGAGAATTAATTGATTATTTATTATATATATATATATATAATTGATTATCTGTCTTCCTCATTTGACCATATCATAAAAATAGGAATCATGTCTGTTTTCACAAATGTTTTACACCTTAAATCCCTAATACAATGCTTAGTTCATTGTGAGTACTCTAAAAGTAATATTTGGGGAGTGGAAGAACATATATACTTTGCATGAATAGTACTTTACACTGAGTTAACAGAGGTTCATCCTTAATTCCTAAAAGTTTATTTCAGGGCAAGAGAAATCAAACTCTACTCCAGGATTAAGGATAATAGGAAACCTAAAGAGTACCTTAGCACTGCTGATTAGGACCCAGTGCTCAACAGGTCTCATTGGTCGAAGTTATGCTCAAGTCTCCCCAGTGATCTCTTCTTAGCCTTTTGGCTAAGATCAAGTGAAGTCTCCCCAGTGAAATGACAGATGTGTTGTCACCTTACACACCTAATCCAAACATCAGCTCCAGAGTAAGAAGGACTTTTGTCTTCCCCAGATTTTCTGCCACAGGATATTTTATAGTTATTTCATCCAGAAGAAACTTCATTAGCACTCAGGGTAACAATCTGCACTCAGGAATAAGGACAATGTATTTGATCATAATGGTCAACAATAAATTCCCCAAACTCTAGCTTATGTTGTATTAAAAAAAGTTAGACCTTACTGTGTATGAAGTCTCTCAGCACAAATCAGATCAAGCCTCAAGATTTACCTGTCAATTTTCAGGAATTATAAAATATGAAGAAACATGTAAAATTATAGTCTACTATCAGGAAAATCCATGCTTTGGGAAATTCTTCAAATTAAGTGCCTCAATTTTTTTCAACAAATAAATTACAAGGGATGAAAAAGAGGTAATATGGAAATATATAATTAAATATTAATTATTTAAAAGACGTTATTAAAAGAGACCTAAGAAACATATTGATCTCATTTGTATCCAAATTAGATTAGATTATTTTTTAATCTAGATATTTGGTAATATTAATAAAATACGAATTTTCATATCTGATAATATATTGTAATTGTTTTATTTATTTTTGTTTTTTGAGAGAGAGAGAGCGCACACCTGTGAGAATTGGAGGGGGTAAGGAGCAGAGGGAGAGAGAGAGAGACTCTTAAACAGACTCTGCTCACTGAGCATAGAGCCTGAGGGGGGCAGGGTCGGGGTCCGTCCCAGAAACCTGAGATCATGACATTAGCCAAAATCAAAGGTCTGCCACTCAACCAACTGAGCCACCTAGGTGCCCCTGTGGTTGTGTTTTTAAGAGTCCATTTCCATCTATCAGTCTATGCAGATGAAGTTTTTAAAAAATACAACTCATTAAGTTCATTGACTTAAACCTAAAAATTAAATAAATATCATCAAAAAGATAAATAAACACACAAAATCAACATGTCCAATCGATTTAATATCACACCAAGCAGAGTCACTTCTTATACGAGTATTGGATCTAACCATTTTACCATGGTCTTTTACTTTCCTACCAGTAAATTTCAGGATAAAAAGACATACCTTTCATTTCCCAATAGCAATTTCCAGGCAAGAGGCGCCTGATAATGAGCTTGTATTTAGGAAGGAAAAAAGAAAAAAAAAATTAAGAAACAAACAGAAGAAAATATTTACTAACTTTCTAATGGGAATTTATTTCAAATAATACCCCATTTTTCTCCAGGAATAATAAGTTAATAATTGATTATTTTGGGTAATCCAGTAAAGTCAGATTTTTTGTGTCCCAAGCATATTTTGAAATTTTAGAATTTTATGAGGAACATTTGAAATTGGTTAGATTTCTAAAAATTTTTAAATTTGAAAATTTTTCTTAAAAACAAGTTTTAAAGTATATTAATCTTTTTATACTGGCATTAGGAAAAATGATCTATAAAAATAACAATTACGGGGACACTTGGGTGGCTTAGTCAGTTGAGCATCTGACTCCTGATTTCAGCTCAGGTTATTACAGGGTGGAGAGATCAAGCCCTGCATCAGTCTCTGTGCTCAGTGGGAAGTCTGTTTCTTTCCCCCTCTTCTTCTGCCACTATCCCCATGTGCACACACACACTCTCTCTCAAATAAATAAATCTAAAAATAACAATTACCAATATTGTTTCATCATGATATAATTGATAGATTGATATATATTATACTTTCCAAGAGATGGAGATCTAATTCATGAAAATAACAATATTGAAAATTATAACAGATTCAAGACTATTTAAAATTGCCTTTTGCATTGCAGGATGTTCTTCCTTAATAGAAACCTACAACTGAACCAGTAGTATATATAAATTTTTCTTTCTAAGGTCATGGTTGATGGAAATTGAAGTAAATTATCTTTAATAACAATATTACATACTGTGGAAGAAAGTGAACTTTTTACCCAATCATACTTCTCTAGTAGTAGCTGGTAGATAATATTTTTTAAATGTTGTCTTTCCATAACTGCAGGTGTGATAGAATGAGAACTAGCATTTTGATACTTTGATTTGGTATCAAAGCAAACATTTTAAACTTTACATTTTCTGTCTTTTCTTGACAAAATTTTTTTCCATGAAAATCCATCTTTTTCTAAAATCAACAATAATTTCACTTGATTTTTATACAGTGATATTGAAAGTTTTAAAATATAACTTACAAATAAACTCAAGGCCTTTTGTTATATTTATTAATCACAATGGTTAGAGTGATGTTTTGAAGTGCATTCTGAAGGTGAGTTGATGACGTTCAAATGATATTTCGCCAGTTCCAAAAAGAAACGTTAGTAATTAAAGCCCTACAGAACATTTTATTACAAACGTAAAAGACATTATGGAAGAAAAGTCGAAAAGGAACATGTTGGGACACGTGCACCCAAATGTTTATAGCAGCAATGTCCACAATAGCCAAACTATGGAAACAACCTAGATGTCCATCAACAGATGAATGGATAAAGAAGATGTGGTATATATATACAATGGAATACTATGCAGCCATCAAAAGAAACAAAATCTTGCCATTTGCGACGACATGGATGGAATTAGAGGGTTTTATGCTTAGCGAAATAAGTCGATCGGAGAAAGACAACTATCATATGATCTCCCTGATATGAGGAAATGAAGATGCAATGTGGGGGGTTTGAGGGGTAGGAAAAGAATAAATGAAACAAGATGGGATGGGGAGGAAAACAAACCATAAGAGACTCTTAATGTCACAAAACAAACTGAGGGTTGCTGGGGGAAGGGAGATTGGAAGAGGGTGGTAGGGTTATGGACATTGGAAAAGATATGTGCTATGGTGAGTGCTGTGAAGTGTGTAAACCTGGTGATTCACGGACCTGTACCCCTGGGGCTAATAATACATTATATGTTTTTTTTTTTTAATTTTAAAAAAGGAATATGTTTTTTATCAGACTAAATGGCTTACACATCCATTAAGTCAAAAACCCAGATTGCTGGCTTCATAGTCAGCCAGTGTTCAGTGAAAAGTGATACCCAATAGCAACAGAATTGCAGAGCTATTGAATAAAGAGTTCTTCTGAATCATAACTTGAAGCATACATCTTACCTCAGAGGCAATGTTGGACATAACAGAGTCCCTCAAACCCTATCAACTCACATATGGTGCAACTGAAAGCCATATAGATAATAATAGAGCAAGGAATCAAATCCTGAGTTCTATGAATTTTCAAATTTATGGATTCTTTCTGGAGTTAATAATACAATTTAGTGTTTATCTGTAAGGTAACAACAGAAAAGTAGCATAACTACATTCAAGAAGAGAAAGAAGGCATGAAAAAAAAAAAAAAACACATAGGAACAAAACCCCTGAATGTTATACTGAAAGAGATACTAGAAGCCAACATTACATATTTAGAGAGTTGTTGCTCTAGATGGTTATTTCTGTTATTTTTAGTTAAATGATGTGAGAACTAATAGTATCATATAGGCATTTTCTTGAAAACCTCTTGTTTGACAAAAGGGTACAACATATTAACCTGAAGTTGTCTGTCAAGCCTTTTAGAATTTCACTGTTTTGGTTAGTAAAATTTTTTCTGTGCTTTAATTTTTTTATTAAATGTAGATAAATTTGTAGGTATATTTATTCAAACAATTTTGGTCTGGGGATTATGACTTAGGTCATTGGTAGTTATAGTAATTTCATATTTGATGAAATTTCACATATGGTTTATAATCATGATAACATTAACTTCTGTGGATATTAAACACCCTACAAAACTTTAGTAAATCAAAAAGAAAGACAGACATATATACCTCTTGCCATTATACTACATTACTACCATTTCCTTATTCTCTGCCTTTTGAAGAAGACTCAGCGATTTTTTTACACTGAAAATTTGCCCGTTTGTGTTTTTGTATAAAGAAATAAAATTGGTTTATATCAAATTAATAGTATATATCTAATTAGAAAAAATCAAAATACTGCACATATGATATAACTTCAATAGGTTCTTGATTTAAAAGCATTAATCAGGGGTGCCTGGGTGGCTCAGTGGGTTAAAGCCTCTGCCTTTGGCTCAGGTCATGATCCCAGGGTCCTGGGATCGAGCCCCATGTCGGGCTTTCTGCTCAGCAGGGAGCCTGCTTCCCTTCCTCTCTCTCTGCCTGCTTCTCTGCCTCCTTGTGATCTCCGTCTGTGAAATAAAAAAAATAAATAATCTTTAAAAAATAAAAATAAAAGCATTAACCATTTGTCTGGCAAGCAATTGTCCCTAATGTACATTCCAAGACATCTGTGAAAACTCAAAGGAAATGTGAAGAATAATGTAGCACACGTATTCTTTACATCTCTTTAACTGGGTAATTCTACTAGGCAATCTAGTAATGCTATGTGAGATAATGATTAAGCTGTGAATGAGATACTAATTCACCATATAAGAAACAAATATAATAGATTTTTTTACACTAACAATTTCAAAATCTGATTTTATTTAAATGGCATATTAATGACCTTTATATTCAAAATTTTTTCGTTAATCTTTTGTTAAAATATAAAAGTCTGTAAAAGTCTATACCAGTACATTACAACAAGGGTTCCTATAAGGTCAATTTATGTTTAGTGTGATTGGAGATTGGAGATAAAATCTGTGTGGCTCTGCTATGCAAATGGAGTTCTTGTTTAGATTTGTTATGTTACTGAAATTACAGTAAATGTAATATATTATAATTTAATACTTTTTTAAAGTATAAAATGGCTATGAAAAACTTTAACACGTTGAATATTATTAGCACACCAAAATTCTCTGACATCCCTTCCATTCACCAGTACTTCACACCAAATTAAATACTATCATGATTTCTAATTCTGCATATTAGTTTGCCCAGTTTTGGACTTAATATTAATTTTGTAGGAGTTCTTTACATATACATATGTGCTTTATGTATTCCATAGAATTGATATTTGTGATATTACATCTTATTGCATGTAGCAATAGTATAGCATGTAGCAGTAGTTTATTTATTTTCATTGCTATATAACATTCAGTTCTACTAATACACCACAGGTAATTCATTTATTCTACTGTTGATGAATAACTGGGTTGTTTACAGTTTTTAGTTACCATGAATGAAGCTGCTAGATCATTCTTTTTTTTTTTTTTTAAGATTTTATTTATCTATTTGACAGAGATAGATCACAAGTAGGCAGAGAGGCAGGCAGAGAGAGAGGAAGGGAAGCAGGCTCCCTGTTGAGCAGACAGCCCAATGTGGGGCTCCATCTCAGGACCTTAGGATCATGACCTGAGCTGAAGGCAGAGGCTTTAACCCACTGAGCCACCCAGGTGCCCCGCTGCTAGATCATTCTTATAAGGAATTGCTGAGTCACAGGGTATGCATATCATCAGATTCAGTAGATAATACCAAATTGTTTTCCAAAGAGCTGTACCAGTTTATACTTACTACCAGTGTATGTGTTCATTTTAACTATTCTGCATGTCTGCCAACAGTAGGTATTGTCAATCTGTTATTATATTTTCTTTTAATTTAAGGTAGTGAGTTTGTAATGATATCACATAGTGGTTTTAATTTATATTCCCTTAATATCAATGGCATTGAACATTTGTTTAGGTGTATGTTAGCTATTTGGATATCCTGTTTAAATATTTTCTCATTTGTGTTCCCTTCTTTTCTATTGATTTATAAAGATACCTCACATACTGGATATGAATCCTTTGTGATTTACATGTATTACAGATACCCTCCTCCTCCTCTCTGTGGCTTATATTTTTTATGTTCTTTATAGCATCTTTTAATGAGGAGAAATTCCAGACAAAGATCAGGGGAACATTATCCTTTCTAGTTATCTCACTGTCATCCCTACTTTACATACTTGTATGTACAAACACAGAAGAGAACTTTAAAATTTTCCCTTTCTACCATATCAAGCTCAGTTGAGAATTGAATCTCTTTACTGTTAAATGTAACCCATTGCTTCCATATGGTTTGAAAAGTGTCATACCCAGCTTCAGCATTCTTTCCTTCATCTGACAATTTGTGGGACGGGAATCGCCATCAGTGACATACCTAGCATAGGTAATATTCTGAGTAGATTATTGTCAGGCAATAATCATTAAATGAAATAGATAAAAATAATGGCCAGAAAGAGAACAGAGACAGTAAAGGTTTTATTTTACTAAATGTTGCATATATATTATTATGTCAGTAAAAAATGTTAAAGAATACAAATTTGGAATTTTTATAGTACAAAATAGGGAATAATGTAGTGGTTAATTTTTTTTTTTTTTTAGTAAATATTGTATCTTTTAAAGAATGGGAAAGTTTCTTACACATATATGGGTTTTCAGCTGTAATAAATTATAATCACTTTAAATTTTTTGTTTGCAAGTCTAAATCTCCAGATTTGTCAATGACTGTCAGGATTATCTTCTTAAAATATTTATGGTCAATAAGCAGTATAACAATTTATAACTTAATTCTGATCATAGTTAATTGACAAACATTTCATTAATTTCAATTTTAAAAAAATTCATTCACGTAGTACAGTGTACATGTATCATTTAAAAATCTAAAATATAAGGAAAATTTTGGCATATAATGTTAAAAATCCTGTTTTACAATAAATTCCAGAAAGTGCAGTGTTTCTCTACATTGTAGTTTCTTTAGGATCAATTCTTTTTTTTTTTTTAAGATTTATTTATTTATGTGAGAGAGAGAATGAGAATTCTCAAGCAAACTCCTAGCTGAGCACAGATCCCACAAGACTCGATCCCATGACTCTGAGATTATGACGTGAGCCGAAATCAAGAGTTAGTCACTTAACCAACTGAGCCACCCAGGCATCCCAGGAACAATTCTAATAGCTACCAAAATTTTATAAACTCAGGTAAAAATCCAGATGCTCAGTTCAAGCTTCGTTGTGCCATTTATAATCACTGGATTATCCTTATTTATTTCTACTCTGTTATTTAAGGTGAGACTTGAACTGTGCTTAGAGAGATCTCAAATGATTCCAAATCTTTATGAACTCATTCTGGAAACAAATGCATGTATCAGGTCCAGCTGTAAAACTGAGAGTTAAATTCAATGTAGAATATAATGTTTACTAGAGGATAAGTAACACAAAAGTGGGAATTTGAAGCTTACATATTTATTATTAAAACTCAATAGTAACTGTAGCAATTGATTAGAAATTAGAACAACACAGAATTTTTTCTGGAAGGAAAAATTTTATCATTGACTTAAGGTATGGTGTTAATAAAAAGCATACTAACTTTAGTCAAACTTTATTATTGTTTTTAAACTCTC
Source organism: Enhydra lutris kenyoni (assembly GCF_002288905.1). Lineage (NCBI taxonomy): Eukaryota > Metazoa > Chordata > Mammalia > Carnivora > Mustelidae > Enhydra > Enhydra lutris. The sequence continues at coordinate 29,192,332 of NW_019154103.1, forward strand.
TATAGACAGTGTACCTCATGGATTTCCTACACCACAGATGGACTGGCCTCATCTTTGACTTGCCTCTACCAATCACTGTGAGTTTTTTAACTTTAAAAATAATCCAAATTTAAACTCTGAACTGAATTTCTGATTGATGCCAGTATTTAATGGTAATGATCTGTGGGAGAAACTTCTCTGTTTAACATGTAAAACATTAAATTCTTCTCTTGAATATCCTATTGACAGCATTAAATAGTATTCAGGTTACCCCTCAGGGAGCCAGAGGTATACTATTTAAGTCAGGAAGGTTTATCACAAACTAAAAGCATAGTAGCATTCTCACTTTGTATTTATAAACTTTAGTTTTTGGATTTACAGCTTTCTGATGTCTATCATAGTGAGTATCATAAAATACTCATTTTCGTCACTCAGTGTCTTCAACATGGATTCCGGTATCAATAAAAAATAACATTTTTTACATTTGCATGTACTTTATAGCTTACATAAACTACAGAATATTTTCATGTACATATACATACAAATCAAACAGACATATAGTTTCTTTACCATTACAATTCAAATGTTATTATTTCCATTTTTCAAGTGAGGAATCTGTGACTCAGAGAACATTAACAAGTTGAGCTCATGTATTCAGCAAATATTCAGCAAATATTTATTTAGTCTTTATGCCAAATTCTGCATGAGGAAAGGGAAATAAAACAAGGTCTTGTACAATTATTCCCCTCAAAAAGTTTTGAATGAATGTATGGCTAAACTTGAACTTGACCAAGATTTCAAGTTCTTGGCCCATAACTCTTTCCACTCCATGCGACTATTGCTGAGAAGCTCAATGAGCAAAAAAAGATGTATTGGAAAATCCCTGCAAGAATGCATTCAAGTAAAGAACATTGCTAAGATCACATGTTTTATTTCTTAATAGCTTCATGTCTCTGCTGTCCTGGTTTCAGGCTCTTGCTATCAGGCTGAATACAGTATGCTCTATCTTCTTATTACACAATATGAAAGATCAGTGGGGAAAGCAAGATACATGTTTTTAAGTACAGAACATCAGAATGAATTCTAAATTGTGCTAAGGGGTGTTTCTTTATTCCTTCTAACAAGAATCAAAAGTAGCAGGGAAAAATTCTCTTTAATGGTTGTAATTTCTTAATTTTTTTTTTTTTTACCATTGTTGTCATAGAAGACATAAAAGATTTTTTCTTAAGACAATTCTTTTCTGGATGATGATAACATTTATATTCTTCTAGCCTTCTAAAGGGAAAAAGGCAGAGTATAGTATTATTCTTATTGTATACAAAGAATGGAGTTGTTATATAATGAAGTAGAAAAGAAAGAAGATGAACAGTATCATTATACTATATTATAAGCCATTAAGAGCAAGTGGGAAGTAAGTGGGTTTTGTATGGTTGTCCAAAGTTCTTTCAAAGCAGCTGCATGAGTAGTTGATCTTTATACTGTAAAGAGATTTTCTAAAAAGTTAAAGAAACAACTTTTGTGGTTCTAAGGTGGTACTCCTTAAAATATGAGAAAAGCAAAATGAATTTAAAAAATGAAGAGTGCAACTACTCAAGATGTTATTGTTTGTCACAATTTAATAACAAATCATGAGGTGAATGAATATAGTTCTTCCTATTTGACTGGACTTCCCTTTGAAATTCTGCACATTTGCAAATAGATGTATTTGTCTTCTGTTATTATTTATATACTTTTCTTAAACCATAAAGGATTTGGGGTTTTCAGTCTGAATAATATCTAACCTCACATCTATTTGCATAACTGGAGAAGGGCAATATTGGTACAAGGGCAAAATAAGTATAGCTTGAACTAAGTTAGATTATCCAGAGCCTGTGAGATCTTCCTAACCTTGGAGTCTCACCTATTGAATGATTGGTGATAATTATCTTGCCGCCTTCTCAGAAACAGTGGTAGGAAATATGTAGCATATTGGGCGGAGTCAGTAAAGTATAGTTTAAAATCTCAACCATACTACTTTGTAAAAGTAGAGTAACAGTATAGAATACAATATCTATGCCTTATGGTTATGGCTTTTTCCTAAAAATTTCCTAAAAAAATTTCCTAAAAAGAAAACATCCTAAATTTTTCTCTACAGATTGTCTAAAACCAAGTAAATACTTGGAAAATGGTAGCTATCATTAGCAATATTAATAATATAAAAATGAAATCAGTGGTGGATATAAATACTGTTCACAAGGTGATTCATGTACAACTTTTGATTATTACGATTTATTATTATCACTAACCTTAAAAGATAAAATAAATCATATTTATGATTTTTTTCATAATTCATATGTAATACTCCTTTGATAAAAAGAAAGAATCTCAGAATTAGAACAAAAAATGCCAAGTGCTCCTAAGTCAACATAATTTTCAGATTCTTCAAATTCTCACACTTTTTTCATATTTGACTCTATGTAGCAAGTCCAAGAAGGAAAAATAATTTGCTAAAATTTAATATAATTATACATGATTTCCCTGTTTTATAACACTAACACCTATACTGTCATAATGACTGGATACTCAATTGAGTTTTTCTTAAAGACTCAGTGATAGTTACTTTCAATAGAAGAACATCTTTTAATTATGAGTTGTCTATCTTTAATGCACTCTCAATAACTTCTAAGCTTTACAAGAATGAGAATCAATTGTAAAGTTGCCCTGTATTTAACATAGGCATGCCCTAGAAATTCTTGGTTCTACAAAGCATTTATTGAAATCAAGATTCACTTTTTAAATCCATATAGAGAAGAAACTCTATTGATTCAAATTCTAGCAAGTGGGAAGTATAATGATTAGTGAGCAAAAACAAAACCTTACAATGTTCAGAGAGAGAGAGAACACACTTTGATAGCTTAGCTGAATCAAACACCAAGTAAAACAAAGTTAGAACTCTGTTGCTTCCACAATTCCAATTCCACATATCTATATTGTATGTGAAGTGTTATATATTGTTTTTCCCAAGTGATAATGTATGATCTCTCACACAGATTGTTCTTTCTTTTACTATATTATGTTCTAGCCATTTTATTTAAAATATTTTACTAAAAAGATAATATACCATAAAACTATGATAAAAATTTCACATGATTTTACATAGCCCACCTTCCTCTGTGAAAATTTTCTTTCTCTCTTAATTTGAGCATATCTATTTTCAGAGTTAGTTTGGGATTACAATGCTTTGTAAATGATTACTTGGGCAATTCTCCATTTGTGAATCTCATTGTGAAAATCATATTGAAATAGAATTTAGATATGGAATCTCACAAACTAAATCATCAATATTTTTAGAAAAAATAAAACATAATATAGTTTTTATTTTCAAGGTGATGCATAATTTCTCTACATTAGAGAGTATATGCTGCACAAAAAAGAAAGATAATTTACTTAATGTTCTTTTTCTTAAACACTAAATATTTCAGGAAAGGCAATAATAGAGCACCTGTGAAAAAGAAAGGAAATAATTTCATCATAGTAAAATTTCAAGAAATTATGGCTGGGTAGGAATAACATGTACAAACTCACCTGACCTTATGCTATAGAAAACTGATCCATTAAAGGTTGAAAATGAACAGGATGGAAACATGATGGTAATTGTAATATGAGGAGAATATCAGAGACCCAGCTAAATATTTGGAGAGTGATCAGACGTATTTCAACCACTTTATGTTAAAGTTTTTCAGGATTGTACTAAAACCAGAAAAAATAGGTGCAGAGAAATTCTACTTGTAACCCATAAACATTTGAGCCTAGCCATCTTTACTAAGGCTTAAAAGATGTCAAATTTGTCCTGCAGCCATTAATCTACTGTCGCTCTCCAGCAGACCAAGAAAGGGAATGGGTCTTTGGACTTGTCCCTTAGAGAGGTGTTTATGAGGAGAGGTTGTCAAGGGAGGAAAGAGACAAGGGCACTCATAGGAAGAAGAGGAATCTAGCACATCATTCCCTTCTCTTCTTGACATCTACATAAGTTGTGCACTTGCTGAACTGTCCCTTTTTCATATGAGAGCAGAGAGAGATGGCTGTTTCAAGAACAGGATAAAGATGGGTATGGGTTTACCATGGTTGAAGTGGGCACCTGGAAAAGTAGCTGTGCTTGACTATCCTGCCTGTGCTCCATGTAAGAATTTGCTGGGCATGGAAATCTCAGCAGCATGTGTCCTATGGGGAAGAGCTAAGGGAGAGTGCATAAGGTTGTATCCAAGTAGGATCTCTCAAATACAGATATTATGTGGTGAAGAGGCCTGCAGAGGTCTCATACAGACTTCAGAGACTCCAAATGCTGAGAGGAAATTAAATAAGCAAACAAAAAACTGTCAATATCAGTTACAGAAGCAGCTATAATTTAGAAATAAGTAAATAAGATAGTGACTGGTTTGAGTGATATATGTCCCATTTCTACACTTCTACTTGTTTAGTAAGAAGGAGGCACAGGTGTTGAGGAGAGGAGTTCACTCCTCATTAATCTTTAACAGATTATTTTTCTACTTCAAGATGGTGAACTACCGACGAGAATAGGGTACTGTCTGAAAACTCTGCAAACATTTCTAACTACAAGCAGTAGCCAGTTGCACGTATGTCTGTTTGTTTGATCCTTTCCAGGAATTCTCATTAAAACTTATAACTTTATTTATATGAAGGGAAATTAAGGAAAAGTAATTTTAACACTTTTATCTGAGAGTGGTACAAGAGAAAGGGAGGAGCACTCCTAATGGCTGTGATGGTAACAGCAGAGGTCTGAGAGTATGTCAGTGGACCTGGACCATGATTTAATTCACATATAAACTGACAGAGAAACAACATGGATGGAGCTAAAAAGTATAATGCCAAGTGAAATAAGCCAGTCAGAGAAAGACCAATATGATATGATTTCACTCATGTATGGAGTTTAAGAAACAAAGCAAATGAACAAAGGAGAAAAAGAAAGACAAGCCAAAATACAGATATTTAACTATTGAGAAAAAACTGATGGTTAACAGATGGTTAACAGTGGGAGGATGGGTGAAATAAGTGATGGGAATTGAGGAGTATACTTGTCATGAAGAGCCTTGAGTGATGTATGGACCTGTTGAATCACTATATTGTATACCTGAAACTATTATAACACTGTATATTAACTAACTGGAATTTAAATAAAAATAAGTAATTTTTGAAAGTTCACACCAAAAATAAATAAACTATAACACAAAAACATAGAAATTGTGTACCTATTCATAAGACACAGACTTGCTACAATTACATAGCCATCCTCAGACACAGGAATATTTCAGATCTCAGAAAATACAATAGAAAATAGCAATGCCTAAGCAGAGGTATATGACATTAATGACTGAAAAACAGTTGATAATAAATTTACTTGGCATCAATTATGTGAAATTATATAAGAATTATTCCCACTATTAGGAATAGTGGGAATTCCCCACTAGGGAAGAAGATAGGGTAGAAGATAGGATAGGAGAGAGAGAATCTTAAGAAGGCTACACACCCAGTGCAGAACCTGATGGAGGCCTCAGTCTCCCAACCCAGAGATCATGACCTGAGCCAAAATCAAGAGTTAGATATTTAACTGATTGAGCCACCCAGGTGCCCCCACTAATATTTTTAAATTAATCATTAAATTAGCCCTAACAGTGGATTTATAAAACTATCATTTGGATTATTCAATCATACTATAAAAATCAGTCTTCACCTAACTCCATGTAACTTACAAATTCCTATAGTCATACACTGTTCTTTTTAAGAATATCTTAAATGATTTTTAATACTATTTTTACTCATATTTATATTACCACTGCTGTTGAGTGTAATACATATTCTACTCAGTCATAAATCTTGCAGAGAGGCCTGAGGCAGTGAGGGAAAGAGTTCAAATTAGTTTAATGTAATGAAATCTAATTTTCCTTTTGAGTGAGAAAATATGGAACCCAAAAATAAAAATAAAGAGTGGAATTAAGTGATTGAATCATTCAATACTGATATTAAACATCTAATATATCTGTAATAATTATTTAATCATTGTCATTTAAAAAGTTATATACATGAAGTCACTGTTTCAAGATACTAGGCTGAGCAAATAGGTATTTCTGTCACCCTTCTAAGACCCTTCAAAAATAGGAAAAAGGAAATAAACCTTTCCCTGGGAAGAATACCATAAGAAGCCAAAATATTTAAATACATTTTTAGATGATTAAGAGAGGATGGACAAATATGACAGATTAAAAGAATAAAGAGAGAATAACTACAGATAAGCTAAGGAGAGACCCAGAGTGGAATGAGATTTGTTGAGGAGACTATTAAGGAGACTGGTGGAGATATATTTCGTGAAATTTCGGTAAAGAGTATATAAAATTTTTTTACAAGTTAAAAAATCCATTTGAACATGAAACATCCTAAGATACAGTTTATTCTGTTTGTGTTTCATCCTTAAATTATGTTTCAAAAGTTATTAAATTTCACTTTAACTGTAATTATAGAGAACTTAGTAGAACACATAATTTAAACAATGCTTAATAGTAAAGTTCTTTTGAGATTTGGGGTATTAAATATAGAATGATGTAGTGTGCTATTTAGGAATACACATTATGATGCCAGATGGGCCCAGTGGCTGAAGGTGACTGGGAAAGTGCCTAAAACTTACAAATCCTCAGTTTCTTTATCTGGGAAGCATAGATGAGTACCACTTGATAGAGTATGTGCCACATATAGAGAGATAACACAAGTAAAGCCTCTAGCTAAAATGGCATTTGGCACATTCAATAAATGTTGGGTTTTATATTATTACTTATTATTTATACAAAGGGTCAACATTTCTTCCTTTCTTCCCCCCCCATATTAGCTAATATAGCAGTATAGCTGCAAATATATCTGATTCTTCACTTTCTGGTTGAGCAGTAGAATCTCTCTCTCCCAGAAATAAATGGAAGAAATACTCTCCCAATGCAAGCTGCACATATATACAATTGTTCTTAATTCACTGTACAGTTTCTGCATAGAAAACAGGAAAATGGTGGTTAAGAATAAGAAAATCAAAATAAATCAAATCAGTTAGAGTTTCAGCTGGAATTTCCTTTCCCAGAAAGGGGAAGAACGATGCTTGGATTTTTTTTTTTTTAATATAATTCTATCTTTTTCCTGATAGTGTACCAGAGAATGAATCCAGATTTTAGCTTCTACTGACAAAGGGAAAGGAGTAAAATCCTTAACACCGAGTATATGCAAAGAAAGGCCAGGTGGAAGCAAACAGGGTGACTTTTTTCCTCTTCATTTTATACTGCAGGCTGCGTCTGTAGACTTTATTCCATTTCTTATGGACTGCTATATGTAAAGGCATGCACTAGAGAGATGGTTTCAGTGTTTCAACTCCAATAAAAGGGTATTGTGAATGTTAGGCAGTGCTACTTCACCATCATGCTCAGCTTGAAGGTAATCTCAACAAAGTAGAAAATTGGGGTTTCTTTAGGGAAAATTTTGGTTTATTCAAATCAAGTTCATAATGGCCCCTGGGAAAGATTCAAATAAAAAATGCTGTTAAAAATAGCTACCAAATTTTGAAATTAATCATCTTTTCACATTCAAATTATTTCTTTCTAGCTATGCTATATGATATGCACTTAAAATTAGTCCAATTATGTGAAAATATAGCGAATATATACATATTTCACATTTATAAAATATCCATACTTATATAATTTAATGTTAAATGTCAAAATACTTATGATACAAAGCACTGAGACCTACTTCCTTGCTTCAAGAAGGTTTTTAAGTGAGTTGAATTAATAAGGTACTGGAAATGCAGGAGGTGATTGCTGAAAGTTCCTGAAGTTGCTCTCCATGGAATAAAAAGCCAAAAATATACTGTTAAAATAAGAAAGAGGATAAAAGAAAAGGGAAGAAATCTCAAGGAACAGAGGTAGAAAGATATGTGGGATTCTGCTGAGGATATGTGGAAATACAAGCACAGTGGGGCAATAAAAAATAAAAATTAAGCCTATGCCTGGACTATTTGTCAAAGAAAGCAGACTTTTATGAGTTCATCTCTGGGTAGGAGGTCAAGTTATTACATACAACCTTATGACTTGTTATAAATACTTTAAAAAATGAAAATATTTCAAATTATTCTCCATGAGCTATTATAGTATGTTTTCACTGCCCTTTCTGGGTCACACACCTTTCTTAAATGCAAAAAAACACATCACCCTCCTTCAAGTTTCCACTTGATTCAGTTCTTAGAAAACTTGTCAGACTAAATCCATCTGGGTTCGGTCATTTCCACATATTCTTGCACCTGTGTGTATCTTGCCATGTCAATAGGAGCATATGCATGACTCTGTCATTCATGTTTGCAGAGATTTATTTATGCTGGAGCCAACTTCTGTATTACATTGCCCTTGTGGGCAAGAAATACACCCTCTGCTTCTTTTTAACTCCTTGTGCAATGTAGTATTGAACAGTTAGAGGACTGTTAAGATGTATTTTGCTGTGTTTTTGGATATTCACGTAATACTTGAAGAGAATTAAGATCATAAATGTTTTAGGACTCTAGGGGAGAAAGATTTATTTCAGAATCATCCTTATTTACAATAGAATAGAAAGAGGTCTCAAAAATAGATGATTAGTGTGAGTATTACATAAGTATTTTCCTACGACCACATAGACATACAGATAGAAAGGGACTGTTGAGATCTATCCAAAAAATTTACATGCATTTCTTCCACTGGTATTATTTACAGATTTGTTCAACAAACATTTATTGAGCACCTGTGTTTCACTTGGGACACATTGATGGATAAGTAAAGTTTTCTGTCCTAGAGGGGTTTACAATTCAATAAGACCAAGAGGGTTATAAGTAAATAATGGCACAGAGTCAGCAAAAGCATAGATATTCCCACAGTGCTATGGGAAAAAGAGAAACACATAGTTATGTCTCTGTCATTTATCACAATTTTTTTGAGCACCAGATATGTTCAAAAGCTTTTGGATAGATTGTAGGGAATTAATAATGAGTAAGTTTATTCATAGAGTTTATAATCTGGTGAATGATAACAGCAAGTAAGCAGTATGTACGATAGAAGAACTGCATGAAGAATTATAGTAAAGACAGCTTGCGTAGATGCAAACTGTCTCTTTCACTTGCCATTGTTCAGCATGGATAAGGTAATTAATGTCCCAATACCTCATTTTCCTCATCTCTAGAATGTGGATAATAACTATGCTTAACTTACAGCATTATTGTGATTCTTAAATAATATATACAAAGTACTTAGAAGAATGTCTGGCACATGTTAAATACTATATGGGTTTGATATTGTAATTGTGCTATGACACCACACTAAAGGGATCAAATCAACACTTTGATGCTCAGGAAGTCTCCTTGGAGGAAGTAATATCTATGGTACAGATGGAAATGTGTTAGAGATAGTTGTTGGAAGTTAAGAGGGTGAGGTAAAGGGAAAGGAGAGGAAATACCAGACTGGAGAGTTTATGCAAAAGTCTAGAAGTGAAAAGATCATAGCATTTGGGAGAAATTACTTTGATATTTCTGGAGGGAGGGTGATACAGAAACTGGAGAAACCTAAAAATTTGGAGAGACATAAAAGCCAGATATGAAGTATCTGAAAGAAGTAGTACCAAACTAAATTTTCAAGAATTGGCAATATTTTAATGGATCAAGACAGCAAGCTAGGAAGGATAGTCTCAGAGGACAGAGAAATGCAAGGAGAGGTAAGAGTTGTACAACAGAGAGCTCTACACACTCTGGTTTTACCAACATATAAAGCATGAGAAAAGCAGTGAAGAGAGATGAAGTTTTGTAGTCACATAAGGATCATGTTTCAGGAAGTACTAGAGCAGAGATATTCTCCACTGCCATGAAATGCCTCTTGTACATTATCCTGTGAATAATGGGGAACACTGAAGTATTATATGAGTGATAGAGGACAATAGAAGGATTTTCAGCTATAGATACAGGTGGTAGATGGGTTTTTTTAGTGCGAGGGATGGGTTGAAGCCATGGGACTTTCCTTATTAGGTTATTATTGAGATAGTACAGGTAAGAACGGAATGAAGCCTGAATTTAAAGTGGACATCATAGGTATCAATAAGTGAGAAGAAATATTTAGGATTCATACTGATGATAGCATTGTGGGTTGCACTGTAATGAGGTAACCAATATGTTTGCCAGTTTTCTTTCTTGGGGTGACCAGAGGAATATAAAGGCAAAGGATCAAAAATATCCTATATTAACTTTGGACATAATGAATTCGGTAGTGGCGCATTTAAATAAGGTGTTAAGCAGATAAGTGTTATATCAGCTACTTTTACTATTTTGTGGAGACAATGACAGTGGTTCAGATCCCATTTGGCAGGTCTTCAGAGGAAATAAATACCAATAAACCAAATTTAAAATTTGGGTATACTGATATGCCAGAGAGACACCTGCAAAGAATACCATCAATGAATAGTTCTAGAAGCACTCAGAGGCCAGAGACAATATTTATATGGAATTCAAAACACTTTTAAATAAACACTTCTAAGAAAGATAAACATTAATTAACAGGGTTGAGTTAGTTGGAAGGCAGTAAAACAAGATCTTGCTCTTGACATTATAGAGGTCATCAGGGACCTTTGAAAAGACATTGTTTTTGAAATGGTGAGGGAGAGAAAAGACCACAGTCAGCTGAGAATTGATTGAATGGAGCATAAGTCAGAGAAACAGAAACAGAGAAACATCCTTATAGTTATGAAGGATGAAAGGTCAATGGAAAGACATTTTTATTATAAGACATCTGGCTATATGCATTGAGCTAAATTTTGAAGAAAAGTGAGTAGAGAAATAGAGGTTTGAAGCTTAATGGTGGCAGAGGAAGAGGAGAGGAATGATGATGGAGAAAAATGATAGTGGAGAAAATGGAATCAAGAACTACTGTGGAGGTGTTTGCTTTGAAAAATAGGAGGGAAAGTAATTTTCTAATGCTAAAAAGTAGAGTAGAGAGAGAGAGAGAAAGCTTCTGCTTTAGGATTCAGAGACCAGCATAGCTGTGCAGCCTCTTCACATTCTCCACATCCTTTTGCCTTGAATGTTAATGCAAAGGTTGGAGATGGAGCTGTTTTCTGTAGCCATGGACAAAGTGCAAAAGAATTTTAAGAACATTGATTGTGGTGTCAATGGTTTGTTGAACCAATTCCAAGAGGCTCCTCCTTCCAGGGTCATAATGATTAAAATTTTAACAATTTTCATTTATGACATTTTATTTCAAGGTGGAGTTTTTTAGTTGTTACTTATAGCCACATAATTCTAAATGATCCATTAAAAAATATCTCTGAAACACAGGAGAGGGAAGTTTTAAACATACTTCCAAGTTATTTCATGGGAATAGTATTTAGCTGTCATTTCATAGAAGAACAGAGAGTAGATTTGAGATTGAGCTGGGAGTTTGCTTGGTAGTAATGGAGGAAGGTCAGAAGTGTAAGAGGGTTAAAATGATGAGTCATGCCTGGGCCAAAGTTCAGGATAAATCTGTGAGAATAAGTGACAAAGTAGAGTAAGGTAAAGGTCATTGGTATTGAAAAGGCCAAATATTTGAAGATAAGGAGTTGTATGTGTTATCTCTGTGAATACTGAACAAACCAAACACAAAGGCATAAACTGGAAATTAGAGGAATATTTTGAACTAGGTTTGATTGCAGTAGGTAACATATCTTACTTCATGTATTCAGATGTTATTTATCAGAAGATAAGTCCAAAGTCTTTATTTCCAGTATTTCCTGTATTTCCCTGTCCTCAGTTTTTCAGAGTTCTTTATTAAGCTACCTCAACATCTCCATTTGGATAGCATATTGACATCTAGAAGTTAGAATGGAATGTCCAAAATAGGCTCTTCAGTTTATCTCTCCAAACCTGCTCTACCCTCCATCTTTTCCATTCCAATAAAAAGCACACAAATCACCAGTATTTTTGGCCAAAAAATGTCCTCCATCTAGGTCAAATCCATTAATTTATCTTCTGTCTTCAAATACATGTCTCATATCTGTTCTTTCCTCTCCATTCCCACTGTTGCAACACAAGTCTAAGCCATCCTCCATCCTCTTTTTTTGTGTTTGTTGTCTACTACAACTGGTAAATAGTCTTTCCTTTCTCTACTTTTTGAGTGTGCTTTGTATAATTTTTCAAAATTTTTAATTAAAGTGTAGTTGGCATATTAGTTTCCTGTGCACAACATAGTGATTTGATAATTTTGTACCATATGAAATGCTTATCATGGTGTCATGTCTCCACATAAAGTTATTGCAATATTATTGACTATATTCACTATGCTGTACTCTTTGGCTGGCTCCTCTATGATACTGAGATCTCAGACTAAATGTCACTTTTTCATTGGTGCCTTCTCTGAACATACAACCATAAGTAGTCATCTTGTCAAATTTATCAATAGTACGTGACACTATCTTTTTCAGCTTTTTTTTTTTCAGCTTTTATTTTTGTTAATCCAAAGTCTTCTCCCTTCCCTCCCTACATGTTAATAGCTCCATGAGGAAGGAGGTTTTGATTCATGTGCACTGCTGTATTCTCATTGTCTACAAATTTCAGAGTCATTTGTTAGGTATTTGTTAAACTTTTGTTGAATGAATTAATATATTTATGTTTTTCCTAGATTAGAGTTCTAGTAGAGATGTTTGAAAATTATGGAAAACTGAGAACTAGGGACTGGGGTTAAAAACATAGCATATGATTGAAGATAGTATGAGAGCAGTAGAAGGAGGAGTGGTTAGCTCATATCACATCTTTACAGAATACCATCCAAAAATTATTAGACATTTATATAATTTAATTTATCTAATAACTTTCTTACCCAAGGCAGAGTAGAAATGAAGAAAGTTCTACTGAAGAGAGTATATGAAACAACATACTCAAGCAGAGGAAGTCCACATCAGATATCATAAAGAGTGCAAAACAGACTCAGATGCCTCATATGCTGGCTGAGCCTGTTTGTTCTATGCACATTCTCAGTGGAGATCATCAAAGTTTATCCCTGTTAAAGATTTCTAGACTTTTTAAAAATAAATTTACCAGGGCAGCAAATACAAAAACTAAAAATGGCAACAACTTAACATACATATTAGGATTTTAGTTTATGTAATCTTAAAATATAAGTGTGGGAGACTAAAGCAGTGTTTGTGAATGAATCAAGATATTAAAACAATTTATATTGAAGTGTAAAGATATTGGTATGTAGATACATTAAATAACCCAAAATTGTTATGATTAAATACTTAGAAATATTTAAGTAGTATTTGTGAGGATGTTTATTATGTCTTGGTAAATGGCTTATGCTATAATATGATGCTATTAAAAGTAGAATACAAAGTAACACACACAATATATAATGCAACCTACAAATGTAGAGAAAAAAACAGCTATTAGTTTATCAAATTTTAACAATGAATATGTGTGGGTAGTGAAATTATTGATGGCTGTTACTTTTTTCTTTGAACTTTGCCATATTATCCAAATGAACATGTGTTATATTTAAAATCAGATGTAATAAATATTTAATAATGAAAATTCCCTTGTAAATAAATAAATGATTCATAATATTAGACAAATGGGAAACATACCACTACTTGCTACAGTATTAATTCTCTAGAGATTTGTGGTACACTTTTCAGAGTTTTCATATTTGTAGGGGCAAGAGTCAAAGAGAAGTAACTAATTTCCCCATCCCCAAAGTGGCTCTAACTTCAGATCTCAATTCATTGACAATCTGGTCAGATCATTTATTATATCACAGTTAGCTGGCCAGAGGCTTCCCTTTGCCAAGGAATTTTGGCAGGCCAACTGTTCCAATGAACAACGTACTGCATTGTGTCTTGAAAAGATGGAAACCACCTTGCTTTTTTGTAGCCAAATGTGAGGTTTTAGAAAAACCTCAGAATGACAAAAATAGTTAATTTTAAGGTTTTCCATTTATGACAAGTCATTTTTTTTGCTCTTTTATTTTACTTCAGTATTCGATAAATATGAGGAAGACAAAGAAACTCATTCTGGACTTTATCCAACCACAATTTTGGGTGGAGAATGCACACTGATTAAAACATTTCCATAGACATTTTTATCCTGTCCTCTGCTAACCAGCTTGGGAGATAAATGTGGAATTATTATTTTCAGGTCAGTTATATTGAGTCATGGATTTTGCATGGCACTATATATTTTAGACATGTTACTGATTTTATTCAATGTATATACACAGTAAAATACATATTATTCAAATACATTCAAAATACTCAGCCTAAGTTGCAGGCATATTGTTAAACAAGTCAAAACTATATCAAATCTGTAAAATAATTCTTTAACCAATGGGAAATTGTTCATATTTTACTTTATTTGATTATACTACATGCATTGTGCCTGAATATTCAGGATGTACATTTCATGCTATAAATCGAGATAAAATAAATATAACAGCATAATCTCTTGCCAATATTTAAATCTTTACTCCTTTACAATGGCCAGTGCCAGACAAACAATTTAAAATTTGCATTTTAAAATTTATAGATAATTATAACTTTCAGTAAGATAGTTTATTTTCAATTACTACAGGGTCTTATCAGTGCTTTGGATTAATGTATCATATGTTTAGAAAACTTTTAATAACTTTTAAGTTACTCAAAATGAATTTGTATTTCTACTCAACATTTTTTTTTTTCCAGCTGAAATAGTAACTCACTTTTTCTTTTTAGGTTTAAGCTTTCAAATCATGCATTTCTCAAAGACCAAAAGGGAAGACTGACCATCAGTAGAATTCATTCTGTGCTAAATATTCTACTTTAACTTCAACAGTCGACCCTTGAATGCAGAGTTTAGGGACATTGACCCCCCATGTAGTTGAAAATGTGTACATTGGGGCCCCTGGGTAGATCAGTTGTTAAGCGTCTGCCTTTGGCTCAGGTCATGATCCCAGGTCCTGGGATCGAGCCCTGCTTAGGGCCCCCTGCTTGGCAGGAAGCCTGGTTCTCCCTCTTCCACTCCCCCTGCTTGTGTTCCCACTCTTGCTATGTCTCTCTCTGTCAAATAAATAAATAAAATCTTAAAAAAAAAAAAAAGGAAAGAAAATGTGTGCATAACTTTTGACTCTCCCCAAAGTTAACTACTATTAGCTTACTATTGCCCAGAAGCCTTACTGATAACAAAAAATTAACACATATTTTTATCTTATATGTATTGTACATTGTATTCTTCAAAGAAGGTAAGCTAGAGTAAAGAAAATCTTACAAAGAAAATTCTAAGCAAAAATATATTTACAGTTCTGTGCTATTAAAAATCCATGTCTAAGTGGACCTGCATAGTTCAAATCCATGTTGTTCAAGGGTCAACTGTATATAGAAGGTTGTGCTCATCTAGAGTATTTTTAAGGAATCAGTATATAAAAGTTTTAAAATCAGTTTGTCTTTCAACCTCTTCTTCTTCTATCATATTCATATCTACCTCAAAGTTGATGTGTCCTGATGCTTTCATGCAGCTCCCTAGCTTCCTGAAACTAGTCGTCTTCTAGCTTACCTCAAACTGCTCTTAAGGTAGAGCTTTAATGACATACAGTTTAGGCAGAGAGAGGGAGGACATGCTTGGACATGTCACCTTGAATTATATTGTAACTTCTTTTTCACTGTATTTTATATATATTTACCTCATCTGCTTAAGGAGATGCTCTTTGTACGTTTCAAGGTAGAAAATTGATCCCTAGTAAGGGGAAAAAAAAACAAGAGATATCCTTGTCACACATTAGGGTTTTTTCCCTCACCAACACAAAGGTAACACATTTTGTTCAGAATTCTAGAAATAATGCCTTTGTTGCTCTGATCTAACCCACAATCTCTAAAGTTATTTCCAAATGAAGGCAAAAAACATTTTGGAAGATCAATATGGTGACACTTGCACAGAACCAGACTGATAGTGTCCCTTGAAAGATATGGTGGTCTGTTACCATCAGTTGCTAAATTACAGGGTTAATTCTATTCTCAGAGGCAGTATTCATGGGTTTTTATCAGTTGTCAGTACAGTGGTTGATGGAAACAAATGGCTAAGAAAATAAATTCATCTTGCCTCATCTTTATGTATAGCCTATAAGGTGAGAATGGTTTTTACATTTTTATTTATTTATTTATTTGAGAGAGAGAGAGAGAGAGAGAGAGAGCACAAGTGGGCAGAAGGGCAGAGGGAGAGAGAGAAACAGACTCACTGCTGAGCAGGGAGCCTGACACAGGGCTCCATCCCAGAACCTTGGGTTCATGACCTGAACCGAAGACAGACTCTTAACCAACTGAGCCATCCAGGCACCCCACGGTTTTTACATTTTTAAAAGGTTTAAAAAATTCAGAAGCAGATAATATTTCATGACCCATGAGAATTACATAAAATTCAAATTTCAGAACCTAAAAATGTTTTGATGAAGATAGCTATGGTTATTCTTTATGTAGTGTCTCTGCCTTCTTTCATGCTACAGTGGCCAAGTTCAGTACTTGTGACAGAGATGATATAGCCTACAAACCCTAAAATATTTATATTCTGTCCCCTTACAGAAAAGTTTGCCAACCTCTGGTTTACAGCATAACTTTTTCATTACTCATATCTTCCCTTCATTGCCTGGAGAGATTAAGACAACCTGAACAAATCCCCCAGTGACACACTAGCTTCAGACAAAAATGCAATGGATAATTTTTGGAGAGGTGACAGAGTTACTGTTTCCATAAAGAAGTAAACTTCTCCCCGAATATATATTGGCTCTTGATAATCCTTAGGTTGATGGGTAATTGTTAACATGAGGATGAATTTTAAATTCTTGAAGAAGTATAGAAATGATGGGAGTTTCAAGGATATTCCTTTGATTACGTATACTTCTTGGTATTAATATTACTTTATTACTTATAAGCCTTCTTATTGAATATATCACAGTGTATATACAAGCTTTAAAATAGTCTTTGTTACATTGAGAGTAGATGAGCTTTTTTTTTTTGAGAGTAGATGGGCTTTTAAAGTTTATTCAGGGATCAGCATTAAAGGTAGAATTAAGAAGCACTTAATTTTTTTATTTTAATTTTTTAAAATTTAAATTCTAGTTAGTTAATGTACAGTGTAATATTAGTTTCCAGTGTACACAATAAAGTGATTCAACACTGCCATATATTACCTGGTGCTCATCACAGCAAGTGAACTCTTAATCCCCTTCCCGTGTTTCCCCCATCCTTCCACCCATCTCTCCTCTGGTAACCATGTTTGCTCTCTATAATATAGAGTCTGTTTCTTGGTTTGCCTCTCTTTTTTCTTCCCCTTTGCTTTTTTGTTTCATTTCTTAAATTCTACGTATGAGTGAAATCATACAGTGTTTATCTTTCTCTGACTTATTTTGCTTAGCATAATACTCTCTAGTTCTATTCATATTGTTGCATATGGCAAGATTTTATACTTTTTATTTAAATTCAATTAATTAACATACAGTATAGTATTAGTTTCAGAGGTAGAGCTCAGTGATTCATCGGTCTTATATAATACCGAGTGCTCATTTCATCATGTGCCCTCCAAAATGTCCATCACCCAGTTACCCCTCCCTGCACCTCCCTCCCCTCCAGCAACCCTCAGCTTGTTTCCTAATGATTAAGAATCTCTTATGGTTTGTCTCCTCTCTGACTTTGCCTTATTTTATTTTTTTTAATAGCTGAGTAATATTCCAGTGTGTGTGTGTGTGTGTGTGTGTGTGTGTGTGTGTGTGTGTATACCATTTCTTTATCCATTCATCAGTCAATGGAAATTTGTGCTGTTTCCGTAATTTGGCTATTGTAGATAATGTTACTATAAACATTAGGGGGCATGCATCCCTTTAGATTTGTATTTTTGTGTTCTTTGGGTAAATATGTGGTAGTGCAATTGCTGGATCATAGGATCCAGGATAACTATTGTTATCATTTTGAGGAAACTTCATACTGTTTTCCAGAGTGGCTGCTTCAGTTTGCATTCCCACGACAATGCAAGAGGGTTCCTCTTCTTCCATGCCTCATCAATACCTGTTGTTTTCTTGCGTTGCTGATTTTAGCCATTCTGACAGGTATGAGGTAATATCTCATTATAGTTTTGATTTGCATTTCTCTGATGATGAGTGATGTTCAGCATCTTTTCACATGTCTATTGGCTATCTGTATGTCTTTATCCAGATGAAGAAAATGTCTATTCACATCATCTTCCCATTTTTCAATTGGATTATTCATTTTTGGGTGTTGAGTTCTGTAAATTCTTTATAGATTTTGGATACTAACCCTTTATCAGAAAGGTCATTTGCAGATAATCTTTTTTCATTCTGAACGTTGCCTTTTAATTTTGTTGATTGTTTCCTGCACTGTGCAGAAGCTTTTTATCTTGAAATTACAATTGTTCATTTGCTTTTAATTCCCTTGCCTCTGGAGACTTACCTATTAAGAAGTTGCTATGGCCAATGTTAAAGAGGTTATTGTTTGGATGCCTGGGTGGTTCAGTAGGTTAAGCATCTGCCTTCAGCTTGATCCCAGGTCCTGGGATCAAGCCCTGCATTGGGCTCCCTGCTCAGTGGGGGTCTGCTTTTCCCTCTGCCTCTTCCTCTCTCTCTCTCTCTCCTCTCTCTCTCTCTCTCTCTCTGTGTCTCTCTGTGTCTCAGGAATAAATAAATAAAATATTTAAAAATTGAAAAAAAAAATGAAGAGGCATCTTATTGTTTTTGGTGCAGTGGTGTAAATGGGATTAATTCCTTAATTTCTGGGGGCACCTGGGTGGCTCAGTGGGTTAAGAATCTGCCTTTGGCTCAGGTCATGCTCCTGGGGTCCTGCGATTGAGCCCCCAACATTGGGCTCCCTGCTCAGTTCTAACAGTTTTTTGGTGGTGTCTTTAGTGTTTTTTATATAGAGTATCACATCATCTGCAAATAGTGAAAGTTTTATTTCTGTCTTGCTGATTTGGATGCCTTTTATTTCTTTTAGTTGTCCAGTTGCTCTGGGTAGGTCTTCCGGTACTATGTTAAATAATAGTAGTGAGAGTGGACATCCCTGTCTTGTTTCTGGAAACAAGGGGGATTGATACTGTGGGTTTTTCACATATAGTCTTTATTATATTGAGGTATGTTCCCTTTAAACCTACTTTGTTGAGAGTTTTTATCATGAATGGATATTGTACTTTATCAAATGAAGTAGCACTTAATTTTGGTAAGTCTGTATTGTCAAACAGATGAACAACTCGAAAGAAAATCCTTTCCAATTCTTTCCACCCCTACTTCAGATATTACTTCTCTCAAGATTCAACATTTCCATTAAGCATAAACTAATTTTATTGGTAAATCCTCCTTTTGTCAGGCGGTAATTACAAACCAAGGATTATTATTCAGTACCATAATGAGCAAATCAACAATAACTAGTAGCTTTCTTTCCAGTGTATATTATTGATACTATCCGTTTTTCTGCATGTTTAAAGGATTAGGAACTATAATATCTCTGGAAAAGAATAGACATCTTCTATAATAATCTCTAGGATCATCAGGCCTTTAATTGCCTCTGTTTTAAGGAAAAACAAACAAATGAAGAATACAAATGCATTTTTTAAATAAAAACAAAATATTTAGTAATCTTTTTTGAAGAAATATATGTACTAATAGCAGTCAAAGTAAAGTAAAATAAATTTAAAATTGTTGTAAGCAGGTGTGCACTTTGTTTTTAGGAAAACATATCAAAATGATACAATTCCATTTTAAATCTGTGGTAAACTTATCTGATACCATTTATTACCTTTATCACTATATTTTATGAAAGCCACATTGGAAAGAATAGGTACTACTTTAAATCAAAGAGAAAGCTATAAACCTAACAATTATGCATAGTTTTAAATATAAAGAAATGTATAGTTACATTAGTAACATCCTGATGAAAAGTGATGTGTGGTTCAGAATTGTAATGACTGTGATAAAGTTTTTGTGATATCAGCTTACCTGGAGTAGGTCCTATGGCATTTTGACATTTCCTTCTCTAGGTGATTTCTTAAAATTGCTGACATAATACCAGAATTACATCTGAAGTGTCCGTCACTGCGTAAGTCTCATTTTTTTTAACATAGACGGACAAGATTCTATTATCGAATCAGAGTATGCTTTCTTTTTTAGTAAAACAGAAACACAAATAAGAAGAAAAGACTCTCACTATTATATTGCATATTTCTTGGAATTTTTATCACTATGAAGAAATGATAACTGTAAATATTAGAAAGCAGGAAATTAAAGCTAAAATAGTTTACAATATTATCATTCTTTATTCAAAGAATAACCTGAAAGGCTATTAGAATATATAACTTTAACAAAGTTTCATTTATGAAATAAATATAACAATCACCAGTTACATAATTTGAACAAAAAAAACTAATTCGCAGTAGCAATATAATTTTTTAAATGAGCACAAACTTAACAAGGAAAAATCAGAGTGAATATGAAAGAAAAGTGAAGAAGACTTCAGCAAATAGAGACACATTTTGGTCCTGAAGGAAATTACTCAGTATTATAAATACATTAATGTAAGTCAAGTAAATATATAAATATTATATGTAATTATAATGAAAACTTTAACAGATTTTTTTTTAATTTGAGGTAATAATGTTAACATTCATCTGGAATGTTTAGGCAGAAGTGGACAAGAAAAGATTGATGAATGAATCAATGAATGATATTTGAGTCCAAGTGCCTAGATCTTGGTTTTTAAAAACCATTATTGGATTAAAGGAAGTAGGGTTCCCTTGCATAAATGGCTATTCCAGGACTATGGCAGGAAAAATGAGAGAGCCTAGAACATCCTTCAGTGTCAGAAAACTAGTGCTCAAAAAAAATAATAAAATCACATACATGTCATATATCAAAAGGAAGCAGGAACCAATAGAAGAGCTCAAATAGCCTTCACTACAATTTAAGCAACAAAATAAAATAGTATAAAATAAATATTCATACATTCATCTTTATGTGAATAAATGAATAAATAAATAAGTGGGAGAGAATAAGCAAATTTCCCATGCAGAAGAATTTCAAACCGTTTATATACATATTCCACCCTCAAATGAAATGAGCATAACTCTCTACTTCTTAAATGTGAATTACATAGAGTGACTTCATTCTAAAGGATATAGCATGGAGAGGGTGGGGGAGTTTCTTTGCATTGGAGACACCTGACAAACACTACCTGAGCCAGGTGATCAAGATTAACAACAGTGATAAGTCATGTTGATAATTTGTTCTCTTGATAGGATAATATGAAAAGGGCACTTTTCCTCTGTGTCATTCCTTCCAAAAACCTGTAACCCCAATTTAATCTTGAAAAGAAATCAGAAGAATTTCAATAAAGATGAAGTCTAGAAAATATCTGACTAGTACTCCTCAAAACTCTCAAGTTTGTTGTCTTAGTCCCTCCTGGTTGCTGTAACGAAAATACCATATACCGGATAGTCTGTAAACAATGGAAATTTCTCACAGTTCTGAAGGCTGGGAAGTACAAGATCAAGATGCCATCAGATTTGATGTCTGGTAGAACACATGCCCTGGTTCATAGACTGCTATGTTCAGAAGCAGAAGGGGTGAGGGATCTCCCTCAGGTCTCTTTCATGAAGGCACTAATCTCATTTATGAGGGCTGTATTTTCATGACATAACCACCTCCGGATAGGTCCCACCTCATAATACTATCAAATTGGAGGTTAGGATTTCAATGTATGAATTCTGCAGGGACATAAACATTCAGTCCACTGTAGTCATCAAAAGCAAAAAAAAGTCTCAGTAACTTTTATAGTCAAGAAGAGCCTAAGGAGATAAGATTACTAAATGTAATGTGGTATCCTGGAGGGATTCTTGAATCCCCCGCTCCCAAAAAAGTCATTAGATAAAGACTAAAGATATCTCAGTAAAGTGTGGACTTTAATTAATAATATATAAAGAACAATTCATTAACTGTAACAAAGGTAATGTACTAACATAAGCTGTTAATAACTGTGTGTAGGGTATTAGAGTATTAGCAACCCTGTCCACTATCCTTACAATTGTTTTGTAAATCTAAAATTATTCTAAAATAAAGGCTGATTTTTTTAAAGGATGTTTGAAGTACCAAACTTTAAAGTTTACTATAAAGATATAATCATTTCTAGAATATAGCATTGGTACAAATTTGGACAAATAAATTACTTTTTAGAACACAGTCTAGAAAGACAACTACAATTATATACTAAGCTTTTAAATCATTAATTAAACAGATATTTATTAAGAATCATGTAAGTGCCAGGCACCATTCTGAGCAATGAATATAAAGCATTGAACAAACTATATCCTCCCCACCTCCATCCCCTCACAAAAAGTCCTCATTAAACTCACTTTCTAGTTGAATAGGCAGGCAATAAACAAGGAAGTAAAATATGATGTATTTCAGGTGTTGTTAAGTGCAATGAAGAAAAATAAACGGCAAGGGGACTATGGAGTGCCAGACCTGGGGTGGCAATTTTATTTTTTCATTTTTTAAGATTTTATTTATTTATTTATTTATTTGACAGAGAGAGATCACAAGTAGAGAGGCAGGCAGTGGGGGTGGGGAAGCAGGCTCCCTGGTGAGCAGAGAGCCTAATTCGGGCCTCTATCCCAGGACCCTGGGATCACAACCAGAGCTGAAGGCAGAGGCTTAACCCACTGAGCCACCCAGTTACCCTGGGGTGGCAATTTTAAATAGAAAGGTCAAAAAGGCCTAACTTTCAGGTAATAAAATTTGAGAAAAAAACTGAGAAAGGTGAAGGAGTGAGCAATAGGAAAGATCATTTCATACAAAAGGAAAGTGAAAGTCCCCAAAATGACTACCTATGCTTGGCAGATTTGAAGACAGGCAAGTGGACCATTGTGACTAAAACAAAAGAAGAGAAAGCCAGTACTTAACGGCTGTAAAACCAAAGTGGTGACACAGTGAATGTTCTTGAGGAATATCGTAAGGATTCTAGAAATTTTCCTCAGAATGAGCTTTTAGATGGCTATGAACAGAGGCAGTACATGGCTCAATCTGTATATTAAAAGCTGTGATTTGGTTATTGTGCTGAGAATTGAATGTGGAGGGAATATAATGAGATCAGAGAGATGTATTAAGAGGCCTTAGAAATAATCCAAATAAAAGGTGCTGGTGGAGTGTGTCTGGGTGGCTCAGTGGGTTAAGCCTCTGCCTTCAGCTCAGGTCATGGTCTCAGGGTCCTGGGATCGAGCCCCACATCCAGCTCTCTGCTCAGCAGGAGCCTGCTTCCTCTTCTCTCTCTGCCTGCCTCTCTGCCTACTTGTGATCTCTCTCTGTCTGTTAAATAAATAAATAAAATCATTTAAAATAAAAAGGTGCTGGTGGCTTTGATTAGGATGGTGGCAGTAGAAGTGGTGAGTTTTTGATAAATTTTGAGTGGAAAACTGATAGTATCTTATCATTGACTAGATGTGGGCTCTCAGAGAACTAAGGGAGCTAAGATGAATCCAGGGCATTAGTCTTAAGCAACCCAATGTAATTACTGTTTATGAAGATTAGAAGGATTATAGGAAAAGCCTAGTTAGAACCAAAGATAAGGTATTTTGGCTTTATTTTATTAGACTGGTGATGTTTCTTAGATAGCAGAGGATGACATCAAATAGGTATCTGAATATATAATTTTGAAATATAGGGGAAAGTTCTGTGATGGATGGGATTATAAATCTCTATGTAGATGTATTTAAACCAAAGACTGGACAAAATCATCAAGGAAGTAAATGTAGAAACAGAAGAGAAGAGGTCTAAGAGGTGAGCTCTTGGAACCTAGAAGTGTAAACATTAAGAAGTGTGGGAGATAAGAAAGAAGTCAAGGAGCCTGAGAAGGCACAGCTGGTGAGCTAAGAGAAAGGGAGAAGGAGTAATCAGTGTTTCAAACAATGGTGTTGCAGCAGGTAAGATGAGAACTGAGAATTGAAATTTGCATTTAGTAAGGTAAATAGGGTTCGTGTTCATGTTAAAAAATTAGTGGCCTGGAAAGATCAGCCAAAGCTTGATTAGAGGGTAGTAAAAGAATTGTAAGAAAGTAGAGCCAGCAGATTAGGCAATTCTCTGGAGATAGAATTTATCATTGTTGGAGAAAGATTTTAATTATTGAATAAAGAATGCTTAAACAATTAGTTTGCCACGTACAGAAAAAAAATAAAATAGAAGGAAGACAGAAAGAAGGAGTGTACAAATAAATACTCAGAAGGATTAAAATTTAAATATAAATTTATAAACATGCAAATCTTATATTAGGGGAAATTTATATATATGTTTATACTTGCCTGTTTAATTATACATATATTTAATCAAAATACCAATGATAGAAAACAAGAAGAAAATGATAAAAAATTTTAATAAATAAAATTTAAAACTTCTACATGTTCACAAGACACTATAAAACAAAAAGATAAGTGAATGTCAACCTAGAAAAATATTATAATTTATAAACATTATACAAATTATTTGTCATTTGTCTCCTGGTCTCACATTGGTCCTCACGTTCTATATACTGCTTTGTACTTCTATAGCCAGACACTTAAACTCATTTCCCCAGACTCCATAACTGTTTTTTTTTTAAATTAATTTTTGTCAGTGAAAGATCGAGAATAGATATTAAAAGGTAGAGAGAAGGAAAATGCATGTTCATTGTCTGGCTCTGAAAGTGGCAGCAGTTGGTGGCCTTGGTAATAGTGATAGTGGTAGGGAGATAATCATGGCCTCTAGCAGCCATGAAAGCACCAGCCTAAATAAGAATGCCCTCTCTGAAGATTTCTGTCCAGTGATGTCAATGCCACTTTGGAGCAGGAGCTGCTGCAGCTGTACCTACAACCAAGCAGCAGCAGGTGTGGGCTCATGGCTTCTGCTCAGGGGCATTTATGCCTTTCTCATCTCAGGGTAATATTCTATCATCCTTCTAACATTCCCCTTTCCTCTTGGTTCCTTCATAGCTTCCAAAACTTTACACCCTGTTTCAGGTATTAAATTCTCTGTTTGAAATAGCCAGTGTGGTTTCTGTTTTTTGACTGGGTTCTGACTGATACAGAAAGCCAGAGTTTTTATGTCCTTAATATTTGAAAATAAATAAATAAAAAATTAATGTGCCAATAAAGTAGGTAAAGAATGAGCAGTTTTCTATCAAATAAAAGTGTCTAATACATATATATATATAATTTCAAACACACTCCCTCTGTCTGCAGCTCCCCTTGCTTGGGTTCTCTCCCTCTCTCTCTCTCTCAAATAAATAAATAAATAAAATCTTAAAAAGAAAAAAAAAGATTGTGGAGAAGCTCAGCCAGAGTCTAGGTTTCATCAGGGAACAAGGGAAAATCTTTCATTTCCCACACCAAATACATTTTAATTGTTTATGGTAGAAAATACAAAGTTACGTTTTTATTCTATCCTGCAAGAGAGAATGGTTTTATATACCAGATACATACTGGTATTATATAGAAAGAAAGATAGATACAGAAAGGGAGAGAAGAGAAGTGAGTCACTTCATTTTATGATAATTTTGATCTCTGCATTTTTGATGTACATGATATACTCCCGTAAAATGTTTCTTACTAAGAATGGAAACATGTTAACCATGATTTTATTTAAATCAGATCACTTGAGATTTTCTGGATAGTGAAAGGTATTTTAAAGGTTAGGTTTTAGAAAAATGATTTTATTATCATTCAGGTTTTGTCCATAGTGAATGAATACTGATGTATAGAAGAATTTCCTGCCACTATATCCAGTCTGTTTTAAGAGCAAACACCAGGTAAATGTACCTAGGACAGAATGTACACAAATACCATCTGTAGACGTAAGGTCACATAAAATTTCAAAATCAAATACACTGGAGAATCTGGGTTGTGCAGTCAGTTGAGCATCTGACTCTTGACTCTTGGTTTTGGCTCAGGTGGTGCAAACTCAGGGTCCTGGGATTAAGCTGCCCCCTGACCGCCTCGGACCAGATTCCACGCTCAGCAGGGAGTTGTCTTGAGATTCTCTCCCTCTTCCTCTACCCTTCCCATTCGTGCTTTCTCTCTCTCTCTCTTTAAAATAAATTTAAAAAATCTTTAAAAACAAACAAACAAATCAGTTACACTGAAAGCCCCTGTCTGTTAACACAGCCCTTTAGAAAAACATCCAAAGGTGAATTGCCTCTGAAAACTGAATTCCCTAGTGAGCCCAACTCCCTGAGAGATTGAAGTAACAGCTGTTTGCTGAGTCAGGGTGGTCTCCGCTGACACTCTCCATAGGATAGGAGTGGGTCATCCTCATTGTCTTCTTGCAGTAACTAAAGCAGGGTTCTTGAGCAAAAACGGGATTGGAAAAGATGAACTGATTAAAAAATTTCTAGAGGTAACTATGTTACTGATAACTGCTGCCAAATGGCGAGAAACAAAATTAGGATTAACTCCTCTAAGAAATCAGGTTTCCTTTGTTTGAATGAATGATTCATCTCTAGAAAAAGTTGACTCACACCATTTGAGCCTTAATATGTGTACCTACCTCCAATCCCTTTAAGCTGGATGTCAACTCTGGTGTCCAGTCTCACTTAGATTTGTTCAGTGTGATTGACTGGAAGCTTATCCCATCTGAGGAGGGGTAGTGTTTTTCAAAATCACTGCTGATTATATGTGATCATTTATGGACCATCACACAGTCCTTACCCTGCTGGTATGATACTCTACCACGTCATTCTAGATGTGTAATTTAGCTCGTGTCTTCTAAGTTCCCCTCGCAAACCACACTTACACAAGTGTAGACATATATAACCTATGTTTTAGTGCAATAGAGGGTGTTTACATGAACACATGGCTCAATTCTCTCCCCGCCTCAGGATCTCTTCCTCTCCCTTCAGTTTCTTTCTTACTCTCATGCAATTTCTAGACCTCTTTTGCCATATTCTAATATCTCGACTCCCAAACCTACTGCTTAGCACAAAAAAATCCAAATGCCATTCTCTTGTATCTCACTGTCAATTTTCAAGAAGGAACAAAAGCAACATAAATTGATTTCCCCTTGGATTTGAATTTTGTATCCCTCCTTGCAAAGGCTACTTTGGATTTGAATTTTGTATCCCTCCTTCCAAAGGCTACTTTGTAGTTGCCTATAGTAGTTCTGGATAAAATACGAAAAATATATCTCCTCTTATTTTACTGTTTTCCTACTGTTTCACTGCCCATATCTTCAGCTCAATCCCACCCGTACTTGATCTCCTTATTAGTATTTTCCTCCCATTTTTGTTTCCTTTTTCCAATTCATGTTCTTGCATCAACCTTCCCTTATTGTTTCTTATTATGCCTGTCTTCTGTACTCCATCTTCATTCACGTATATGTCAAAGTTAGAAAATTTGACTTGAATCCAAGTCATTCTTACTTTAGTGATCTTTTTCTTTGTACTTTATCCAGCTGTCTGTACGTATGCATTTTTACTGACTAATTTTTTTTTTTAAAGATTTTATTTATTTATTTGACAGAGAAAGATCACAAGCAGGCATAGAGGCAGGCAGAGAGAGAGGAAGGGAAGCAGGCTCCCTACTGAGCAGAGAGCCCGATGTGGGACTTGATCCCAGGACCCTGAGATCATGACCTGAGCCGAAGGCAGCGGCTTAACCCACTGAGCCACCCAGGCGCCCTACTGACTAATTTTTAAAACAACTTCTGTCATGTTTTAAAATGCTTAAAGTTCTCAAATAGCACAGTGAATCATTTTACATATGATCCTAAACATATTTAATTAAAATATAATAATATGGCAGTACTACATCTAAATACTATTTGTTGTTAGCCTGCCAGTTTTAGAGTTCTTATAAATAAAAATATATATTCAGATACAGAAAGTTTTTGTTTTTATTTGTACCTTTATAGTCAAAATAAGAATGACTTATATTCATTACTTCATTTATATGTGTTCCCTACTTGATATATATGTATATAGATTTATATTATCTCACATCATCTTATTCCTTTAACAAAAATCTGAATGCAGCTACATTATGTTCTGTATTTATTTCAGAGAGAAGAGACAGACATAGCAATATGATAAGAATTAAGCTAGAGCTATAACAAGATGCTGTGGCATAGTGAGGGATACACGTTGAATATACAATAGTAATAATAATGACAATAACTACCATATGGAAAACTTTCAATAAAGTGGTATTTCTATAGGTCTCCATTTTACAGAAGAGGGGAAAAACAGTTTGGGTAGTGTAAATAATTCTAGATTCATATGTAGTTCATGTATTGAAAATGTTATTTAAAGGCAGAATTTGAACCCTTGCCTGTTTGATTATAAAGTCCATTCACAGTACTGTATTGCCTTCATCTACAAATTGTACCATTCTATGAAATACATTAATAAATACACATAATGGTAGGCATAAATAATTATAACTCAGTAAAGCAATTCTAAAAGCAATTTTCATTGGAAAAAAATTTCCATCCTTTCTGTTTCAAAAGAAAGTGCTGTTTGCCCAGTATATACAATGCAATGTGATCACTGACAACTTCTGCCTATAGTGCCAATTAAAATTTCTACTAAATGATTGCCTTTGAAATATGTTCAATGCATTTTTAGTTTGTGAAGTAAGAAGGAGAAGGATGAAAGTCTGCCTGAACTGTGCTCAACCATGTCTTGCAGGGACAAGGATAAACACATGAACGTAGTAGTAAAGGTTAGCACTGCTCAGAGCAGTACGGGCTAATAATTAGAGACATTCCTTAGAGGAGAATTATAGAAATCCCTAGTTAGGTACCTCTGATTAATTTGAAAGTCATTCCATAGTTTTACCTCTTGGGATAAACTGGGAAATACTTATCAGTGAATCAGTGGTTTATGGGCCTCTAAAATATTTACCTTATTTAAATGATAATTTGTCACTATAAAATTGTTTCATAAGTGAAATTAGAGTTGTATAAACAAGAACTTACTTTTGCTTCTTATGAATTGGACTGCCTAACAAATTTATAAGCTAAAGCATAATATGCCTTTGGTAGAAAACATAAACCCAAAGCCATCATTTATGGCATACAAAAGTAAGCATCTTAGGCACAGAAGAAGCCAATATTGACCACCAAAATAATCTCAACTATTAGCACAAAGGTTAACAACTGAATGGTAGATCTGATTTAAATCTATAACATATTCCATAAATAAAATTATTTTTTAAATAATGAAGCATGGGGGGTGCTGTTTGGGTAGCTCAGTTGGTTGAGCATCCGATTCTTGATTTGGGCTCAGGTCATGATTTTGGAGTCATGAGATTGAGCTCCGTGTCGGGCTTCACGCTGGGCACAGAGTCTGCTTGGGATTCTCTTTCTCCCTCTGTGCCTTCTGCTCACGCTCTCTCTCTCTGTCTCTCTCTAAAATAAGTAAAATCTTTAAATTGTGCAACATTGGCATTGTTACTACCTCTATCAGTGGGATCTCTGTCCAAATTTTAAAAGACATTACAGATCCTATTGCTGTGTGTTGGTCAATATTTCCTGTCATTGAAGAATAAATAAGAGATTTTTTTTTTTAAACCATTGGTCCTGCTCTTATATTCTCTAACCCCTAGGCAAGAGTTTCAGTTTCAGTTAAAGACAGTTTATAGTGAGCCATAAATTTGTCAGCTCAATTTGAATTTGTCAGCTCACAATTGCAAGTGTCCTCAAAAGCCCTTTCTTATATTTGGAAAGTCCATTCTATCCTACTCTACTCATTGCATCTTTGCTTACATGTTGCTTACAAATCCCTTCTGCATAAAGCTATTCTAAGTGATCTACCTTCAGACTTGATTGTCTTGCTTACAGTGTCTCTTAGCATTTATTTTGAAAGTTTTTAGAAATTTTACTTGTTAGCAGTTTTTCTTGTAATGTTTTGTATTTCCCATATACATAATACCTTGAATGAAAACTTACACGATTTTCTAGTCTTATACCTCCCCAGAGTACTTCAAATTTCTAGTTTTAACTGTTTACTCAGGATTCTTTATACTAATTCCACTTTCTTCACAACCTTCTCCCCCAAAAGACTACCTGTACAACTAGAAGGAAAAAGTACTTTGCCTGTTGACTTAAATTCTCTAGTATATTCCTAAGAAAAATTTGCAGTACATTTGTTTATTGAGTACTTAAGACCAACAACAAAGACAATAAAATAGTATTATTAAATTATGTGCTATGTGTCAGAGAGTGTTACGCAATTTATGTATTAAACTGAGAGCAACTATCATGTACAATATTATCTCCATTTCAAAGGCTAAGAAATTGAGGCCTTATGTAGGTAATTTGGCCAAGGTCACACAAATTGTACATGAAGTGGCCAACATTCTAATCAAGGTTTGTGTGAATCTAAAGCACATTCTAGTTACTATGTATGAATGGTTTCCTGGCCAATATGTGAGTAATCAGAGCAGATGGTTCAAGCAAATGTCACCTGTAGAGCAAATGTATATTGAGTTTTCTATCAATCACGCTCTAAGCATGTGATTAGATGACAAACCAAAGAGTGTTCTCTTGCTAGCATAAGCGTCACGAATTGTGTCACTAGTACATTTTCTCTGATGACAATATTAATACTAGATATATTTTTAATAATGCATATTAATTTTCACTCAAATTGTTTTGAATATGATTTCATTTCTCATCAATTCTGTCTTGAGCTGAATTGCAAAATTATGTTGCCTAAATAAGTGAAGCTTATCTTTTTTTTTTTTTTTTAAAGCCAGCATCTGTATTTTTCAGTAAAAGGAGAACTAGCCTAGAGTCTGCCCTGCTGAGTTGTACCCTGATTTGGTCACTGAAGAACCATGGCCACCTACAAGTTACATAGGCATTCTGTACCTAAGTTTTTTTCTTATTGTTAGATATAAAGGATTAGAAATTATTATCTTTGTAGTGGTACCCAGTTATAATAAAAGACAAAAAGTTTACTATCTAATTGGAATATAAGGGTACTTATATTTATTATATAAATAAAATTAATTAATTAAGACCTACAAATTAAGTGAACCAGTGAATAAGTGATAGTGCTATTATGTGATCCCTGGATTTATTTTCAAAAACGTGTATACAGGAAAAAAAAAATACCTGCCTGAATTCTACCCAACCAAATATATGGACAAATCAAACTAACATTCATAGAACTCGTTTTTTTTTTTAGATTTTATTTATTTATTTGACAGAAAGAGACACAGTGAGAGAGGAAACACAAACAGAGGGAATGGGAGAGGGAGAAGCAGGCTTCCCACCGAGAAAAGACCCAAAGTGGGGCTTGATGCCAGGTCCAACCTGAGCTGAAGGCAGATGCTTAACAACTGAGCCACCCAGATGCCCCCATAGAACCCATATCTTAAAAAGCAAGTCTGTTCATCACAGCTCTAAAAGGCAAACAAGGAAATAGTGGTAGAAAAACTAATCCTCTTCTCCCAGCTATCACTGAACTCTTGAAGACTAAGCAATTTCTCTAAGAATGAAAGATGTAGATGGCAGTGACTTTTCTTGGACCATGATTGATTGATATCAGAACCCAATTCAGATGCTCTATAGCAGGTGTTTAAGAACCTAAGCTAAGGTGCCACATTGCCCGTGTTTAACTGATGGCAACACACTATCTCTGTGACCTTTGTTCATCTTTGTTATGCTTCAGTTTCCTTGTCTTTGTATATTAATAGTCCTACCTCATAGAGTTGCTATGAAGAGTAACTTAATTAACATAGCAAAGCATTCAGGAAGTGCTTTATTAATCATCCAATAAATGTAAGTTATATTAGTGGAGGGTATAAGCTAACAACTACATATAGTTATCTAAGTATTAGCTTGTGACCAGAGGTATTCTTCTAGAACATTTCTAGTTTCTGTCATTGGAGGAGTGATGCTTTTTACCAGTCCATCTCCTACAAGAATGCTGCATCAGAATTAGGGTCTTATTTTTAATTGTCATAATCACAACAGACATGGGAATCTACTCCCTGTTTCTAAAATTGTACTAGTAGAACAAATTCTAACAACAAAAAATCCACCCTTATCAATGCTCCTTTACCCAAGATAAAATGTTTATAGTAATACCTTTCCACACAAATAAAAGCATATGACTTATTTACATAGATGATAAGTATATCTGAAATGATTAGAATTATCAAATGTTGATCGGATTAACTCAAAAAGATTTGATCGTGGGAGGACACCTGGTTGGCTCAGTTGGTTAAGCGACTGCCTTTGACTGAGGTCATGATCCTGGAGTCCCAGGATCAAGTCCCACATCGGGCCCCCAGCTCCAAGGGGAGTCTGCTTCTCGTTCTGATCTTCTCCCCTCTCGTGCTCTCTCTCACTCTCTCTCTCTCAAATAAGTAAATGAAATCTTAAAAAAAAAAAAAAAGATTTGATCGTGGGAATGGACTTTGGAAAAACAAATAAGGAAATGACAAAGATAAATGGGGAAGTTAAATTCAGAGTTATGTCTTGGTGAAAGTCTTGGAAATTAAGAGTGAATTTGTTGAAAAACATATGCAACCAGGATTTAAAAAAAAAAAAGACAACCTCCTAAATATGAAAAAAACACTTTTTTGGGGGAGTTGATTTAAATTCTGGAATCCTATTTTTTTTTAAGATTTTATTTATTTATTTGAAAGAGAGAGATCACAAGTAGGCAGAGAGGTGAGCAGAGAGAGAGAGGAAGGGAAGCAGCTCCCTGATGAGCAGAGAGCCCGATGTGGGGCTCAATCCCAGGACCCTGGGATCCTGACCTGAGTCAAAGGCAGAGGCTTTAACCCACTGAGCCACCCAGGCGCCCCTGGGAACCTATTTCTTTACTCAGACCAAACTCAAATCTAGACAGTCCTTCATTAATATCAAATATATTGGATCTATAAAGTGTATCGAGTATTAATAAACTAGCTGGGAATGCATAAAGAATGGGTAAGCAAAGGTAAGGCAGTAAAAATCTGCTACACAAATGGAAGTACCATATATTGAAGTCTGCCTAATATGAGACAAAACCAAATCCTCAGGCACCTGCAATAGTTTCAGGGTGATCGGCTACTCAAGAAATGAAATCAACTTGGATCTATCAAAATGAGAAAAAGGTGGTGCAAAAATAGGCCTCTTAGCCAAAGTGAAAATGAAAACTGAGAAATACCACACCAGGAAGGTTTCTACAACACCCAGTTTCAAAGTCCAGAAAAGAGAAATTCTTTTGGAAAGCTTTTGAGATTTAATTACTTAAACTTTGTTTATAGTGGCACAGTGAAGTCTTTTTCTGTGCTTACATTGCCAGAAAGTAAAACCTTAAATGGATTAGGAAAAGCAACAACTGAAATACAGAAAACCTTAGAGTAGAAGAATGCCAAGAAGTGTGAAATGTTTCTATTTCCTCCTTTGTGTTAGCAGCTGGACTCTACATTACTTTCTTTAAACTTTATCTGGGCTCCCCCTTTTAAAAATCACTTTTGTCAGTTACTTTCAAGTTTTCTACTTTGCATTGAGTTAATAGGATTATGGAATATACTTTCAGGAGTATATAATTTATATATAATATGTATTATATATAATTCATATATAAATATATAAAGAAAATAAATATAAATATATAAATCTAAAATATATATGTAACAAAAATATACAATAAGTATATTTTGTATTTATATAAATTAATGAATATTTTACTTCCATTACCTACCTAGTTTCTCAGTATATGTAATATTTGACATATTTATGAACAAACTTTATAGTCTTGAGCTGCCTCACAAAGGAATTTTCTCTGTATTCACTTAATTAAAAGTAAGTAGATTTATAATTGTACTTGACCTATAAACATTAACTGTAAGATATTTTACATCTTATTTTGAATGGTAAATGCTATGATTTTGAATTTCCTAATTTCATGTTCATGAAAATATTTTTTTCTCATAAACAAATTCTTTTAAAAATAAAAATAGGTACATATTTTGCATTGATTCTGTTTTATTCCTTCTGTGTATGTGCCCACTATTAAAAAATAATTACATGTGACATTTTCTTGCCTACAAACTAATTTACATGTGGGGAACTCTGAATAATGTTCATGGCAGACTCCACATTTATGAAGCTCAGCTGCTTTAATGACTATGAATATGTTGCCAAACCTCTTTTGTCTCCAAGCCTCTCTTTGTAAATCACAGTAGTCTTTTTCAGCCCCACCTGATTATCCTAACTGCACTATCCTCATTTCTAACCAATGCACATAAAAATTCTTCCCTTATGAAGACCTGCACCTAACCTGCTTCTTCCCCTTTCTGATCAGGCTAATTAGTCTGGCTGTATGTGTTTTTTTTTTATCTTCTTCTCTCATGTTGGTTTTCACTCCCCGCCCCCACCTCAGCTGTTGTCCCTAGAGGTCAGCCACCTAACTTTTCCGATTATGAAAATTCCAAATGCCAAAGAGAAATCAAAGTCTTACCACTTTAGGCACACACACACACGTGTGTGTGTGCTATATACACACATACATACATATACACATATACATATACATTATATATATGTATATATATATATATATATATATATTTGTGTTTCATGCTTATAATAAGCACCAAGCGTAAAATATCCTGTCACATAAGCATTCTTGACCTACTCATCTAGAAATGAATTTTAATTATTATGATCTGGCATTAATAAACATGGGTGGCCACATATCATTTATGAAAATAGCACATTATTTCATAATGGTGGTTATTTAGAAGCAAAGTATCACAACTTAAAAGAAGACAGCTAGTACTATCTAAACAACTGTTTCTTGAATTTTGTGTATCCATAACCCAATTTTTGGACTAATAACTTGAAAAAAGTTTTCTATTAAATGTTGACATTCCTTATTACCTAATAAAATTTATTCCATGTTCTAATACAGTTTCATTATAAGACGGTAATGGGGTTCTGACCTAGTTATAGAACAAATTTTTAATGTCAACCAGAGCAGTCCTAACTTTAATTAACAATACATTTCATCTCTAATCCTACTGAAATCCGAAGTAAATATTTTGATATATTCATTTCAAATGTATATGTAATATTCTTTATTTTGAGAAATATATATATTGGCCGTAATAAATTTAAAAAATACTAAGAAAATTAAAAATGAATGTAAAGGGGCGCCTGGATGGCTCAGTTGGTTGGGTGACTGCCTTTGGCTCAGGTTGTGGTCCCACGGTCCTGGGATGGAGCCCCACATCGGGCTCCCTGCTCAGTAGGGGGCCTGCTTCTCCCTCTCCCTCTGCTGCTCTGCGTACTTGTGCTCTCTCTCACTCTCTCTGTCAGATAAATAAATGAAATCTTTAAAAAATAAATAAAGAAGATAACTATCCCATAATTCTCATGCATAGCATAACCTGACAACAATTGAAGATACACTTCCAATCATGATATGGATAGTATGGATAATTCATACCTTACAGTAAAACATATAAGATGAATATTTTATATACAATGTACGCTATTTTTCTTACTTAAAAATAGCCTCTGAATCTCTCTTATGCCATTGTGTCCTTCTGAACTTATTATCTAATTACAGCCTCACAGACTCCCAGCCATTCAACATACTGTCCTTATTAGTATTTTCTAGATATCAGACAACTGTAGTAGTAGTATTTAGTCTTTCTAAATTACATGTCTTCCATTTTCAACATTTTTTAATTCAGTTTTAAACTGATTTTAAAAATTTATTTAGTTCAACTATGGAGAATTCATTCTAATGTTCATTGCTGGTTCTTTTCTGGTATAAGTTTTCAATACATAAACAATTTATTTTTCAGGAATTTATATAATTATTTAAAAATTAATTCACAAATTATGTTTCTGAACATCTGCATATTTGATTATGTACTTTATTGGCTTACATATCTAAAAATTGAGTTAGTTGAGTATAAAAATATTGAGTATAAGCTTTTATATGTTAAAGCTCTCTATTTTTTATTTTAATTTTTTATTGCTGAAGAAAAGTCTGTTGCCATACTAGTAACTCTTTTTTATATTCAACAAAGTTTTTCAACTTGGAATTTTTCATAGTGTTTTCTTGTTTTTGTGTGTGTGTGTGTATAAGTACAATTTTAAAATTGAGCAGGTACCAAAATGTGTATCACTTCTCATTGTATTTATTGAAACATTGTGAAATTTTTAATCTAAAAGAACAACCTGATTTATTCATTTTTGGAAAAATTTCTTATGTTCTAGATTTGATTAATTACATTTTGAAAAACCTTTTTTTCTAATTTTCTTTTTATCCTGAATATTTCTTTGGGTCATTTTCATGCATGGAATTTGTCTGCATTCCTTCATGAAGCTACTCCAATGCCGTGCAGTACAAAATGTTTCCAGAACTCGATTTTTTCTATTCATTAACACTGAAAATAAGAATCTTGATGTAATATTTGCCAGTAAATGTATACCTATATGGGAGGATCCCACTTTATTTCATGTTTTAACCCAGAGGTCAGCAAACTTTTTTGGCAAGGAACCCAATAGTAAGTATTTAAGGCTCTATAGGCCATATAGTCCCTGCCATAGCTACTTAACTCCATCAGTGTGGCCAAAGACAAATATGTAAATAAATATTTACATATTGACAAATATGTAAATAAATGAGTGGCTGTGTTCCAATGAAACTATATTTACACAAACAGTTAGGGGGCCAGTTAGAGGCCAGAAACAGTTAGGGGGCTTCAAGACAGTTAGCCCCTGTTCTAATCTATAAGGTGCTTTTGGCTCTCTCCTCTTAATTATAACTACAGAACAAGCTGATACACAGATCCAGCACAATGACCTGCCTCTAGTGCAGTACTTTGATTTTCTAGTACAGCACTCTTGTTTTCAAGTACAATACTCTAGTGCAGTACTTCTACTGTGTTAACCCAGAGAGATCTTCTACCAGTGCCTTGGTCTGATACTTGAACTTGTGCTTAAAAAAACTTAATACTTTGGCATATTCTGCTATCATAGATCTTCAACTGCTTATCTTTCCTGCCTGTGGTACTCTACTTGTGAGAACTATTTATCCAACATTCAAATGAGCAAGTCTGTATAATTTTCTGATTACCATCTCTATTAGTTATCTATTGTTGCATAATAGATTATCACAAATTAGCAGATTAAAACAACACATATTTACTACCTCACAATCACCATGGTTCAGGAATCTGGGCATGGCTTAACCATGTTTTCTGCTTAAGCCCTCACAAGACAGCAGTGAAGATAACGGTTAAGTAGTATTCTCATCTGAAGGCTTAACTGGGGAAGAACCCACTTCTAAGCTCACTCGTGTTGCTGACATTTCTTGCCTTATAGTTGTAAAACTGAGGGCACCTCCTTCTTGCTGGTCGTTGTATAGGGGCAACTCTCAGCTTGTATAGGTTATCCACAGTTCTTTGCTAGGGAGGCTTTCCCAAAATGAGAGCTTACTTTTTCAAGCCAACAAGGAGAGTCTCTAAAGAGAATTTATTAGCAAGATAAATTCTCATTTAAGTTAATTTGATCATGGGAAGAACATCCCATCAGTCTTGCACATTCTGTTCCTTGTACCAAGTATAAGCACCAGGGATGATAGGGTCACCTCAGAATGTATTTGCAACACTATTGACTAAGCCTCTAAATTAGGAAAGAAAGGACAATAAATGTATGAACGATTTTTTGCCTTCGAATTTTCATCTGTTTTATAGGAAGCATGTGTATACCATAATTGTAGGTTATGAAGCTTTAGAGCTAATTCCCTGATTGGGAAAATAGATTGTTATTTTTGTATCTTTTCTAATTTTCAAAATTACTGCTGGTGGAAGTTATTAAAGGTTGCATCAGATACTCTTTAGCCAAGTGGCATTTTATTTTTTTTTATTCTATTTTTTTTCTAAGTGGCATTTTAAAGCAGAGATCTCCAGGACCAGTCAATTCTTAAAGTAGTATTTCATTTGAAACATCTCATCGAGAAGGCAGAACTTTCCTATGTCAGTTTAATAGAGGTAAATTCCTTTTAGGCAGCAACTGCTCAAGCATGATGGTTTGAATCCAAAGGTATCATCATGATCTTGTAACAAAATAGCTTGACAAAATGACCTGTGCTTACCAAGGTTTGCCAAAGCACACTCATTATGTTTAAAAGTTACCTTGACAAGGCTAGTTCACATATGCTCATATTTCAAGCTGTTGTAGCTTTGATACTTACTAGAAAGGCAAAGGACAGGAATATAAGTCAGAATGACTTGGCTAAATTAAATTCAAGGACAGATAAGTGGCTGTTACTAAAATTTGAATCAGTCATTTACTGATTTCATTTTCTTGAATCATTATTACATTCTTTAAGCTGCATAGTTTACCAGTAATTAACAAAATAGTTTTCTGAAAAATGTGACTTCTGTAACTTTTGCTCCCTTACTTTAGAAATTTAAGCAGAAGATACATAATATCTGCAATTTCAGATTTGTATAACATTCCATTTACCCTCTCACTTACTTTTATAGAAGCAGGTTTAACTTATAATTAGTCCTAAGTTTTCTCCTAAAAATATTAATTATTTCTCTAAAAATGCATGTAGATTATCCAGGATTGTTATTTGAGAATATAACCTTTTAATATTTATGTTAATATTTAAAAGAATTTTTTCCTAAAAATTAAGGCATATCTTACATATATATTCATAAGGCTTCCTTTTTAAAATTTTATTAAATTGATTAGTTGGGTCTTCCATATTTAATCACTGTTAAATATTAAGCTGTTTTTTTAAATTATTATGAAATATATCAGACATTCTTAAAGACTAAAAATTAGTATAGGAAACCTGTGTATCCCCAATTTAACTTATAGAGTGTTGAAATCAAGAATATTGCACTTAAAAACTCCATTCTCCACCTCTTCGCATAATACTTAACCATTTTCAAAAATTTGGATGTTGTCATTTCCATCTATTTCTTTTTACTTTTTTCTCTTGAAAGGCATATATATATACAAAACTTATATATTATTTTTTATGCCAATTTTTAAATAAAATCTGTTTTCATATATGTAATATTATGCAACTGTTTTGTCCAATAATACATTCCTAGATTAACTTACATTATGATGTAAACAGTAAATAATTTATTTTCATTTCTCTGTATAAAATCACTGTATACATAACTACAGTTTAAAATCCATTCTCCTACTGGTGGGCATTTAAGTTATTTTGTTTCTTTTCCCTATTTAAGGACACTGCTACTAGAAACATTCTTGCCTATCTATGTCTCAATGTACAAATAAATATGTGAAAGATGTTCTGTGTTTTAAAACTCGAGATGAAGTTATGTCATATCATGAGTGCATTTTCAAATTTGCTAAATATTGCCAAATTGCTTTCCAATTTATACCAATTAATGAATTAGAATTACAATTTTTATGGTATGTTTTTTGCATCTTGTTTATAAGACTCTTCCCTACCAAAATGGTATATTCTTTGCTATTTTTTTGTTAATGCTTTAATGTTTGTTGTTTATGATATGAGGGTGGAATCTTGTTTTTAATTATAGATAACTAAAGGTCACAAAACTGTTTTTGTCTAAGATACTATTAGTTACTAGAGCATCATATTATAGCCTAGTATTTGTTAGGTTAAACCTCACTAAATAGTTCTATGAAATTTTCTTGGCTTCTCTTAGCCATTTGCTTTCTGTATAATGGTGAAAAATCCATGTGCCAAATTAAAAAAAAAAAAAACCTGAAAGAATTTTTATTGGAAATGTGAGAAATTTATTAATATGAAGATAATTACCATGCTTAGGCTATTTTTCCTCTCATAAATATAATTATAATGCAATATAGTATTTATTTTTAATGTCTCTCAATAAAATTTTTAATGTTCTCCATAAACATTATTGTACAGCTATTGTTGAAGTTATTCTGAGACATTTTATAATGATTATTGCTATTTTAAATGGTATTTTGTGTATTTTAAATGATTCTTGATGATGTATAAAAATCCAATTTTACTTTTTAAATTATTTATATTATGTTCAGGAAATTTACTAATCATCACTCTTATTAATAACAGTAATTTGTCTAAGATCTCTGCTTTTTATGAAAATCATAATAATTGTAAATAATAAAAGATTTCTTTAGAAATTTTAGGTCTTTGAAAATCTTATATCTTTCATTTCCTTTTTGTCAGTCAACATTGTACAAGTCCATCATTACCATGTTAATTAGAAATAAAAATGGCTTCTTTGTTTCAGTTTGGCCAAGATACCTTTATCTTATGCTTTTGATTTTTTATCTTTTTGGTTTTTTTTTAACTTTTTTTAAAGATTTTTATTTATTTATTTGACAGAGAGAGAGAGAGAGATCGCAAGTAGGCAGAGAGGCAGGCAAAGAGAGAGAGGGGGAAGCAGACTCCCTGCTGAGCAGAGAGCCCGATGTGTGGCTCTATCCCAGGACCCTGAGATCATGAGCCAAAGGCAGAGGCTTAACCCACTGAGTCACCCAGGTGCCCCTCTTTTTGGTTTTATAAATGACGTATGACCAGATTTCACTTTTAATCTAAACATTTCTGTCTTTTTAAAGTGTTGACTCCATATAACACTTACATACTGAATATTACATTTGAAATAATTTTGGACAGTTAAGTCAATGACACATATTTTATTACTGCTGTAAAAAATGTCATGCCAGATACCAAATTTTCTCCATTATTGGTCAGCATAATATGTTTAAGTAGTAGGAACAAACTATCATGAACTTTCAATGGCTTAAAGAGAAAAAATTGCTTTGTTCTTTTTGGTTTGGATTGGTTTGATTTTACTCCAACATATTCTGCTATGTCCATGTAACTCCCAAAATAACTCTATTCAACAGTGTCACTCAACAGTATACATTGCTCCAATCTTTAGACTGACCATTTCAACACAAAGCTTTCTCACAAGATTGCCACAAAGTAGAAAAGAGAAACAGCAGTACTCATATGCTTTACACTGCTTATGCTGGAAGTAACACAGCTTCCTCTCTTATTTCGTGGTTGGCAATAAGTCAGGTGGCCCTCTAGCATGGGCCTGAGAAGGGCAGTCTCCCATGCATGTGAAGTGGGTAATGAAGCCGTTAATACACTCTAATGATTTTCCATAAAATTCTGATGATGTTTTTAAGTGTCACAATATTAAACATTCAAAATAATAGAATGAATAAGTAAGATGATGATACTGAGACTTTTATAAGAAAATGGGTAGCCTTTCCATTTGTTTATAGTTTTCTTTGTGTCACTGAGGAACATTTTTAAATATTTTTAGTGTAGAATTTGAACATTTCTTGCAAAGCTTATTTTCCATCCAATTTATCTTACTCACTAGTAGTATTAAATGATACATTTCCTCCATCATATTTCTTCTGGCTTATCATTGTTTTTGAAGTATATGAAAGTTATTGATGTTTTATATTATTAGCCAGTAGTATATGCTAATTTTTTGTTCTACTACCATAATATAACTTTTTTTTACTTGATTTTCTTAAACTTTTCAAGTGCAAAATCAAGCTATCTGCAAATATGAGTCAGCTTTCTTCAATGTTTATATGTCTTATAGTTCTTCTTTCTAATTTTATTAGAACAGAAAAATTTTAAATAATAATGATAATGGAGCACATTTTTTTTTCTCATTCCTGATCCTGGTAGAAGTGTTTCTTGTATCTTTCCATTATGATTAATACTAGTTTTGGGGTTGAGAGTAATAACATCTTTTTTGCTGAGGAAACTTTAGCTATTTCTATGTTTTTTCAATTTTTCCTAGTTTTGTTGTCATTTTTAATAATCTAAGGACTTGAATTTCATCAAAGGAATTTTCAGCATCTACAGGAATACTCAGATGATATTTTGGTACTTCCCAAATAATCTAAGTTATATTAATATATACCCAGTATTGAACCAATCTAGTCTTGTAATAAACCCCACT
Organism: Enhydra lutris kenyoni; assembly: GCF_002288905.1. Taxonomy (NCBI): domain Eukaryota; kingdom Metazoa; phylum Chordata; class Mammalia; order Carnivora; family Mustelidae; genus Enhydra; species Enhydra lutris. Next base: position 29,234,318 of record NW_019154103.1, read on the forward strand.
AAATTATATTATGCTCTTAAGTGTTCCTGGATTTCTGCTGATATTTTAGTGAGCGTTATTACGTCAAAACTCACAACTTATTTTTTACAACTTTATTGAACTATAATTAACAATTAAAATTATATATATTTAAGGTATACAATTTATTATTTGATACCACATCAAGATAATTAATATATCTATTATGTCTTATAGTTTCCATCTTTTTGTCTGTATGTCAGAAAAACTTGAGGTCTGTCCTCTTAGCATATTTCCAGTATACAATACAATATTGTTAACTATATTCACAGTGTTGTACATTAGATCTCCAGAACTTACACAGTTTTGTACATTACATCTCCAGAACTTACTCATCTTACATGACTAAAAGTTTGTACCCTTTGACCAAAATCTCATTTCCTCCTTTCCTCACACCATTCTACTCTCTGATTCTACATGTTTGACTATTTTAGATTCTACATATAAATGAGATCATGTAGTTTGTCTTTCTCTATCTGATTTATTTCACCTCATAATGTCCTCCAAGTTTATCCATGTTGTTGCAAATGGCAGAATTCCTTTCTTTTTGAGAATGAATAATATTCCATTGTATATATAACTGTTTTTATTTTATCCATTAATCCATCAGTGGGCATGTAGGTTATTTCCGTATTATGTATACATCTGTCTTTTAAAAAATTTTTAAGTTAAAATAAAAATTGTTGCAAAATTTATACTTGACATGTAAGAATTCAGAAATTTTCTTTATTTTCTGTTCCTAATGACCCTTTGTATTCTTCAAATATTTCATAGTATTTCTTGTGAAACCAAGGGAGGTTAGAGCTTTGGGGAGAAGGAACAATTGATTATTGCTTTGAAAATGTTATTTCTTCAAAGGAAGTTGACTCTCTCTCTCTCTCCAAATATATTTGTAGTTTTCAGGTTTCTTGTTTAAGTTCTCCATTTCTTTGACTATAGCAACAGGCTATTATAAAACATGGTATTTCTGTATTGTTGGCCCTCATAGAACCTGGTCTTATTCAAGAGGGCTTTTCCATAACCTGCATCTCTCTAGTTCCTTAGGGTGCTGGATCTAGGGATGATAGCGCTTGCCTTCCTAGATGATGCATTTGTTTTTGAAGGTATATTTGGCTGCAAAATTATGACCACCTGCCAGCTCTAAAATATGTTTCAGGGACTTTAATCCTGTACCATGTCAGTTTTTTTTTCAGAGGAGTTTCTGTCAGGGTGGATCTCCCCTCTGAAAGTGATTACTTGCTGAAGATTTCTGAGACCCATCATTACAAGGCCCCCTCACCCTTCTTGTTCTTCCCCACAGAAACATTATGGCTTTGTAAATGGTTTTTATGAATGGTTTTTATGAGGCTTCATAAATGGTTTCTTTGGTCTCAAATGCTTTAGGTAACACTCAGTGGTATTTGGATGGAGTTTTGGATTTTTTCTGACTTCTTACTGTACTGAAAATGTACTCAGTGTTCATTTTTCTTCCAAAGCCATTTTTTTAGAGCAGTTTTAGGTTCACATCAAAACTGACAGAAAGGTACAGAGATTTTCCATATACTCCACTGACCCCATACATGTAATAATCTCCCCTATTATTGATGACCCCCACCAGAGTTATACATTTGTTACATTTATACATTTGTTAAACCTATACTGACACAGCATAATCACCCAAAGGCCATAGTTTACATTCTTGTTGGTTGTACATTCTGTGGGTTCGGATAAATGTATAATGACTTGTGTTTGTCCTTAGAGCATCATACTGAATATTTTCACTGCCCTAAAAATCATTTGTGCTCCACCTATTCAACCTTTACTTGCCTCCGCAACCACTAGTAACCACCTATCATTTTACTGTCTCCATAGTATTACTGCCTTTTCCAGAATGTCGTAGAGCTAGACCATACATTACATAGTCTCCTCAAATTATATTATTTCACTTAGTAATATGCATTTAAGGTTCCTCCATGTCTTTTCATGGCTTAATAGCACATTTATTTTTAGTGCTGGAAATATTCCATTATCTGGAATGGAATATTTCTGTTTGCAGTTTATGTATCCATTCATCCAGTGAAGGACATCTTGATTGCTTCCAAGTTTTGACAGTTACGAATAAAGTTGCTATAAATATCCATGTGTGGGGTTTTTGTGTGGTCATAAGTTTTTAACTTCTTGGTAAATACCAAGGAGCACAATTACTGGATTACTGGATCACATAGCAAAATTATGTTTAGTTTTGGAAATATTCACTAAGTTTTTATTGTTATTCCTCTGGTTGCTTTGCATGAGAGGCTTAGAATTTAGCATTGCTATTTATGCTTCTAACCAGAACGAAAAGTCCTGCTCACATACTCTTAAATGAGATATCTCAAAATCAAAAGCTAACAGAACCCAGTCATGAAAAAATAAATGAGGAAATTTGGCTGGATTTATGAAAATGCTATCTTGAATTTTCTGGGCACACATATTGCATATATTAAAAAGTAAGAATATTCTTCATTTCCACAATAAAGCATCCTCTGTAATTTCCTTAGAATATAAAACAATCTCTTTAATGATCTACTTTTGGTTGTCCAAGGAGAAGATAAGCAACAGAGGAAATAAAGTGCTCTATGTGAATCAAGATTTGACCTCATGACAGGGAGTCATTACAGATTAACAAGGAGGGTAGTAAGCTAGAACACTTGCACCACTCCTCAGCTGGGGCCCAATGTGACAGCTAATCAGCTTATTCAAGAAATCCCAGAAATACAAATTTGTATATGAAATGCATTTTAATTGATAGTGTATTTTTAAAAACATATTCGAGTCAAACAAACATTTGTGAGCTGTGTCTGAGCAGCAGATTTTCAGCATATAAAGTCATCCTCATCCCTCAAACTTAAGTGTTATTGTTACATTTGGAATCAACTCAATTTCTGTGTGTCTGAAAGTGGGCACATAAATGACATATTTCATTTTTGACTTTTATGTCTAAGAGTATCAATGGCAGTGTAGGCTTAATTTTTTTTGTTGTTGTTTTGTTTAATTGATGGAGAGCACAGGTTCTCTGTCAGTAAAACCTGCCAGTCATTTCTCATTTAAACACTTGTTCATTAAGTTATATATATTTTTCTATCTCATGCTTTTGGTTTATTTTAGACCTTGATAAATTGAACACTTTCACTTTTTGCTCTCAGATATTCTATGCCTGATGCTCCGTTTACTACATCAAAATAAAGGATGGATTAATGATTTTACTGGGGAGACAGGGACATTCATTTACAGCATCCTCACAGACATCACAGGGCTGTATAGTGTTCTAGATAATTACAAGAACAAATGCCCAAAGGGAACATCAGAAAATGACAGAGGCGGAGAAATGAAGTAAAATCAAGTTGTATTACATTAAACAAACTATTTTATAACTCATATTATAAAACTATTTTATAACTCATAAGATACACGTATTTAAGATACATTTCAGTTTAAAGAAATGAAGGAATTAGACAAAACAAAACAAATGAGTTTTATTTTCTCCTTTTCTTCCTTTTTTGTTTATTTGCTTCTAAGTCTGTTTTTTTTTTTTTAAAGATTTTATTGATTTATTCAACAGAGAGAGAGAGAGAGATCACAAGTAGGCAGAGAAGCAGGCAGAGAGAGAGGGGGAAGCAGGCTCCCTGCTGTGCAGAGAGCCTGATGTGGGGCTCGATCCCAGGACCCTGAGATCATGACCTGAGCTGAAGGCAGAGGCTTAACCCACTGAGCCACCCAGGCGCCCCCTAAGTCTGTTTTTTAATAAGCTTTTAGCATATAGTAAACTTCCAACTTTCCCTACTCACAGAGGACCCAAGACTTCTCTTCCTTCTACCATTTAACTTGGAAATTTTGATAAAAAGTTGTAGGATTACTGTAAATTTTCTTAATTGAAACCAGCACCTACCAGCACATAGTAGGTACTCAACCAGTATTTCTTAAAATAGCAAATTAATAAATAAACATCACTGTATTGATGTCTATTCATTCATTCTAGCTTCATGCTGGAATTTTCACCAGTGTGGTGAAATTGGTTAATCTGAATTTGTGAAAAAGACCCCTAAATTGTATCTCTGTACAAACTCTCAATTACTGCTTTATTCATTAAGTTTTCAGGCTGTGGAGGCTGGCAGAATATGCAGCATGCTAAGTTTCAGGGTTTGAGAAATTCTTACAGTAGCATCTGTTAAAAATTTTAAAACTACGTATCATTTAATCTAATGGTTTAACTTCTAGATTATACTGCAGAATGTACTCCCTCATTTGCAAAATTATGTTTTTCAGAATATAAGACTAAAATTTACTTTATATTCACTAGTCAGTAAGAAGATAAAGTATGCTAAGTTTATATTATGGAAGACTTTCCAGCATAAAAAAAGTTGGATGTCTAATGGTTTACATGCTGTGCATTAACTTTTAAATAATATATACTAGATAAATATGTGGCCTGTATTATGTTTCTCTTTGTAAAAAATGAAAAAATACTCCTGTATACCCACAAGGTACAGAAGTACAAATTATATATATAATGTTCATAAATATAGGGATTATCTAGATGCACAAAATTAACGGTTCTCTTTTGGGGTAGGGAACTGAAGGACTGAAGGACTGGATGAAAAGTTCATAACTGTAATAAAGTGATAGTAGTACATCTAACTACATACCAAGAAGTTCTATTTACTTTACACAGAATATCTCATTAAATCTACATAAAAATAACCAGTTGGTCCTGGTATCATCTCTTTCATTCAAAGCAAAAAACTGACAGAGAAATTAAGTAATTTGACTAAAGTCGTGGAATTAGTTATTCGTTTTTCCAGAATTAGTTCAACCTGTCTAACTCCAGAACTAAGGCTCTTAAACTTTGTATTACACTGGGTATTTGTCTAACTTTTTTCAAGTACTTCTAAAAATTAAATAAAAGTTGTATATGTACACTGTTTGAAGGGTCAAACAATTTCTTAAGGATTATTATGAAAAAACTTTATCACCAAACGTGTAATATTTTTTTTTCCTCCCCAGGGTCACCTACATTCAATTTTTGCTAATATTCAAAGTGTTTGACCAAATGTATACATAATATTATTATGTAACTACATCCTAATTTTTTAGTTTTAGGCATTATCTATTAACTTCTCACTAAGAAGGATGTGATTTTCACTTCACTATTCTCTTCCCTTTCTCTCTTTTATCCCCAGAACAAGTGCACTTGCTTCCTGTTCTTCTAATCCACTTCAAATTGGGATTAGAACACTATCCAGTATATAAAATGATGACAGTACAAATACTATTCATCACTGAACCATAGAGCATATTTCTTTTCTTCTTATTTTCCTTACAGTGAATTTTGTCTTGTTTTGTCTTGCTGTTTATTTGAATAGTTTTCTACTTTTCTAACTTAAAACATCCAGCCAAGTGTCCCAGAGTCATTGAAATTAATTCAGATTTAGCAGATATACAATCAGTTCTATCTTATCAAAAAATCTCTGGCTGCTTCTCACCTGCTCCAGTCTTGACTTTGACCTCTGTTGAACACCATCACATAGGTTTCTTGCTTTGTCATTATCTTGGAATCTGCCTTTGCCCCTCTTTGCCATATTTTGATCTCCTGATTCCTGGATCCGAATCACAGATATTACCTTTTCAAAATTGTTCTTAATTTCTCATTTTGATTGAGGATCTCAGTCTTTGCTACCTTTATGAACTTACCTTGGCTTTCATCTTTGTATGAAAGTTTAGTTGGATGTAGAATTCTGGATTGGAAGTCATTTTTGCTCAATAATTTTATTGTATTGCCCTTTTGCCTTTAAGCATCCTATTCTGAAATTAAAGCAGTAAAAGTTATCCTTTTTCCTGAATCTTTGTATAAGATAAATTTTTCCCAGGGGAAGCTTATAGGATTTTCTTGTTTTCTTCATGATTTGAAATTCAGCAGTAATGTATCATGGTGTGCCTCTTTTTTTATCCATGTCTTTGGATATATGTAAGTCCTTCAATCAAGGGACTCGTGATTTTTAGTAGGGAAATACTACTGAATAATTTCCTGTACTCCAGCCTTTCTCTTCTGCCTATTTCTGGATGTTTTTTACTACGAAGATATTGAACATTTAGGCCAGCAGGTTTTTTTTTCCCTTTATGTCCTAGATTTTATTTTGTTCTGCTTTGCTCTTGTTTTGGGGAGGAAAAACCTTCCAAAACTGCTGTTGAGTTTTTCAATTCTATTTTCACATTAATTTTGAAAATTTTTGCTTTCATTTCTGATTTTTCTTTATTAACAATATAGCATCTCTTTTTGTTTGTACATACACCTCCCATATGTCTCTAACAAATTATGATAATGTATTTTTAATTTTTTTTGTTTTCTCAATTTTATTCCATTCCAGTTTAAGATGTAAATTTAATACAATTAAAATAAATAGTTTTAAATTTTAATTTTATACAGTATTTGAGCTTTCACTTTTTTTAGTTTCAAGTTTTTATTTAAATTCCAGTTAATTAACATACAGTGTAACATTAGTTTCAGGTGTAGAACTTAATGATTCATCACTTTCATACAACACCCAGTGCTCACCACAACCAGCGCCCTCCTTAATCCCCATCAGCCATTTCACCCATCCCTTCACCCCCCTCCCCTCTAGCAACCCTCAGTTCTCTATTTTAAGAGTCTGTTTTATGCATTGCCACTCTTTTTTCCCCTATCATCATCTGTTTAATTTCTTAAGTTCCACTTGTGAGTGTAATCATATGGTATTTGTCTTTCTCTAACTTACTTCACTTATCTTAATAGTCTCTAACTCCATCCATGTCATTGCAAATGGAAGGATTTCATTCTTTTCAGTGGCTGAGTAGTATTCTATTATCTATATATACCACATCTCTATCCATTCATTAGTTGGTGGACATTTGGGCTTCTTCCATAGTTTTGCTGTTGTTGATAATGCTGCTGTAAACATCAAGGTACATATATCCCTTTGAGTCAGTATTTTTGTATTCCTTGGGTGAATACTGAGTAGTGTAATTGCTGGATTGTAGGGTAGTTCTGTTTTTAAACTTTTAACAGTATACTGTTTTCTAGGAACCTCCATACTGGCTGCACTAGTTGGCATTTCCACCTACAGTATAAGAGGGTTCTCCTTTTTCACATTCTTGCCAACAACTGTTGTTCCCTGTGATGTTCATTTTAGCCTATCTGACAGGTGTGAGGTAATATCTCATTGAGTTTTAATTGGTATTTTCCTGAGGATGAGTGATGTTGAGCATCCTTTCATGTATCTATTAGCTATCTGGATGTCTTCTTTGGAAAATTATCTATTCATGTCTTCCACCCATTTCTTAATGGAGTTATTTGTTTTGGGGGTATGGAATTTGATATATTCTTCACAGATTTTGGACACTAACTCTTTATCAAATAGGTCATTTGCAAATAAATATATTTTTCCATTCCGAAGGTTGCCTTTTGGTTCTGTTGATTGTTTCCTGCACTGTTCAGTTTTTCATGTTGATGAAGTCCCAATAGTTTATTTTTTGTTTTTGTTTCCCTTGCCTCTGGAGACTTACCTATGAAGAAATTGTTACAATCAATGTTAAAGAGGTTACTGCCTGTGTTCTCCTCTAGGATTTTGATGGATTCCTGTCTAATATTTAGGTCTTTCATTCATTTTGAATTTATTTTTGTGTATGGTGTAAGAAAGTGGTCCAGTTTCATTCTTCTGTGTGTTGCTGTACAGTTTTCCCAATACCATTTGTTGAAGAGATTGTCTTTTTCCCATTGGTTATTCTTTCCTGTTTTGTTGGACATATAGTTGTGGGCCCATTTCTGGGTTTTCCATTCTGTGCCATTGCTGTGAATGTGTCCATTTTTGTGCCAGTAGTATAATGTCTTGGTCACTACGCTTTTGTAATACAACTTGAAGTCAGGAATAGTGATGCCTCCGGCTTTCTTTTTCAAGATGCCTTTCTTTTTCAAGATTGCTTTGGCTATGTGGGGTCTTTTGTGTTTCCATACAAATTTTAGGATTGTTTCTTCTACTTCTATGAAAAATGCTGGTGGTATTTTGATTGGGATTTCATTAAATGTGTACATTGCTTTGGGTAGAATGGAGATTTTAATAATACTTGTTATTCCAACCCATGAGCGTGGAATGTCTTTCCATTTTTTGTGTCTGCTTTAGTTTCTTTCGTAAGTGTTTTGTAGTTTTCAGAGTACAGGTCTTTCACCTCTTTGGTTAGGTTTATTCCTAGGTATCTTATTGTTTTGGACACCATTTTGAATAGAATCAAGTCCTCAATTTCTCTATTTGCTACTTCATTATTGATGTATTCATGTATTTCTATGCAGGAGATTTCTGTAGGCTCATTTTGTATCCTGTAACTTTACTGAATTCATGTATCATTTCTAGCTGGGTTTTTTGTTTGTTTGTTTGTTTGTTTGTGGTTGTTTTTTGTGGAGTCTTTTAGCTTTTCTACAGAGTATCATGTGGTCACAAATAGTGAAACTTTGACTTTTTTCTTAATGATTTGGATGCCTTTTATTGATTTTTGTTGTCTGTTTGCTGAGACTAGGAATTGAGTATTATGTTAAGTAGCAGTGGTGAGAGTGGACATCGCCCACTTCGTCCTGTCTGTAGAGGAAAACCTCTCAGTTTTTCTCCATAGAGAAAATAGAGGATGATATCAGCTGTGACCTTTTTGTATATGACCCTTATGAGGGTGAGGTTTGTTCCCACTATTCCTATTTTGTTGAGGGTTTTTATCAAGAATAGATGCTCAGGGCATCTGGGTGGCTTAGCGGGTTGGGCCTCTGCCTTTGGTTCAGGTCATGATCTCAGGGTCCTGATATTGAGCCCTGCATCGAGATCTCTGCTCCCTGGGGGTTCTGCTTCTTCCTCCCCCTCTGCCTGCCCCTCTGCCTGCTTGTGATCTCTCTCTCTCTGTGTCAAATAAATGGATGAAATCTTTAAAAAAAAAAAAAAGAATGGATGCTGTATTTTATCAAAAGGTTTTCCTGCAGTTATTAAGAGGATCACATTTCTTATCCTTCCTTTTATTAATGTAGTGTATCATGTTGATTGATTTGTGAATATTGAATCACTCTTGCAGCCCAGGAATAAATCCACTGCATCATGGTGAATGATTCTTTTAATGTACTGTTGAATTGAATTTGCCAGTATTTTGTTGAGAATGTTTGCATCCATGTTCATCAGAGATATTTGCCTATAGTTCTTTTTGTTAGTGGAGTCTTTGTCTGATTTTGGAATCAGGGTGATGCTGGCCTTGTAGAATGTGTTTGGAAGTTTTCTTTACATTTCTTTTTTTTATTATTAAATTAATTTTTAATAAATATATAATATATATATATTTTAAATTTTATTTTATTTTTTATAAAAATATATTTTTATCCCCAGGGATACAGGTCTGTGAATTGCCAGGTTTACACACTTCACAGCACTCACCATAGCTCATACCCTTCCCAATGTCCATAACCCCACCCCCCCAAACCCCTCCCCCCATCAACCCTCAGTTTGTTTTGTGAGATTGAGTCACTTATGGTTTGTCTCCCTCCCAATCCCATCTTGTTTCATTTATTCTTCTCCTACCCCCTTAACCCCTCATGTTGCATCTCCACTTCCTCATATCAGGGAGATCATATGATAGTTGTCTTTCTCTGATTGACTTATTTCACTAAGCATGATACCCTCTAGTTCCATACACATCATCGCAAATGGCAAGATTTCATTTCTTTTGATGGCTGCATAGTATTCCATTGTGTATATATACCACTTCTTCTTTATCCATTCGTCTGTTGATGGACATCTAGGTTATTTCCATAGTTTGGCTATTGTAGACATTGCTGCTATAAACATTCGGGTGCACGTGCCCCTTCGGATCACCACGTTTGTATCTTTAGGGTAAATACCCAGTAGTGCAATTGCTGGGTCATAGGGTAGTTCTATTTTCAACATTTTGAGGAACCTCCATGTTGTTTTCCAGAGTGGTTGCACCAGCTTGCATTCCCACCAACAGTGTAGGAGGGTTCCCCTTTCTCCGCATCCTCGCCAGCATCTGTCATTTCCTGACGTGTTAATTTTAGCCATTCTGACTGGTGTGAGGTGATATCTCATTGTGGTTTTGATTTGTATTTCCCTGATGCTGAGTGATGTGGAGCACTTTTTCATGTGTCTGTTGGCCATCTGGATGTCTTCTTTGCAGAAATGTCGGTTCATGTCCTCTGCCCATTTCTTGATTGGATTATTTGTTCTTTGGTTGTTGAGTTTGTTAAGTTCTTTATAGATTTTGGACACTAGCCCTTTATCTTGATATGTCATTTGCAAATATCTTCTCCCATTCTGTCAGTTGTCTTTTGGTTTTGTTAACTGTTTCCTTTGCTATGCAAAAACTTTTGATATTGATGAAATCCCAGTAGTTCATTTTTGCCCTTGCTTCCCTTGCCTTTGGCGATGTTCCTAGGAAGAGGTGGCTGCGGCTGAGGTCGAAGAGGTTGCTGCCTGTGTTCTCCTCAAGGATTTTGATGGATTCCTTTCTCACATTGAGGTCCTTCAGCCATTTTGAGTCTATTTTCGTGTGTGGTGTAAGGAAATGGTCCAATTTCATTTTTCTGCATGTGGCTGTCCAATTTTCCCAACACCATTTATTGAAGAGGCTGTCTTTTTTCCATTGGACATTCTTTCCTGATTTGTCGAAGATTAGTTAACCAGAGAGTTGAGGGTCTATTTCTGGGCTCTCTATTCTGTTCCATTGATCTATGTGTCTGTTTTTGTGCCAGTTACCATGCTGTCTTGATGATGACAGCTTTGTAATAGAATTGTGATGCCACCAACTTTGGCTTTCTTTTTCAATATTGCTTTGGCTATTCGAGGTCTTTTCTGGTTCCATATAAATTTTAGGATTATTTGTTCCATTTCTTTGAAAAAAAAAATGGATGGTATTTTGATAGGAATTGCATTAAATGTGTAGATTGCATTAGGTAGCATAGACATTTTCACAATATTTATTCTTCCAATCCAGAGCATGGAACATTTTTCCATTTCTTTGTGTCTTCCTCAGTTTCTTTCATGAGTACTTTATAGTTTTCTGAGTATAGATTCTTAGCCTCTTTGGTTAGGTTTATTCCTAGGTACCTTATAGTTTTGGGTGCAATCGTAAATGGGATTGATTCTTTAATTTCTCTTTCTTCTGTCTTGTTGTTGGTGGAGAGAAATGCAACTGATTTCTGTGCATTGATTTTATATCCTGACCCTTTACTGAATTCCTGTACAAGTTCTAGCAGTTTTGGAGTGGAGTCTTTTGGGTTTTCCACATATAATATCATATCATCTGTGAAGAGTGATAGTTTGACTTCTTCTTTGCCAATTTGGATGCCTTTAATTTCCTTTTGTTGTCTGATTGCTGAGGCTAGGACTTCTAGTACTATGTTGAATAGCAGTGGTGATAATGGACATCCCTGGTGTGTTCCTGACCTTAGCGGAAAAGGTCTCAGTTTTTCTCCATTGAGAATGATATTTGCGGTGGGTTTTCATAGATGGCTTTGATAATATTGAGGTATGTGCCCTCTATCCCTACACTTTGAAGAGTTTTGATCAGGAAGGGATGCGTACTTTGTCAAATGCTTTTTCAGCATCTATTGAGAGTATCATATGGTTCTTGTTCTTTCTTTTATTAATGTGTTGTATCACATTGATTTGCGGATGTTGAACCAACCTTGCAGCCCTGGAATAAATCCCACTTGGTCGTGGTGGATAATCCTTTTAATGTACTGTTGAATCCTATTGGCTAGTATTTTGGTGAGAAGTTTTGCATCTGTGTTCATCAAGGATATGGTCTGTAGTTCTCTTTTTTGATGGAATCCTTGTCTGGTTTTGGGATCAAGGTGATGCTGGCCTCATAAAATGAGTTTGGAGTTTTCCTTCCATTTCTATTTTTTGGAACAGTTTCAGGAGAATAGGAATTAGTTCTTCTTTAAATGTTTGGTAGAATTCCCCCAGGAAGCCGTCTGGCCCTGGGCTTTTGTTTGTTTGGAGATTTTTGATGACTGTTTCAATCTCCTTACTGGTTATGGGTCTGTTCAGGTTTTCTATTTCTTCCTGGTTCAGTTGTGGTAGTTTATATGTCTCTAGGAATGCATCCATTTCTTCCAGATTGTCAAATTTGTTGGCATAGAGTTGCTCATAGTATGTTCTTATAATTGTCTGTATTTCTTTGATGTTAGTTGTGATCTCTCCTCTTTCATTCATGATTTTATTTATTTGGGTCCTTTCTCTTTTCTTTTGGTAAGTCTGGCCAGGGTTTATCAATCTTTTTAATTCTTTCAAAGAACCAGCTCCTGGTTTCGTTGATTTGTTCTATTGGGTTTTTGTTTTTTTGTTTTTTTCTATTTCATTGATTTCTGCTCTGATCTTTATGATTTCTCTTCTCCTGCTAGGTTTAGGGTTTCTTTCTTGTTCTTTCTCCAGCTCCTTTAGGTGTAGGGTTAGGTTGTGTACCTGAGACCTTTCTTGTTTCTTGAGAAAGGCTTGCACTGCTATATATTTTCCTCTCAGTACTGCCTTTGTTGTGTCCCACAGATTTTGAACCGTTGTGTTTTTATTATCATTTGTGTCCATGAATTCTTTCAATTCTTCTTTAATTTCCTGGTTGACCCATTCATTCTTTAGAAGGATGCTGTTTAATCTCCATGTATTTGGGTTCTTTCCAAATTTCCTCTTATGATTGAGTTCTACCTTCAGAGTGTGGTCTGAAAATATGCAGGGAATGATCCCAATCTTTTGATACTGATACCTGATTTAGGACCGAGGATGTGATCTATTCTGGAGAATGTTCCATGTGCACTAGAGAAGAATGTGTATTCTGTTGCTTTGGGATAAAATGTTCTGAATATATCTGTGATGTCCATCTGGTCCAGTGTGTCATTTAAGGCCTTTATTTCCTTGTTGATCTTTTGCTTGGATGATCTGTCCATTTCAGTGAGCGCAGTGTTAAAGTCCCCTACTATTATTGTATTATTGTTGATGTGTTTCTTTGATTTTGTTATTAATTGGTTTATATAGTTGGCTGCTCTCACGTTAGGGGCATAGATATTTAAAATTGTTAGATCTTCTTGTTGGACAGACCCTTTGAGTATGCTATAGTGTCCTTCCTTATCTCTTATTATAGTCTTTGGCTTAAAATCTATTTGATGTGATATAAGGATTGCCACCCCCGCTTTCTTCTGATGTCCATTAGCATGGTAAAATGTTTTCCACTCCCTCACTTTAAATCTTGAGGTGTCTTAGGGTCTAAAATGAGTTTCTTGTAGGCAACATATAGATGGGTTTTGTTTTTTTATCCATTCTGATACCCTGTGTCTTTGGATTGGGGCATTTAGCCCATTAACATTCAGGGTAACTATTGAGAGAGATGAATTTAGTGCCATTGTATTGCCTGTAAGGTGACTGTTACTGTATATTTTCTCTGTTCCTTTCTGATCTACTACTTTTAGTCTCTCTCTTTGCTTAGAGGACCCCTTTCAATATTTCCTGTAGAGCTGGTTTGGTGTTTGCAAATTCTTTCAGTTTTTGTTTGTCCTGGAAGCTTTTTATCTCTCCTTCTATTTTCAATGGTAGCCTAGCTGGATATAGTACTCTTGGCTGTATGTTTTTCTCATTTAGTGCTCTGAATATCATGCCAGCTCTTTCTGGCCTGCCAGGTCTCTGTGGATAAGTCTGCTGCCAATCTAATATTTTTACCATTGTATGTTACGGACTTTTCCCGGGCTACTTTCAGGATTTTCTCTTTGTCACTAAGACTTGTAAACTTTACTATTAGGTGACTGGGTGTGGACCTATTTTTGTTGATTTTGAGTGGGGTTCTCTGCATCTCCTGGATTTTGATGCTTGTTCCCTTGCCATATTGGGGAAATTCTCTCCAATAATTCTGTCCAATGTACCTTCTGCTCCCCTCTCTCTTTCTTCTTCTTCTGGAATCCCAATTATTCTAATGTTGTTTTGTCTTATGGTGTCACTTATCTCTCGAATTCTCCCCTCATGGTCTAGTAGCTGTTTGTCCCTCTTTTGCTTAGCTTCTTTATTCTCTGTCTTTTGGTCTTCTATATCACTAATTCTTTCTTCTGCCTCATTTATCCTAGCGGTGAGAGCCTCCTTTTTTTATTACACCTCATTAATAGCTTTTTTTATTTCAACTTGGTTAGATTTTAGTTCTTTTATTTCTCCAGAGAGGGCTTTTATATCTCCCGAGAGGGTTTCTCTAATATCTTCCATGCCTTTTTCGAGCCCGGCTAGAACCTTGAGAATCATCATTCTCAACTCTAGATCTGATGTATTACCAATGTCTGTATTGATTAGGTCCCTAGCCTTTGGTACTGCCTCTTGTTCTTTTTTTTGTGGTGAATTTATCCACCTTGTCATTTTGTCCAGATAAGAGTATATGAAGGAGCAAGTAAAATACTAAAAGGGTGGCAACAACCCCAGGAAAATATGCTTTATCCAAATCCGAAGAGATCCCAAATTGTGGTGGGGGGAGAAAGGGGATAAAAGAGGTTCAGAAAAAAAAAAAAAGAAAGAAAAGAAACAATTAAAAAAAGAAAACAAATAAAGAAAAAATATAAAAAAGAAATAAATATATATCTATATTAGATAAACTAGTTTAAAAAAAAGGTTAAAAAAGAAAAGGGTAAAAGTTAAAAAAATTAGCAGAAGAAAAAAAAATTGAAAAAAAAATTAAATTAACTGCAAGACTAAGGAATCATGGGGAGAAAGCCATGAGTTCCGTGCTTTGCTTTCTCCTCCTCTGGAATTCCTCTGATCTCCTTGGTATTGAACGTGCATCCTTGATAGGTGAACTTGGTCTTGGCTGGATTTCTTGTTGATCTTCTGGGGGAGGGGCCTGTTGTAGTGACTCTCAAGTGTCTTTGCCCCAGGCAGAATTGCACCGCCCTTGCCAGGGGCTGGGCTGAGTAATCCGCTCTGGTTTGCTTTCTGAAGCTTTTGTTCCCTGAGCGTTTTCCGTAGAGTTCCGGAGGACGGGAATGAAGATGGTGGCCTCCCAGTCTCCGGCCCGGAGGAGCCGAGAGCTCAGAGCCCCCTCCTCAGTGCGCCCTCAGAGAACAGCGCCCAATCACTCTCATCTCCCTGGCCTCTGGCCGCGCTCCGAGTTCACCCAGCCTGCGACCAGTTCAAGATAACCCTGAGCTGAGAGCTCACTCCTCAGCTCTGTCTCTTAGCCGGCTTCACCGTTCTAATACCTGCGAGCTCTGTGACACTCAGACACCCCCGATCCTTCTGTGGCTCTGTGGGACCTGGGGCCACGCTGACCCTGCATGGGCTTTATCCCGGTTTAGCCTCTGGAGCGATGTCCCTCAGCAGAAGAGACTTTTAAATGTCCTGATTTTGTGCTCCTTTGCTCCGCTGCTTGCCGGCCCCTCCCCCCGCGGTCTGTCTTCCTGGCGCTTTGGAGTCACTTCTCCGCCAGTCCTACCTTTCAGAAAGTGGCTGATTTTCTGTTTCTAGAATTGCTGTTCTTCTTCTCTTCAGTTTCCCATTGGATTTGTAGGTGTTTGCAATGTTTAGATAAGCTATCTAGCTGATCTCCTGCTACCTGATGTAGTCTCAGCCTGCTACTTCTCTACCATCTTGACTCCTTCTCCCTACATTTCTATTTTTTAAATAGTTTGAGAAGAATACATATTAACTCTTCCTTAAATTCTTGTTAGAAGTCCTCTGTGAAGCTATCTGGACCTGGAATTTGTTTGTTGGAAGATTTTTGATTAGTGATTCAATATCTTTGCTGGCTATGGGTCTATTCAAGTTTTCTATTTTTTCCCCTATTTTAGTTTTTGTAGTTTATTTGTTTCTAGGAATTTATCCATTTCTTCCAAATGGCCCAATTTGTTGGCATATAATTTTTCATACTATTCTCTTATAATAGTTTGTATTTGGATATGATGTCTCCTCTGTCATTTGTGATTTTATTTGGGTCCTTTCTCTTTTGTTTTTGATAAGTCTGGCTAGGGGTTTATCAGTTGTTTTAATTTTTTTGAAGAACCAGCTCCTGGTTTTATTGATCTGTTCTACTGGTTTTTTGTTGTTGTTGTTGTTGTGGTGGTGGTGGTTTGTTTCTGCTTCATTTATTTCTACTCTAATATTTGTTATTTCCCTTCTTCTGCTGGTTTAGTCTTCATTTGTTGTTCTTTACTAGCTCCTTTAGGTGTAAATTTCAGTTGTTTATTTGAGAATTTTCTTGCTTTTTCTTACTTTTTATTGCTCTATACTTTCTTCTTATGACCACTTTTGCTACATCCAAAAGGTTTTGGACCATTGTGGTTTCAATTTCATATATTTCCATGTATTTTTAAAATTTCTTTAATTTCCTAGTTGGCCCATTCATTCTTTAGTAGGATGGTCTTTATCCTTCATGTATTTGTGGTCATTCCATTTTTTCCTTGTGGTTGACTTCACATTTCATAGCATTGTGATCAGAAAATATGCATGGTATGATCTCAGTCTTTGTACTTGGTAAGGCCTGATTTGTGATCTAATGTGTGATCTGTTCTGGAGAATATCCCATTGTGCACTTGAGAAGAAGGTGTATTCTTCTGTTTCAGGAAGAAATTCTCTGAATGTATCTATTAAGTCTCTCTGGTCCAATATATTTCAAAGCCATTGTTTCCTTACTGATTTCTCCTTAGATGATCTGTCCATTGCTCTAAGTATGGTATTAAAGTCCCCTACTATTATTGTATTATTATCAATGAGTTCCTTTATGTTTGTTATTGTCTTATATTTTTGGGTGCTCCCAAGTTAGGTGCATAAATATTTATAATTGTTAGCTTTTCTTGTTGGACAGACCCCCTTTTTTATAGGGTGGTACCATTCTTCATCTCTCCTTGTAGTCTTTGATTTAAAATCTATTTTGTTTGGGGCACTTGGGTGGCTCAGTTGGTTGAGCAACTGCCGTCGGCTCAGGTCACAAGGAGCCCGTGTCAGGCTCCTTAATCAGCAGAGAGCCTGTTTCTCCCTCCTCCTCTGCTTGCTACTCTACCTGCTTGTGTTCTCTCTCTCTCAGTCAAAAATAAATAAAATTTAACAAAAAAATTAAATTCAATTCAATCTAGTTTGTCTGATATAAGTATTGCTACACCAGCTATCTTTTGACACCATCAGTATGATAAATGGTACTCCATACCCTCACTTTAAATCTATAGGTGCCTTTAGATCTAAAATGAGTCTCTTATAAGTAGCATATAGATGGATCTTGTTTTGTTTTGTTTTGTTTTAAATTCATTTTGACATGCTGTGTCTTTTGATTGGAGCCTTTAGTCCTTTACATTCCGAGTAATTATTGATAGATATGGAATTAGTGCCATTTTATTACTTGTTTCGTCACTGTTCCTGGAGATTTTCTCTGTTCCTTTCTAGTCTTTTTCCTTTTGGTCTTTCCCACTCAGAGTCCCCTTTAATATTTCTTGGACGGCTGGTTTAGTGGTCACGAACTCCTTTAGTTTTGTCTGGGAAACTTTTTATCTCTCCCTCTTTTCTCAATGACAGCCTTAGTGCACAGAATATTTTTGGCTGATATTTTTCCCATTGAGCAGGTTGAATATATCATGCCACTTTCTTCTTGCTTGCCAGGTTTCTGTGGAGAGATCTGCTAGTCTTATTTGTCTTCCTTTTAAGTTAAGGACTTATTTTATCTTGCTGCTATTAGGGTATTTTTTTAAATCTCTATGGTTTACAAATGTAACTACGATATGTCTTGTTGCCCTGCTTTTGATTTTGGTGGAAATTCTGTGTGCCTCCTGGATTTGGATGTCAGTTTCCTTCCCCAGATAGGAGAGTTTTCGGCTATAATTTCCTCAAATAAATCTTCTGCTCCCTTTTCCCTCTCTTCTCCTTCTGGGACACCTATGGTATAAACATTACATTTTTCAGAGTCACTGAGTTCCTAGGTATATATTTGTGATTCAACATTTTTCTTTCCCTCATTTTAGCTTCATTAATTTTCATAATTTTATTTTCTATATCACTTACTTGTTCTTCTGCTTCTCCTATCATTTGGTCATTGCATCCAGTTAGTTTCATGTCTCAGTTAATGGATTTTTCACTTTGGCCAGACTAGATTTTAGGTCTTTTAGCTCTGCTCCCTGATATGTCTTTTATGCTTTCCTCAAGTCCAGCTTGTGTCCTTATGATTATTGCTTTAAATTCTGGCTCAAGGCATATTACTCATATCTGTTTTGATTAGATCCCTGGCCGTGATCTTTCCTTGTTCTTTCTTTTGAGATAAATTCCTCTGCCTTGGCATTTTGTCTAGGTCTCTGTCGTCTTCTCTCTGTTGGAAAGCCTGTTATGTTTCATGCTCCTGAGAATAATGGCTTTATGAAGCATAGTTATACACGTCTAGGGCCTAGCACAGCAGGAGGTGTCTCTGGTGTATGCTGTATGCACTCTGCTGCTGAGTTTTGGCTGCTCTCTCCCTCAGGGTAGTCCTTAGCAGAGTTTCTCTTTGCCTGCAGTGGGTAATGTTTGGACCTTGGCCAAAGTGTGGGATCTTTTAACTAGGTGTGCTCTAATCTGGTTGTTGAAGAGATCTGATGCTGTTTCCACTAGATATGAAGTTTTGAAGAACTCTGTGGTTAGTAGACATGGTACATGCAAGTGGTTTATTCTGGTCTTCTGGTGGAGGGGCCCATGGGTCTGGTCCTCAGTCATGCTTGCCCAAGAAAAACACCTGCAGAGCAGAGAGGGTCAGGGTTTGGTGTAAGTAGTTTAGACCACCACTTTTGGCACTGTTCTCCTTAATAAAGTTAGTTTATGCTGAGGGGTGGGCTAGGGAAATAGTGCCAGCCCAGCCCGCTGCCTCATCCTGGAAAGGGAAATTGATGCCCACAGCTATCTAGGAAGCCCTTTCAGAAGGGCAGTTTCCCCCTCATGTGTCTCACATTTCCTTCAGATCTCTGCCTTCACCCTGTCTGTGTCCACATCACCTCCCCACTTGTCAGCGCAGTGTGCCTTGATCTTTATCCCAGGAAGGCTGGCTGAGTTTTTAAACTCCCAGCTTTAGGCACCTGACATTGCAGAGACCCATCCTGATCCTCTGGGGCAAGGTCTCACTGCACTGGGACTGATACTGGTTTTTCCCAGAAGAGCAGTTGCACCAAGTTGCAAGGGCATGGAGTTTGGAGTAAAGCCCAGCAAAGAACCAAAGTCCAGATTAGCTGTCCTAAGCAGGTGTCTCTCTGCCTATGCTGAGGGGTAGGGGAGGGAAATGATGCCTTCTGGCTTTCTTGTTCCCAGAGAGGCAATGCCATCTCTCCCAGATGAACTCCAAGAAGGGGAACCTTCCCTCCCGTGTTTCCCAAGGTATCCTCAGATCACACCATCTGCCCCAGGACTGTCTGCCCTCCTTCTTCACAGAATCACTGAAGCACCCTCAGGTCTTCACAGCAGCCATGCCACAGACCTCTCATAGGCTCCAGAAGTGCATTACTGAGTGATAGTTTATTTTTAATTACTTCTTTCTTTAATTTATTTGATACTGACTTCCTTTTATAAATTTTGATCCTTGCTTCCATCTCATCTTTAAGAGTAATATGCTATAAAGCCATCTGGAAGCTCTAAGTATGCGTGTGGGGTTTATCAACTGGACTTTGCTACAATGTATCTAGCTGGAAATTCCCAATATTGATGTCTGTAGTATTTTCTCTTAGGATGCTCTGTTTCTCAAAGAAGGATCTTCTCGTATCCTGCCAGACGATAAAGGCCTAGCTGTTAGTATCCCAAAATAGAGTGGGGAAGAAGTGGTATTTGTTACAGGATATATTTGCTTATTTAATGCCCCTGTATTCTGTACAGTAGCCACTTACTCAGATATGCATAGCCTTCAAAGGGTAGATACCCTCTTTCGCCCTCCTCAGGAAATAAACCTTCTGTAATTTGTGCCTTTTAGAATTTGCATCATGAAGGCCCAATTTCTTTTGGTGGCAGTTGACCCTGAGAATAAATATAGAGGGTTTTGTTGTTGTTGTTGTTGTTGTTGTTGTTTTTAAGGTATATTATTTTGACACTTATTTCTGTTAAGAAGTGAAAGTAAGAAAGTAGCAAAAAAATATTTTCATGGTTCTTACACTATTGTCAAATTCCTGTATTACTAAGGTTCTTATTAGGAAAGATTTTATTTAAATTTGTATTTTAGACTGAAGGACAAAAACTGTTTCTGTGTGTAGCCTCCAGTACTTAATGTAAGCCAAAGCATCAAGAGTTCTCACATCAACTATAAACACTGCTTAGTCTGCATTGCCCTGACCTCCACACAGTGGGCCTGAAAGCATATTATTATCTGTATAGTAGAGTAGGTTTTTTAGTCACTGTCATTTCAGATTTGCTGAATTCCCAGGATTCTATTTAATTTTTGGAGGATTCAGTTTTTTCTTACTCTCATTTTGGTGATAGATTTTCTTTTCCTTAATACAGTAAAAATGGGCTTTGAACCACAGTTGAGCAATGATATATTACTGCTATTAAGTTCAGTAGTGCCTGGTTGTATCTGTTGCATTTTCTAAGAAATTATGTTCATATATGCTTGAGAACACAAACAAATCTATAAAATGTTTTCCATTTTTCCTCTTTTTTATGTCTTGGTTTACTTGATTCACTTCTTTGGCTCTCAGTCTACTCACCTATAGAGATATCATTAATAGTGATCAATGAATAAAAATGTTAAAGAGCTGTATTTTTAACAAAATATCTGATAAAATTACTTATTGTGTATACAAATGTTGAATAACACTTTTGAGAACCTTTATGTGACACTACACTTTGACAGAATCACACATTTCTTTTCTTTCCTTTTTTTTTTTTTAACATTAATGTGGGGAGATTCTAGAGATCATTTTTAACACAAGAAGGAAATATAATTCTACTCTGGAATTTGAATTTAAAGTTCATTTGAAAATTATTTTTAGGTGAAAATTCTGTTGCTGAATCATCGCTGAATTGCAGAAATTTTTGATAATAAAATTGTGAAAAATGTTGTTTCTTCTGTTCAAAATGATGCTAGTTGAGGGCACCTAGGTGACTTAGTCAGTTAAGTAAGTAAATGACTCTTGTTTTCCACTCAGGTCATGATCTCAGGATCTTGAGAGCAAGCCCATGTCTGCTTGAGATTCTCTCTCTCCTTTTCCCCCTGCCCCCACTCTCTCCCTCTTTCTCTCTCTGTCTCAGATAAACAAATTATTTTTTTTAATGTTCAAAATAATGCTAGCTCTATTGGGCAAATAATTTTCATCTAGGCGTACCATGATCTGCATTATAAAATATGTTACGAATTACGTGAATATTTTTGAGTGCTTACTTCATAAGCCTTAGTTTTAATAAGTTTGCACATAGACTAAAATATTCTCCTCTGCAAGAGAATAAGCACATTGTAAAATATATCTTTTCACTTTAACTTCAGTTAAAGAAGCTAAATGTTGTATTTTGTGATGCTTTTTTTTCTTAAAAAAAAAAGTTTTTCCCATCAGAAGTGTTGACTCAGGTTGTCATTTTAATATGAAATTAAGACTTCTGAAATGCAAGCACAATTTATTTATCAGTGATCCTTCAGGACCCATAAGCAAAGTGTAAGCTGTCAGAAAGTAAAGACCAAACAAGTAGATGTCATTTAGTGTATACATAGAGAATGAACTTGTTTTTGTAATTATTGATTTGCTATATTTAACCTAACAGTAGGAACGCATTTTAATGTTTATATACCATTGACAAATTAACAAAATACTAAAAATAAAACCAAAATGACACTGTAGTGCTGTTAGGAAAAGCCCATTTCTTATATATCCTCTCATAGATTAATATATTGGCCAAAAAAAGCTGGAAACCATAGTTAGTTTCATACCTTTCAAAAATGTAATCTGATGTGGTATATATATACAATGGAATACTATGCAGCCATCAAAAGAAATGAAATCTTGCCATTTGCGATGACATGGATGGAACTAGAGGGTATTATGCTTAGCAAAATAAGTCAATTGGAGAAAGACAATTATCATATGATCTCCCTGATATGAGGAAGTTGAGATGCAATGTTGGTGGTTTGGGGGGTAGGAAAAGAATAAATGAAACAAGATGGGATCAGAGGGAGACAAACCATAAAAGACTTTGAATCTCACAAAACAAACTGAGGGTTGCCGGAGAGAGGGGGGTAGGGAGAGGGTGGTGGGGTTATGGACATTGGGGAAGGTATGTGCTATGGTGAATGCTGTGAAGTGTGTAAACCTGGTGATTCACAGACCTGTACCCCTGGGGCTAATAATACATTATATGTTAATAAAAAAATTAAAAAAATGTAATCTGATTCCAAATATTTAAGCCTAAGGAAATAATTGAAGTCAAGAAGTGTGCTCTGAGGTCTTCTTAGGGTCTATATACATAGCAATTTTAAGACAGCCTAGAAGTCTCACAAATGTAAGGTATAGTTTAAGTAAATTATTGATACTGATATCAATAGTGGCATATTGATCCAATGACATTTTAAGACATCACTTAAATGATGATACAAAGATTATATAAAAACATGAGTCAGTGTTTATGAAGTAGTAATAAGTGAAAAAGTGGCACACACAATGTATGTGCACAGTTAATGTAACTGCCAAAATATTTTTGTTCATGCACAGAGATGGAAAGAAAATAGATACCAAAAAAAGGAAACAATAAGGGAAGAAGAAAGCAAAAAAAGAAAAAGGAAGGAGGTAATACTTTAACACAAAGAATTAGTGGGATCTAGAGACCAAGGATAATTTTAAAAGCTCTTTTATTTATAAAGAAAAAGAAAAATTAAAAAAAACTGATTCTGAAACCTGCATTTTAAACCATTGCATATGTCATCTGAGATTGATTTTAAACTAATACTATTAATACTATTACTTTGAGCAATAGAAATTATTTTAATCATTCATATTTATTGAGTATATTAGATATCAAAATGTGGTACAGTTAAGGAATCCCATAATCCATGGTTCCAGTTTCATATTGCTAAGTGATTATGAATAAAATGTTACCTTTATTGACCCTCAGAAGTGTTAAAATCCAATTTTGGTAATTGAGCTGAGCATTCACAATATAATTCCCATTTTCAAAATATTTTTGCTTTTTCTCAATCAAACATTTTGTTTCCTAAAATCCAAGTGTCAATGGAGCAAAATATAGGTATTTCTATGCCTACTATAACTGTATTAATATCCGCAGTAGCAACACTTCCTACTGTTTGATATTTCAAAATAGCCTATTCTTATCAACATATAATTCATTTCACTCATTATCAGTAATATTTCATACAATTCAGTGAAACTATTCCCTGAACTGAAAACCAGGGCACTAGACAAAAGAAATTATTTTTTTCTTTGATGTGTAATTTATTATTCATAAATGATTTTTACAGTTATAAAAATTAAATTCTGCTACTTAAGCTTTTAAGTAATTGCCTTTCCTGAATACAATTTCATGAATTAGAACTGTCCCATAAAATTGAAGAATATAGTTGAATTATACCTATTGCTGTTATATTTCTACCTTAAAATGCATTGCCACACAAATTCATACACACACAGATTCAGTCACAAAAATAGCATTTAATAAAACTAGCTGAAAGCTCACATTGAGCACTTACTGAATGCAAGTTAGTCTCCAATAATTATTTCATTTGGTTGTCCTGCTCATAATAATATCTGAACATTTTTAAAATGAGGAAATTGTACAAATGTGCTTAGCTGGCACATGGCAAGATTGGAATTGAATTCTAAGTAGATATGCTTTAGAGTTTACATGCTTAGCTACCACCCCATATAACTTCCCATAAAATTGTAAAGATATTTGTTACATAATTAAGGGCTTATAATGTTAAGTGGTGATATATCCATATGTTTGTGTGCATGTGCATACATTAAAGCATGTATATGTTTGTATGTATGTCTAGTATACATATCATTCTATATACATAGTTATATGTATATTCTATGTGCCTAATTATTCATACCTGTGTAAATACATATAAACATAAAATGTATTAACATGTACATACATGGTTCTAAAACAATCATGTATATGTGCACATAATAGGGGGTGATTTTTTAGAATCTCTTACGAAAGATAGTTTAAATAGCATATGTGTCAAACTGATTATGAAGTAGCTGCTTCAGGATTTGTAATTAAAACAATGCAAAGTGCAATGTCTTGGGATAGTGGTGTTAATGCCACTTCACCTTTTCAAAAAATAATAATAATAATAATAAAGGAAAGAAAAAGCAAAACATACATACTAAAGCATGATTGAACTTAAATCTACACAGAGCCCTTAATTTGAGAATACAAATCAATTTTAATTTGCCTAAATAGGTTCATAGTAATCAGACAACTAAATGCAAACAGTAATAAAGTCTGTAGTTGGTTCTGTGATAAATAGGAGAGAAATGGTTTAATACCAAAAGCCATAATTATCCACAGCTCTCAGTTTACAATTAGTTTTCTTTGACAGTTATAGTCATAAATGCCAGCTTTAATCATGTGTTCAGGTTGAATTAGGCTCTGCAAATGCTGGAAGAGATCTAATCCGCTTTCTTTCCTACTCATAATGAAATAATAATGCAAATTCACTACATTGATGGGACGACCCATGTAAATTTATTATAGGCTTGGAGAAGTCTCTTGAAAGGGATAAATTCTTTCTGGGTACAGACTTGAGGTAATTCAAGCCAGACAAGGAAAAAAATGGAGCTGTCATCAGAGGCCAGGATATGGAATGGATTTAATTTGTATGAATAGGCTTTTTAATAAGTATAACAGGGCTAAGCTCCAGCTTTAGTTGGGGAATATTACTCCTGTCAGTTTCCAAATCTGGATGCACTAACTTTATTTGGGAGGATAAAGACCATTTCCAAAACTCATTTCTTGTAATAGCATAGGTCACTGTAACTAAAAGCACACTATGCAGCAGCCATGGTGAACAGGTTTAATTGTGTGAGTTAAGTCAACAGGACAAACCATTTTCATCAATTGGCCAGTGTCAAATGCAATTGACATTTCCAAATGCTGCTTGAATGTATATTTTAGGCTCCAGAAGATGTCAATGAAATAGAATATATTTTAGTGGCTTGCTTTTTTTTCTTTTTTGAGTGAGAAGCATGTTAATTTAATACCATCTAAAGGATAAATAATCCTTTTTCTAAACCAATAGAAGAATCATAAGGAAAGCACAGTTTGAAAAACAATATAAATAACACAACCTTCCATCCCTTCAGCACACAAGGAGCCAACGTTTGACCATTATAAATATTTCAGGCTGCTAAAAAGTCATGTAACTTGGAGATATACAAATACATATATATATATATATATATATATATATATATATATATATTTCTTCCTGAGGCCGTATGACTAAATTCAACCAGTTTCCTTGAACACTTTAAACGCTATCCGTATCTTTGAAATAGAACTATGGAAACATAGCTTATGGGTATAATGTCATTGATTGGCTTGATAAATCTAGTAAGAGATTAAGGATTTGTTCAATGCAGCAAAGCAAAAACATTTTAAAAAGACAAAGTTTAGTTATTTCAAGGAAAAAAATGTTCATTTTCCTCAGTTTATTGTTTGGATCCATTGAAGACATTGTTTTCCCTTACATTAGTCTGAAATACAATACACATATTTTATTCATTTTAAGAATTTAGCTATGACCTTCAAGTAATTATTTTCCTCATTTTAAGATATTTTAATTTTATGAATAAAGTTCCAAATAAATTATTCCATCTAAAATTGCCACATGCTCGATCCTGTTTTACATGTGAATTATGCAATCTTTATGTGGTGAAGAGTATCATTCATTATTATTGCAATGGAGTCCACTGTTATTTCATGAAACACTAAAAATAAGGTTATTAAATAGATTATCAGAGAATAAGCTACAGATAATATTCAATATTTCTTCAGAAACCATTTTGGGGATGACAGAGATATCAAAGAACTCATTTCTGTTGCTTTCTAGTTTGCCCTACTCATATGGATCTTTTGTTATGAGTTGGCATTTAACAAATTATGTTTACTTACTTACATGTTCAAAGAGCACATTTTCCAGATGACAGTTACACTGTTCACATTACAGTTATAACTGTAGCATGGTAAGTAATTACTGCATCATAAAACAAAAAATGCATTTATATTATTACAGGGCGTCTCAGAACAGTGGTTCACCTTATAAATTATATGATATGTAATACCATGGGAGAATGTGGGAGGAAGCAAAAGTGAATGAGAGGACTTTTGTCTCTTTTTTGGCTGTGATTTTTCCTAAAAATTCTTTTTTTAGTTTGATGAGAAATGGGTTCAGTCTTATACCAAAATAAATTTGCAGTAGATTGTACCTCTGATAAATGGTTAAATGGTTAAAGTTAAATGGTACTCTGATAAATTAAAAGTCAGCAGCACTGTGGAAGTTTGGTAAATTTTTTATACAGTAAAAATGACATAAGCATTGTTTCATAAGCAGCACAAATAATTAGGTTAAAACTTAAATAACTCAATGTTATATATTCCAGTGGAACTGATATGAATGAAAAACCTAAATTATTTAAATTATTATTTTTAAATTGTTATTTATTATATATATAATTATTATTTAAAAAATAAAAGCAACAGCGAATTTGTTTGAAAAATACATACCTCAGGAGCACTATGACAATCACTAATTAATAGCAGATACTGTATTTTTTATGTCCTATATAGTCAATGGTCACACAATATATCTCTATTATACTGAAAAGTAAAGCCAGTATTATTAGGTTCCAGAAACATTATTTCAGGAAAATATCCAAAATAATTAGTTTTATGTTTTGAATTAAGTGGTATGCATTTAGTTTAGTTTAAAATAAGCACTTAATAAATATTAGCTATTATTATTATTATTATTATAACTGTTAGGTAAGTTAGGTCACTTACAAAGCACCATCAGTATTTGAGAGGTTGAATATAGAGAAAAACAGTCATGGGCTTTATTAAACTATACACAAATAGGATTTATTGGACTAACCTGTATCACATCAGCAAAAATATACATTGTTTTATCTTGTTTTAAAAAGAGAGGTTGCTTGAAATTCAACTAAACAAAATGATTCATAATTTATTTCTTGAACTGTGAAAATGAAAACTTTTCTTGTTCACACATTTCATAATACTTTCTTTCCACTCACTTTATTTTACTTTCGCTGTACACCAAATGGTCAGAAAGGACAGGAATGCTGCAACTTATTTTATACTTGAGAAACAGACAGAGAGAGGTGGTGGCCCACATGAGTGACTCGTAAGCCAATTATTTAATCATAATATTAGAATTTTAAAGAAAATATAATTACCTAAATTTATTCCTAAGCAAATGGAGGTCCTAAAATGTCAAATGATCTGTTCAAGTTTATGTAAATAAGTAGTTCAATGTTCAAACTATAATGAATCTTTTAGGACTTCATTGTAGTTTCCATATTTTAATAGGAAATAATGGCCTGAAGTCCAGGAAGGTATTCCTAATCTGAGAAATTGGGTTTGCTAAATAGTGAGCACGATCAGGGAAAATTGATATGCCCTGTGTATAATGGACATTTGTGATCTTTCTACCCAGGAATTATATCCCCATCATCTTCTATTTAGACACTTTCCTCTGAGTTCAAGCAGTTGACACTAATGCCTTTCTTCATCATAAGAAGTAGACATAAAACCTAGGCTGAATCAACATATTTACAAACCTCTGACAAAGTGACTGCTTCACGAAGAGCCTAAGAAGAAAATTCAAATCAATCCTTAAAACTCTTTTGTAACTACAATATGGGTAAAATGAATCTCTTTGAGCAATGATTTCTGAGAATAAACCATGTGAAGACCATCTTGCTAAGACATGTGAAGAGCCTGCCTGATGAAACTGAAATAAATGAAATAGGGATGAGCAATAGAGTGACTCCTGATGTCATTTGAGTACTTAGATCCATCTGTGCCTAGTCAAACACTGGAAATTTTTGGTAGATGTGTCAATAAATTCTTTTTTTCACTGGAGCCAATTTAAACTGGATCTTAATCATCATCAGCCATCCTATTAAACTCTGTTTCATAACATATACTGACGTGGATAGCTCTCTTCCTAATTGAGGATAAATAAAATAATAGTATGGACCCTTGAAATCTCAAAGGAAAGTGAATATTGCCATAGAGTCTCACAGGGAATGTCTATCCCTACAAATTAATTTCTACAAGAAATAGAAGCATTTTTTAAAAAGCAATTTCTTGTTATCCTCAAAAAGATATGAGACTATAGGAGAATATAGCCATGTGGAGAAAATTGGAGGAGATAAGCCAAAAATTAAAGGAAGCCAAAGTAGTAAAAAAAAAAGTATGTCTGCAACAAAATATTGGTTAACATAGACAAACAAGAAATAAAAGTTTTAACAGTAGTAAAGCTTTAGTAAGTAATGTGGAAAGCAAACATGGGAAGTCTCTCAGAATTGAAATAGAATTCATGGAGAAGATGGTAGAATGACTTGGAGAATGGAGAAATCATTTAAAAATCAAATATGAGGAAGTAGTTTAAATTGAGTTAATTTTTCTTGGTAACGTTAAAATTCAGCTTAAAACATGTCTGAAGCAAACTGCCAGAATAGTTTTGCCCTAACTAAATCATTTAAGATAAATCATGTTTTAAGTTATAAATGTTTAGAATTCTGTTAACTTTCAGAAGCTTAACTTTGTATTTGATACAATAATTTCAAATATTTTGTAAGTGGCAATATATTTCACGTGATAATATATTTGAAAATAAAATGAAGGATTATTTTTAATACTTTACAAATATCCACATCCTTAGAACATTTGTTTTTTTTTTTTTTTAACATTCTCAGTGTATTGTATTCTATTGCCATTACCCGAGTACTGTCTTGTTTTTTTTTTTTTAAGATTTATTTATTATTTGAGAAAAGGAGCACACAATCTTATGGGCATGCAAGAGTGAGTGGGAGAAGGGACAGAGGAAGAGAATCTTTAAGCAGACTCCCCACTGAGCCCAGAGCCCGTTGTGGAGTTCATTCTCCTGACCCCTGAGATCATGACCTGAGGGGAAACCAAAAGGTGACTGAGGCACCTAGGTGCCCCATACCTGAGTACTATTTACAAACATATATTTATCTTAATTGCTTACAATTAACAGTATAAGATTTATGAAACTCTAGGAATGAAATAAATTTGAAATTTTCATCCATTGAATTATCTTTTAAAATTCAACCAACATTTGTTGAGCACTTTCCTGGTGTCAGGAAATGCTCTAGATAATGGGAATATAGTGATGAATAAGACAAGCCATAAAGTCCCTACCCTCAAGGTGAGGAGAGAAAAAATAGAGATCAAAAATATATTAACCGGGGGTGCCTGGGTGGCTCAGTGGGTTAAGCCGCTGCCTTTGGCTCGGGTCATGATCTCAGGGGTCCTGGGATCGAGTCCCGCATTGGGCTTTCTGCTCAGTGGGGAGCCTGCTTCCTCCTCTCTCTCTGCCTGCCTCTCTACTTGTGATCTCTCTCTGTCAAATAAATAAATAAAATCTTTAAAAAGTATATATACTAACCAAATTTCTTGACTATGTTAAAGTACTATAAAGAAAATAAGCAGTCTCAGAGGTACTGGAGTTAGATGTTATAGGTAAAACACTTACTATGATGATTTTCATGTTACCAAAATACTTACTTATTTTAATGTTGGCAGCATTTTCAAAAGGCTAGCATGTTTCATGACTTTGGAATAAGCAGACCTTAGTTCAAAATCTGCAACATACTTAGTAGCTTCATGAACATATTAATGGAAAGGATAACTATATAAAGATGTTAACCAATAAAGTTATATTTTTACAAATTTATGGGAGTGGGCATAATTTATGAAAAGCTGTAGGATAGTCTAGATTGTTACTAAATGTTGCCTATCTCCATAGAAAGATTTTTTTAACAAAACAAAAAAAGAAGTGTCCAAACAAAAGTTAATGCCAGGGTCATTACTATAACTCCTCTTTAGTTATGTGATAGTTATTCACCATGAGGTTGTTATAATTTGAAATGAAAATGAACTTGTAAATAGGAGCAAATTTTCTGTAGCCTTTAACTTAAGTTTGTGTTTTTCCATAAAGGTATTTTTGGTAATCTCAGATAATAAATTCTGGTGGCTAGAATATTAACTAATCCCATTCTCCATCCATATAAATGTGTGGAATGGCAATGTTCAAAACATATTCTGTTACCTGGTACTGCTAATCCTGACCCAAATAAGGGAGACAAAACTACAAAATGCCAAATGAGCTCTTACTATAGCCACTTTGAAAGGAAATGGAAGCAGTATCTAGGCAAAGAGATTTTTCTTCTTTGTATGCTAATTTGATTTACACCTGCCACCACTTCAAAAATGGTAATATTGAAACACTGATTCTTATACTATGGTGGCATTTGAGACACCTTCCTACATATTCTATGTCAGTCACAATAATGGAGGCCATTGGGAGAATGCTGTTTCTCTGTTTCTCTGAAAAATTATCTGCAGTGAAAAAGTTATTGAAGAATTAGTTCTGTCAAGCCAAACTATAAAAGTGGCCAGCTCAGCTTCCATTTTAAATCCTGGAATAGAATGGAAAATATTTGAAAATTTTTAGGAGTGCTATTTACTAATACCTAGAAATTTTTACATTCATTGTTATGAATAAAAGTTTCACTGTTTATATTTTTTTACCAAATAATTATGACTTCACCGAGCTGTGTGTGTGTGTGTGTGTGCATATGTGTGTGTCTCAGAGGATTTTAAAACTATACTCATAGAACCACAAGAAAATAAGTATAAAAATAATCAATACATAATACCCAAATTCAAAACTTTTTTGAAATTGATAAATTAATCTTCATTATCTCATGATAGAAAAGGTTATAATTATATTTCAACGTATAATTAAACAGTGTGTTTAGAAACAATGTAGAAATGGTGCAATAATCTAACCAACTAAAATAAATGAAATATATGGTGCATATGGGTGTTTCCTTTTGCATTTGCCGACCTTTTATCTGAGCTGAACCAGCACAATCAATCTACAGAAATTTCAGGAGGGATACCATGATCGGTTTTCATAGCTGATATCACAACTGTAAAGAGGAATGTATGATAATTCTGACCTTAACATCTATACCAACCAGTTTTAACACACTTGAACTCCCCCATTATATAACAAGGCGTGTCCTACTAAACATAATATTTCAGGTTTTAAAATTTTAGACATATTGATATTTTTTTGTTTTTATTCTACTTAAAGATTTATCTGTTTATTTGAGAGAGAGAAAGAGAGAGAGAGAGGTTGAGGGGCAGAGGGAGAGGGAGGGAGAGAATCTGAAGCAGACTCCCCACTGAGGGGAGTTATCTCACAACCCTGAGATCGTTACCTGAGGGGAAATTGAGAGTCAGACGCTTAACCAACTGAGCCACCCAGGTGCCCCAAACATATTCATATTTTTATTAAACTTTAAGACACTTAAAAAAAAATACAACATTTACTTGAACTTGTCTGGACATGCTGGAATAATTATTATTGAATGTATAAACATGCTTTTCTTCAGGCACTTTTCCTCCATCATTTAGTCTGTTTGAAAACTGACCCATTAATCCAGAACTTGGAATTTTTGTGTTATGAGAAAGGTTGTATCATAAAAATTTTTCTGTAGTTGTTGTAACAGCTTACTTTTAAAGTTTCCTTTTTTTTTTTCCATGCACATGCATTACAGAATAGTTACAAATGTATCTAATCTTGAAAATAACTTCAGCAAACTGATGTCTTTGGGAGGAGAGGGATAAGACTTCCTAAATAGAATTGTAATTCCCCTGATTTAATCATTGGGGGATCATAGACTTACCTAGGTTGCGCTTTTCTCATTCCATTTATTTCTCAGAGAAAGCCTCTGAGGTAATAAATAAACTTCTAAGCAAACTGTGGTCTATGGTTTATGTTCACTTTTTACAGTCATTTTATACTTTTATCTGTGTATTCACACACATTCTTATAAAATAGATTGTATTTTAATACTACTTTATAAACTGTTTAAAAATTTATTGATACATTATGAACACATTTCCATGTAAATAAATATAGTTCTTTTCATCATCTTCAGTGACTCTAAGGACTTCATTATCTATTCCACCCCCCTCCAGCAAAGGAAGTACTTCAGCTACTCCACTTTAATTGCTTGTGTCATAGTCAGCAGTTACTTCCTTGAGACTAAATCCAGTGGATGCTTTTCAACCACTGTCTTGTTTATAATCTCTATATTTTTTGGCAGTATTGATTATTCATCCAAATAGTCTCTAATTTTCCCTATGGCACAACAACTCATTTGTTTTTTCTACAACATTTAATATTCTTTCTTTGGCCAATTTTTTATTTTTGCTACCTTCTTAAATTTTGGTAATTCTCGGAATTGCTCTAGGCCTTCTTAACTCTACACACTTTCATAAATGATCTCATACATTCTTAGGTTTCAACACAACTTCTACGCTTCAAGAGCAAACATGTCCATGACTGCTTCGTATGCTTCTCCAAATACCACTGAGGTTTCTTCTTGTAGGATATCTTCGTGGCGCTCAAATAATACATGAACATGACCAAAATTCTGTTGAACTTATCATTGCTGTCCCATCCTTCAAAACAATACTGTTCCTATTTTAGTGTTCTATATTTCATAAATAACACACAATCTGCTCATGTGTCCAGGTTGAAACAAGAAAGTCATCCTTGACTCTAGAGTCCCCCCTCCTCATACCTCACATCTAGTTACCAAATCCTTTCACTTCTCCTTAAATTCTTATTTATTTCTTTTTATAATCATTGCCACCTAATAGTTCAAGTTATCATGTTCTCTCTCTAGAACATTAAAACCACCTCTTAACTGATCTTTCTGCGTGAATTAGAGTGTACTAGATGAAATTACCAGCATTCAGTTTCACATGGTTCAACTTTATACTCAGTCTCTCAAATTTATTTTATATATTTTTTCCTAGAGTGTTCTTTCAAACACACCAAAACATGAGTGTTGAATGAACATTTTTCATATGAGTAAATGCGTGAAGCTATACTTAAATTTTTAACCCACTACCAAATTTTGCTATAATCTATTACAAATATTTCACTTGGATAAAAAATTCTGTTATAAACAGTTTGCATACACTTCCCTCTGTACATGTCTAATTAATTTCTCAACAAATATTTTAAGGTAGAACTCTTGGGTTCTTCTCAATTTGATTCACTGACAAAGATGCCCAAGCTCTGTTCTGAGAGTGTTTGATTTGTACATATAAATCTAAACAAAACCAAGACAGAATTCAGGGAATTAAAAAAATCCTGGAAATAATACTTTCTTAAAACGTGCCAAAAGAGAGTATATACACCTAAATGGTGTTTGCTATGTACTACTTTACCTAAAACAATTAATTCATTGTAAACAAGTTACCTAAAAGTAACCTTATTTATTTATTTACTTATTTATTTATTTATTTTGTTTAAGAAAAAAAAGTCCCCTCTTCTGTATTTTCTGAAATGTATTTGGAGGGGGTTCCAGTTTGTCCCTGCTGTTGCCATTCTCTACAGTGCAATATTATACCTAACAAACATACAGCAGAAAATTATGACAAAAATTAGTAATATGACTTGTTAACCAAGTATTAGGTATTAGAATCATGATATGTATGTTACTTTCACTTTCCATCTAAAGAAACCTTTGTATTAAATAATGGCTAGCAAAGGCCAGTATGTTGAAATGATAGAAATAGGTAAAAAGAAGAGACAAAGAAATGTTAGAGAATTATATGTATGTGAAAAGCTTTAAATCAAATTATTTTATATTTTGCAGTAGTCAGTAGTACATACTTAAAACAAACAAATATTAGAACCAAAAAGTGAGGCAGAATAAATCAAATACCTCATCTACCCATTGGTGTGTGCTACTGTGCAATCATTTCTAATATTTTTAAATCTGTGAAATAAAGTATTACATTTATTAAAAGCATTAGCTTTTTTAAAATTTTTTATTTCTTTTCAGCGTAACAGTATTCATTGTTTTTGAAGCGTTAGCTTTAATTTTAATCTACTGCCATCAGTAAAAGGGTAAGTGTTCAGTTATCTCTGTTGTAGGTGGAATTTTTATTAGATACAAGTTTTAATACATGTCTTCAGTTATGTACCATAAATTCACTTCCCAGTAAACTTTACCTAGCTATGTGCATTCTTAAAACTATACTCAATATCATTGTTTTGGACCATGTACATTTATTATCAAAGCATTTCGACAACTGTGTATGGTATTATTAATACCAGTTTACAATTTAAGAATTACTCTTTCTTTAGGTATCAGGTATCACAGTTTTTTTCCCAAAAGTTGTTCTCCACTTCATGGGTGGCAGAATAGGGACAAAGAACAAAACATCATATTACCTAGTGAAAGACAGCAGAAGTTGTGTTCAGGACTGCCAATGCATCAGGAACTAAGGAAAAATTCCAGAGTGGTGAAAACTACAAAAAAGGAGAGTAAAACTTAAAAAAAAATTATTTCTACCTGTTGGTTGACTCCTTTACTTCCTTTAAGCATGTGCTAAGTAAATCTCAAAGAAACACAAGTGAGAACAGCAACCATGAGGCTTAAGAAATGAACAAAAATTTGTGTAGATATGGAATACTGGAAGGTAGATTTCAGACTTTAAACTTTGCCAAAGTGTAATAGTCTATATCCTAGAGCTCTAGTCAATATTCTAGACCACTGGTTAAAACTCCCCAAATGCCCTTGCTGTAAAGGCTATACCCAAGA
Source organism: Enhydra lutris kenyoni (assembly GCF_002288905.1). Lineage (NCBI taxonomy): Eukaryota > Metazoa > Chordata > Mammalia > Carnivora > Mustelidae > Enhydra > Enhydra lutris. The sequence continues at coordinate 29,269,242 of NW_019154103.1, forward strand.
AATAAGTATGATGCCTGTGAATAAGGACTACACCTTATAAGGACAAACTGAATAGGCAAGCCCTAGTAAAGCCTTAAATCTAGACACAACGAGATCAAGTTAATCACCAGACTACTAAAACTTATAGAAAGAAAGTTTGCCCCTTTGGAAGAAGAAAACATTGTGTTTTCACAGCTATATTTCAACAATGTTCACCATACTTATGAGGAATACTAAAAAGAGATTGAAATGGCTAAAAATTAATATAAAACAAAGATAGTAGATGTGGGCCCAGAGATAATTCAGATAATGAAATTATCTGACAGGAACTTTATGACTAATATGTGAACCATGATAAAAATCTGAAAGAGAAGAAAAGATGGAAAATAGAATAAAAAGCAAAGATTTTAACAGAGAGTTCAAAATTATAAAAAATTACAAAAAATTACAAAATTATACAACATTACAATTACAAAATAACTGAAATTACAAAAACTACAAAAATATGAAAATAAGAGCCCATTGAATGATATTGAACACAATAGGACATAGAATTAGAAAACCACAAATAGAAAAAATAGAATATTTATATACTGAAGCACTGAAAGAAACAAGATTGAGAAAAATAATATAAAGTAAAATGCAAGAAACGTGTGAGACACTATCAAAAGTTCTAACATATGCAAAATTTGAGTCCCAGAGAGAGGGAAAGAAAATGAGTTGGAATCAACGTTTTAATAAATCACAGCAAATAATTTTTTAAAAAACTGATGAAAATTTATCTGTGAATCCCATGCAGATGCAAATAATTCATTTAATTCCATGCCAAATAAATAGTTTTTAAAATACCTGTCAAGTTACATCAAAGTGAAACTGTTGAAAATCAAAGATGAAGAGTAAATTTTGACGGTAACCAGAGAAGCCAAAGATCTATTTATTACCTTCAAAGGAGTGCTGAGACTGATGGCTGACTTTTTGAATAGGAACAATCAAAGATAGATTACAATTTGATGATATATTTACATGCTGAAAACATTTCCAATTCACAATTCTATACTCAGAAGAAATATCCTTCAAATATGGAATAGCAGGTACAGTCTCCCCTCCACAGGCACTCTAAACAACTTACAAAACTTGAAAAACTATACAAAGAAACTCTTTTCATATCCTGAACCACATGTGGAACAAGGCTTTTTATCTGTAAGAGAAAAGAAGCACATTAAGTAAGTATCACATTCACCAAGACTTCCACCAAGGGTGGGGTAAACTTTCCGAACCATGATAAAAGAAGGGGAGCTCAAAAAAGAGATAAGCAGTCTCCCTGAGAAGAGGAAATCAATAATTGCAATATGGGACTCCTGAAGCAGCTTAAATTTGGAAAGCAGGATATGAGAGACAAAGGAAATATGCAGAGAAAGAACACCAGAAATCTGAATAAGGATCCTTTGAGCCTTTGGCTGGAGATTAATCTGCACATACACAGGATGATACTCCATGAAACTTAGCAGAGGACAACTACTGAAGAACTGTATGCTAAAATAGAAATTCTGGAGGTTACAGAATTCTGCATACACTGGAGTTTATATGGCTTCAGTAGAGAGACTTCACACTCACTCTGGACATTTAACTGCAATGACAGCCCTTGCTGTAGAAGTAAGCCTACTGTCATGCTAGGTAAGACTACTGCAAAACTACCCTAATAAATTTTAAAATCAAGACTCAACAAGAATTGTAAAGGAACTTCCTATAAGAACAAACCTCATCACTTTTTTAAAGGAAACTAACAGAATCCAGACTTCAACAATGTAACATCCATAAGGACCAGCATATAATCACAAACTGGTACTTATATATAAAAGTGGGATCCTATCATCTGTAGCTGAAAGGAAAATGTCAAGAGAGATTTAGGGATGTCACTAAAATTAGCAGACAGGAAAATTAAAAGAGCTATTATATATAAGGTCAAACATTTACAGAAAAATATAGGTGGAAAAAAAAAAGAAAAATATAGGTGGAAAATCATGAGAGAAGAATGGAAAATATAAAAAGGAACCAAATTATTCTGCTTCAAAGAATAATCAAGTACATATTACTAGGCTAGCTCTCCTGCCATAGACAACCAGAAAATATTTTCAGATGTTAGACACTGGACAGTACAGAGCTATAATCCTGATAGAAGAAAAACAAATGAGATGAATTTTATGATTGCTTCTGGACTCTAGTATAGTGAGGTGGAAATCAGTCAGAAGAAACGTTATCTCCATATGGGGAATATAAAGATCAGAACTCATAGATACAGAGGCAATGGGGTATATGGTATAGAATACATATATAAGGTTGTTATACAGAAAAAAAAAAGCTCCAGAAATCTATGTGGACTCCTCTGCAGTGTTCACCAGAAGACTAGTCAGCTATATCAGGTAGGATGATACTCCATAGGACAGGACGATGAGCAACTACCTTGGATCTGTAAACTAAACAACCACCAAAACTCACATCATATAGGAAGACATTTGAATTGAGATAAAGAGGAGAGGGAGATATTATTGAATACTTATGACTATAAGGTGAGTCACCAGAAATGGTTTACATACATTTTGAGTAGTGATAAACCATTCCTGAAGTAAACTACTACAGATGCATTCTAATGGATATGGATAATGGATAATGGATAATGGATATGGCCAGCTTTCAAAGGATTAATCTAATTCACAAATAATTTAACTTCCTGCCTGGGCGCCTGGGTGGCTCAGTGGGTTAAGCCTCTGCCTTCGGCTCAGGTCATGATCTCAGGGTCCTGGGATCGAGGCCCGCATCAGGCTCTCTGCTCAGCGGGGAGCCTGCTTTCTCCTCTCTCTCTATGCCTGCCTCTCTGCCTACTTGTGATCTCTCTCTCTCTGTTTCAAATGAATAAATAAAATCTTAAAAAAAAAAAAAAATTTAACTTCCTGCCAGAAAATATCAAGACTTGTAAAGAAAGTAACAAATTTCATATATTCAAAAACATAACATTTATAATGCCCAGCATTCAATCAAAATGTATTAGGCACAATGAAGATCCAGGAAAATCTAACCAATAACCTAATAATAATAAGTTAGGAGAAATACATCTAGAAATCAATATCTGCAATTGACAAAATTAAAAAAAAAACATATATATGTTCCAGAATATAAAGGAAAGCATAAAGATAATGAAAATAAATTCTATAGAAACAAAAAATGGAAATCTTAGGATGAATATATAATTCACTGAATAGGAATAATAGATTATACACAGTGGAAGGAAAGATTAGTAAACTTGATGATAGGGCCTTATTAATATAGGATGTAAATGTTACAGATTTGATGAAGTATCAATGCCATTTGCCCTTTTATAGCTTTTTGTGTGCTATTCATGGTTCTAAAAGAATCTACATGTAATGAATTGTAATTAACAAATCTCATGACATGAATAATATTTGGTAATATTGAATAATTCATATATATGTCTAAACAAAACATTTGTGATGATGACTGTTTATTGTACAAATGTATATCTGTTAAAAATGGTAAAAACTGCAATATAAGTTAGTGATTTGTGATGAAATTAAAATATTTCTGTTTTAGGATGATAACATCCACAACTCCATTACAAAATTTGATCTCAACTTCAAAATCCTACTTTATTTCTGAATCTAAGCATTGCTTCAAGAATTTTACAGACAATTTCACTGTAACTTGCCCAACAAAGTAACATTTTTTCCCAAATTAATGTTAATAGGACACAACATTAAGAACTACAGTGACTCAGAAAAAAATGTGTAATTTGGCATTAGTTTCAATTGAACAAAAACTATGTGGAAGGGTTATTTTTAACAACATATTTAGTGATTTTGCTGAAATTAAGGTATTAATAACAAATTTTATGAAATAATTAGATAGTAATTTGTTAATTGTTTATTTCTTTATTATTCTCTCAGACATCATAGGATGACTGGAAGACAATTTTCTATGGGTGACTCATATTTCTACATATCTTGCCAGCAGAGACTCTGTCATTCTTCTTATTCCAGACTACTTTTTAAAGAATATTTGCATGGCAGACAGACTCAGGAGATATAGTGTGTTCTTCTAGGACAGAAGACAGAATTTTTCTGTTCAGAATAATATCTCTCAGGTGCCAAATTTGGGCAAGTTTGTTTACACCTCCCTTAAAATACTGTGATTTCCTATGGTCAGATTTTCACTCCTATACTACAAGTCACTGTATGCCCAGGCATCATGTCGCCCTGGTCATGTGACCATGCGGGAATTAAGGCTCAATAATCTGTTATAAGTGAAGGCATTTTGGCTGTTATAATGCTGTGAGTAATGAAGTCCTTTGTCTCCAGACCAAGTATCTCATATATTCTTAGTGTCCACGTAAGGCAGGCTAATTTGTTAGAATAATTCTATATTAGAGAATATAGAATTCTTGTTAGGTTGCAGGGAGAGCAAAATCTCCCACATGCAACAGTTCTTAATAGGGGACTATTTCCAGAGAACTATTGGAAATAAATACAAAGATTTATCATCTTTGGTATTTTTCACTTAAAACTAGATTTTCCATTTTTTCATTATGAAGATACATTTGTGAGAACAGGGCTACAAAATCTATTATGAAATATATTTTATTAAACTCATTAATTTACAAATGAAATATTTAGTCAGGTGGTATGTGAACCTCCATTTTTAGTCTTATCTCAGACTCTATATATAATAGGAGCGGACTTCCTCATATGAGGTGATCCCCACCAGTATCCTTAATCCAAATACAGAATTACTCCAACCTTGCACATTGAACTTCCAGAAATTCTAATGTGAACTTTACTTCCTTATACTTCATGTGTCTACTGACAAGACCATTTAGGTAGACTTTGAATGTTATAGCTCTTCTCATTAGACAGTATTGCCTACTCTGCATCTTATCCTGACCCTGATGATTTCCTATCATATTTTTAAATATATAAACCAAAATTGATTTACTCATGTTTCTATACAGATAAAAACTTGAAATTGCCATTTGTCAATAAGGTAATTGTACAGCTTTTCACTAATAATCTCTGTGATTTTTTTATTTATATCTTTTTATTGTTTTAGACATAAAACAGAATCTGGGTAGTTTCCTTTTTTGTCTATGAAAGGAGATTCATATAAGTGCGCTAATTAACTGAATCATCATTGGTTTATTATTTCATTCATGTATTCATTGGACATTCATTGAGTACCTATTATATGCCAGATTCTTTTTAGGCTGGAAATAAGACAATTTTTTTTCTAAAATTTAGTAGCAAAAGATATGTAATAGTAAGAAAAACACAGGGCTATTTCAATATATATTACCTGGAGAAATATATTTCAACAAAGCAAACTTCAGCTTGAGGGGCTGTGGAAAACAGAACATAATTTCATTAATGGCATTTTTTAAGTCATATGTAAGATTTCAACTGACCGCACGTAAAAACATTTAGATTTGTTTTTCTTAACTTGGGTTTGGGGTCAAGAGAACTTTAGAACTTTAGAAAGTTCTGGGAAAGATGGTAGTTTTAGCACATTTTACAAAAATACTACTATCCAGTATACAATTAAATGAGAAAAAATAACAATAGAAAAGAAATGAAGAGTTGTAGAAAGTCATTCACCTCATGTTATATTAAAATTTGGATAATATTGAAAGGAAATTAAATGAGCTCAAATTAAAACTTTCTGGACTCAGTATAGAATGACCTATTAAAAGTGTGTGCCTTTCTGATAGATTTTATTAGTATTTATCAGTTTCAAAAAGAGAATACTGAAGAAGTGGTTGGGCTCCTACCTTTTTAGAAATTATTTTATCCTTGCTGATAGACAAGAGTTGTAGAACTGAAGGAGAGTAGGTAGGCTAAGTACTAGCATAATTTCATTTTCCCCCCAGGCCAAAATCCTAGAACGAAGAGTGAAGCATGAAAGCCAGCCTCCTTAGGGCTCAGAAGCAACATAAACATACAAAGTTACAATATAAACCCAATGAGTAGAAGAGTTTCATTCCAAATAAAACCTCACCAAAGTGAGAATTTATAGCCAAATTCCAGGGAAAAAATTATGGAAACAAATCACTGACACATAATCTCTCAATTTTGTTTGTCTGGTCGCAGATAACTTTTCAACAAATTCAGAGAGAAACTACAGAGGCAATGTTAATGAAGTTCTAGTTTTCCATATATCTAGATTCTCTCATCCCAATCAGGAAACTGAAGGGTAATTCAGGAAGGCAAAAAGAAGTAAGAGCCAGTGGATTATTTCCTCATTTGACTTAGGAAGACTTAATGCTGACTTTCTTTTGTGTTGGTAAATGAAAAATATGGATTTAAAAAAATTACTTCAAACTACAAACATAACTACTAATAGAAATAGAAGTTTGTGGAGCCAAATAAGGTAGCCACAAGTCACAGGTGACTACTAAACATTTAAAATACAGAAAGCAACTTTTTCTTTCATATTATTCAAGTTTAACTTAAATTTAAATAGTTGCATGTGGCTATTAGCCACTGTGTAAAACAGTGCATGTATTGAGCATTAAGAACGTTTCCTCATAGAGTTTGCTTTCTAGTGGTGGGAAAAAAAAAAAAATCCAGAAGTATGTAAACAATCAGTGGAGTAATAAGATAACTTCAGACTGTGATGAGTACCATGAGTAAAGTAAATAGAACAATGTTTTTAAAAATGAATGTAACGTGTATGTTTGTTGGCAGATATGCTAGATAGGGTGATGGAGAAAAGTGCTGGAATCTGTGTTCAAGCCTAAAAGACAAACTGAATAGTAGACACATGATTGTCCAGTCTCTCTTAGATGTTAGTGTTCAGAGTTCTTTGATTTTTCTGGCATGGCCCAAGTTTTGCTGATCATCTCCTTGTCCTGTGCTAACATTATTTACAAGGGACATCTGCAACTGAGTGGGTGGCTTTCATGCACTGAGACCCTTATAATTATCCATAATATGTTCATTCTCATACCATCTGCAGTTTTTTGGTTTGTTCTTAAAGCAGAGTTTTGAATATAGTCTTTCTAAGAAACTTTGCAATTTTCAAGTTCTGCTTGATGTCAGCTGAAATTTTTAATTTTCCCAGATTTGCACAGAGCTGACTCTCCCTTCTCTTCATTTTCAGTTATGATGTTATCTTCTATGAGAAAAAAAAAAAAGAAGTGTACTTTAATCTTTAGAATTAATTCTCTAATTAAATTTAGATGGAAAAAAGTATTTTCTTTTTTGCAGCAACTTACTGAGGGAAACCATTAAATATCGCACTTGACTTCTTGACTTCGGATGTAAAGCGATATTCATCTGTAATAGTTAGATACCCAATACTTTATACATCACTTGGTATTAGTCACTGAAGTGTACCTAAGGAATCACTGGATCACAGGATGAAAGGAGTTTCGCTCAAACAGATACAAAAATCCTTTCAAAGGAAATTGTTAGGCTTAAACTTCGGAATATAATAAACATATGGTATTGTGAAAAAACAAAAGCAAAAACTAATGTTAAAAATGAGAAGCTGAAAGCATGACAGAGTTATCACAGAGTTATCACAGAGTTAGTTGTAGAAGTTAATGAAATTAGAACAGTATTTGTAGCAAACTATAATTATATAGATAATGTGATACTTCTTAAAAGAGTCTGCAAGTTCAACATAAACCCTTCATATTCTCAAATGAGAAAAAGTCCTTAATAAATTAACATGACACTGGCTTATTATTCTGTTGGGAGACAAATATCCAATGTTTTACTCTCTAAATAAATTGTACATTGAGTCCAGGCGAAATATGCTATTTTACTATAATGAAATCCATGGTATAGTGAAGATTTTGTTACTGATTTTACAGTTTACTTATCTGTTAATAAGCCTAATACCAACAATTTAGTCATTTGGAAGTTCTCTTATAAGATATAAATCTGTAAATATTTTAAAAGATACAAAATTCAGCAATCTTATATGTTGACGGTTAAATAGAATTTGTTTTATACATTGGTAAAATTACTTAGAGGATAATTCTATTAAGTAATTATGTTATGGTGAAGGACAAAATTGAATCACATTACAGATGGGTATCATTTTTCATGTAATCAAACTTATAATCAAGAGTTAAAACAATTGAGTTGTTTTGCTAATCTCTTACTTGGTAGATTGGGGATTAACTTTGCAAGTAGTTCTTTAATAATGAATCAACACAGCTGCATTCTTTCACAGTCTACAGACAGAGGGTGTAACACACACAAAAAACTCATCAATTGTTCTTATTATTAGTAGCTTTATTTGTTTTAGCATTTTACTGAATTTTCAAACAATAATTATATAACAAAGGATCAAACCAAGTAAATCCCATATTGCCATTTAGCTACAATACACACTTAAATACAAATAATCAGCATATTCATCAAACAACACTTTGAAGGGCTTGGATTATTTATTACCACCATAAAGCCCTTCATTAAGCATGGAAGGGAGGATGAGCAGTCAACTCTGTCCAAAAGAACAGAGAGAAAAATGCCTGCGATGTTTAATTTATAATAAGGCTTTTTCCAATAAAGTAGTTTAAGTTATTTATTACTTTTAGTTATATATTTATTTGGTTAATGCATAATTTGTCACCTAATTTTGCCTTGACTCAGAAGACCACGAAATAAAAAGGAGTGTTTAAGAAACAATTAAGTTATCATATTCTACTCTTAAATATAACCTCTTAATTGAAAGAAATGTCACCTCAGCAAAATGTCATTGGCAAGACATTTTTGGCATACTGTATAAAATTCTCTGATCTGAAATTTATCATTATCGCCTATAAATTTTTTTGGACTATGGATTGAAATATGTAAATACCTAAACTTAACAAAATATTCAGGCTTCCAGAGTTTTAAAAATAAACTTAAAGAAAATATTAGAGTGAACATATTCTTTCAAGTTCTAGTATATATCATTTTAGTAATATATGATGCCTCCTTTATTAACGTTGTAAGGAAAACAGCAGTGTCAATTTTTATGGGAAACTGCGTTCCATGTTGTTCTGTGCAGTGGTGATGACTACTCGTAATCAGTATTAAGTATCTATACTATATTCATCACTTGAAGGTTGAAGATTGGTCAAGATTTTAATGACAATATATAGTAATATATGGTCCTGCATTATGTTCACATTCAGTAGTGGAAACAATATCTGTATTATATTACGTCTGCTTAATATAAAAACTATGATATTTATAAAAATTCAGAATGGAGTCCCTTATTTTGTTGAAAGACTCAACTCAGCTATAACTTGTAAATTCTATTAAAGATTAGTGAAAAATCCCAGTAAATATTATTATCCATATTCAATATTATGGCAGTTTGATGCTCATTAGAAATTTATTTCTGAACTAGATACAAGGTGAAGTAAATACTTCCTTATACTAAGAATTCTCAGATTAAGGAAGAGGAAAGACTACTTTTACTGATACAAGGAAGATGTTTACATTTTTATTTTTTAAATGTGTTATTGCTAGGGGGATAAAATTGAAAACATTGTCTTTAATCAATGCACAATATTGTGAAATTTTTCTTTTTATTATTTTAATTAAACAGATTTTAAAGTAGGTGTGTCTGCTAATTGCTTTAGGAATAAAATGCTGTTAGGTGAAATTTAATTACATTACCCCAGCCAACTATGCCTATTACAATAGTGGCTCTTTGGAATTGGTATCTACTTTTATATATACCCTTCTGTTTGTTTGTTTAAGGTTTTAATTTAAATTCCAGTTAGTTAAGGTATAGTATAATACTGGTTTCAGGAGGGGCACCTTGGTGGCTCCCTTGGTTGAGTGTTCAACTCTTGATTTCATCTCAGGTCATGATCTCAGGATCATGAGATGGAGCCCCACATTGAGCTCCTTGTTCAGTGGGGAGTCTGCTTGAGAGTCTCTCTCTCCCTCTCCATCTGCACCTCCCCCTGCTCACAGGCATTTCTATAAATAAATAAATAAATAAATAAAACCCTTTTAGAAATAATAGTTTCAGGAAACTTTAGTGATTCATCACTTACATATAAACCCACTGCTCATCACAAGTGCTTTCCTTAATACTCATCACTCACTTAACCTATCCCTCCCCACATCCCTCCAGCAACTCTATTCATTCTCTATTGTTAAGAGTCTGTTTTATCCTTTGCCTTTTTCTTTTTATTTCCTATGTTCATCTGTTTTGTTTCTTAAATTCCACTTATAAGTGAAATCATATGGTATTTGCATTTCTCTGAGTGATTTATTTCACTTACTTTAATAGTCTCTAGCTCCATCCACATCATTGCAAATGGCAAGATTTGATTCTTTTCTGTGGCTGAGTAATATTCTATTATGTATATATACCATATCATCTTTATCAGTTCATCAGTTGATGGACATTTGGGCTTTTTCCATAATTTGGCTATTGTTGAAAATGCTGCTATAAACATCAGTTGTATGTGTCCCTTTGAATCAAGTATTTTTGTATCCTTTGGGTAAATACCTAGTAGTACAAATGCTAGGTTGTAGGGTAGTTCTATTTTTAACATTTGAGGGACCTCCATATTGTTTTCTACAGTGGCTGCACCAGTTTGCTTTCCCACCAGCAGTTAAGAGGGTTCCCCTTTGTCCTCATCTTCCCTAATATCGTCTCTCATTCTGAAGGTTGCCTTTTAGTTTTGTTGATTGTTTCTTTTCCTGTGCAGAAGCTTTTTATCTTGATAAAGTCCCAACTGTTTATTTTTGCTTTGGTTTCTCTTGCCTAAGGAGATGTATCTAGAAAGAAGTTGCTACAGCTGATGTCAAAAAGGTGGTTATCTGTGTTTTCCTGTAGGATTTTTACATTTTCCTCTCTCACATTTAGGTTATTCATCCATTTTAAATTTATTTTTGTGTATGGCTTAAGAAAGTGGTTCAGTTTAATTCTCCTGCATGTTGCTGTCCAGTTTTCCCAACACCATTTGTTGAAGAGACTGTGTTTTTCCCATTGGATATCCTTTCCTGCTTTGTTGAAGATGAGTTAAACATATAGCTGTGGGTTTATTTATGGGTTTTCTATTCTGTTGCATTGATGTATGTGTCTGATTTTGTGCCATTACTCTACTGTCTAGATCACTACAGCTTTGTAATATAACTGGAAGTCAGGAATTGTGATGCCTCCAGCTTTGCTTTTCTTCCAGGATTGTTTTGGCTATTCAGAGACCTTTTTGTTTCCATTCAAATTTTGAGATTGTTTATTCTAGCTCCGTGAAAAGTTCTGGTGGTATTTTAATAGGAATTGCACTAAATCTCTACATTGCTTTGGGTAGTATAACATTTTAACAATATATGTTCTTCCAATCCATGAGCATGGTTTATCTTTCCATTACTCTGTGTCGTCTTCGGTTTCTCTCATAAGTGTTCTGTAGTTCTTGGAATACAAATCTTTTGCCTTTTTGGTTAGGTTTATTCCTAGATATCTTATGGGTTTTGGTGCAGTTGTAAATGGCATTGATTCCTTGATTTTTCTGTCTGCTTCTTCATTATTGATGAATAGAAATGCAACAGATTTCTGTGTATTGATTTTGCATCCTGCAACTTTACTGAATTTGTGTATCAGTTCTGGCAGCTTTTTCTACATAAAGTATCAAGTAGTCTGCAAATAGTGAAAGTTTGACTTCTTTATTGCAAATCTGAATGCATTTTATTTTGTCGTTGCTATTGTTCGATTGCTGAAGCTAGGACTCCGGTACTGTGTTGAATAACAATGATAACATCCCATCTTGTTCTTGACTGTAGAGCAAAAGCTCTCAGTTTTTCCCCATTGAGGATATTAGCTGTGGGTTTTTGTATAGGGCCTTTATGATGTTGAGGTTTGTTCCCTCTGTCCCTACTTTGTTGAGGGGTTTTTATCAACAATGGATGCTGTACTTTATCAAAATATTTTTCTGCATCTGTTGAGAGGATCATGTTTCATATCCTTTCTTTTATTAATGTGTTGTAACACTGATTGATTAGCAAATACTGAATCACCCTTACAGCCCAGGAATAAATCCCACTTGATTGTGGTGAATGACTCTTTTAATGTACTGTTGGATTCAGTTTGCTAGTATTTCGTTGAGAATTTTTGCCTCCATGTTCACTAGGGATATTGTCTGTAATTCTCTTTTTTTGTGGAGTCTTTGTTTGGTTTTGGAATTAAGGTAATTGCTGGCCTCCATAGAATGAGTTTGGAAATTTGCTTTCCATGTCGTCTTGTTTTTGGTTTTGGTTTTTGGTTTTTGGTTTGTTTGTTTGTTTTTTGTTTGTTGTTGTTGTTGTTGTTGTTTTTGAACAGTTACAGAAGAGTAGGTATTAAAGTTTTCTTTAAATGTTCAGTAGAAATCCCATGGGAAGCCATCTTACCCTGGACTTTTGTTTGTTGGGAGATTTTTGATTACTGATTCAGTTTCTTTGCTGCTTATTGGTCTGTCCAAATTTTATATTTCTCCTATTTCAGTTCTGGTAATTTATATGTTTATAGGAATTTATCCATTTCTTCCAGATTGCCCAATTTGTTGGCATATAATTTTTCATAATATTCCCTTATTATTGTTTTAATTTCTGTGGTGTTGGATGTGTTCTCTTCTTTCTCATTTGTGATTTTATTTATTTGAAGATGTTCTTTTTCCTTTTTGATAGGTTTGCCTAGAGGTTTATCAATTTGTTAATTCTTTCAAAGAACCAGCTCCTAGTTTTATTGAGCTGTTCTATTTTTGTTTGTTTGTTTCTGTATCATTTTTTTCTGTTCTAATCTTTATTATTTCCCTTCTTCTGCTGCCTTTAGTCTTCATTTTTTTTTCTCCTTCTAGGTCCTTTAGTATAAGGTTAGGTTGTATATCTGAGGTTTTTCTTGCTTCTTGGGATAGATCTGTATTGCTATACACCTCCCTCTTATAACCACTTTTGCTGCATCCCAAAGGTTTTGGACCATCATGTTTTCATTTTCATTTATTTATATGTATTTTTTTAAATTTCTTCTTTAATTTCCTGGTTGACCCATTCATTCTTTAGTAGCATGTTCTTTATCCTCCACTTATTTGTGGTCTTTCCAGATTTTTTCTTGTTGTTAACTTCTTATTTCATAGGGTTGTGGTCAGAAAAGATGCATGGTATGATCTTAATCTTTTGTATTTGTTGAGGGCTGATTTGTGAACCAATATGTGGTCTATTCTGGAGAATGTCCCATCTGCATGTAAAAAGAATGTGTATTCTGCTGCTTTAGGAAGAAATGTTCTGAATATATATTTGTTAAGTCCATCTGGTCCAGTGTGTCACTCAAAGCTATTGTTTCCTTGTTGATTTCTTCTTAGATAATCTGTCCATTACATATCTTGTGAGGTGTTAAAGTCCCCTACTATTATTGTATTATTATCAATGAGTTCCATTATGTTCGTTATTAATTGTTTTATATATTTGAGTGCTCCCAAGTTGGGGGTATAAATACGTATAATTGTTAGATTCTCTTGTTGGATTTTCTCCTTTATTAAGATATAGTGCCACTCTTCACCTCTTGTTACAGTCTGGTTTAAAATCTAGTTTGATAGAAGTATTGCTACTCCAGCTGTCTTTTGACATTCATTAGTATAAGCAGTAACTCAGTACTCTCACTTTCAATCTACAGGTGTCTTTAGGTCTAAAATGAGTCTCTTGTAAGCAGCATATAGATAGGTATTGTTCTTTTTATTCATTCTGACAACTTATGTCTTTTGATTAGGGCATTTAGTCCATTTATATACAGAGTGATTATTGGTCAGTTTGAATTTAGTGCCATTTTATTGCTTATTCTGTCATTTTTTCTGTAGATTTTCTCTGTTCCTTTCTTATGTGTGGCAGTTTTGGTCTTTCTTTACCACTCAGTGTTCCTTTAATATTTCTTGCAGAGCTGTTGTAGTGGTCATGAACTCCTTTATTTTTTGCCTGTCTGGGAAATTCTGTTCTCTCATTCTATTCTGAATGGTAGTCTTGATGGATAGAGTATTCATGGCTGCATATCCCCCCCCCCCCCCAGCATGTTCAATGTATCATGCCACTTTCTTCTGGCTTGCCAAGTTTCTGTTGAGAAATCCACAGCTAGCTTCATTCATTTTCCCTTGTAAGTTAAAGACTTCTTTGTGGCTTTTAAATTTTTTTTTCTTTGTTGCTGTATCTTGCAAATTTAATTACAATATGTCTTGTTGGCCTGCTTTTGTTGATTTTGATGGGAGTTGTGCCTTCTTGTTCTGGATGTCCGTTTTCTTCCCCAGAGTAGAGAAGTTTTCTGCTGTTATTTCTTGGAATAAGTTTTCTGCCCTTTTTCCTCTCTTCTTCTTCTGGGACTCTTATAAAATGAATGTTAATTACATTTGATGGAATCACTGATTTCCCTAAGTCTATTCTCGGATTGAATTCAGTTCTTTCTCTCTTTTGTTTAGCTTCATTAATTTCCAGTATTATGTCCTCATATGTCACTAATTCATTTCTCTGTGTCCTCCAGCCTGCTGTTCATTGCATCAAGCCTGTTTCCAATTTCATTTATCATATCCTTCTGTCTGAGTGGTTCTTTTTTAACCTTTTTTCTCTGTGGCAATCATTTTCACTGATGTCTTCTATTCTTTTTGAAAGTCCAATGAATATCCTTATGATTGCTGCTTTAAATTCTACATCAAGCCCATTACTTATTACTTAGATCTCTGGCTATGGCCTTACCTTGTTCTTCCATTTGGGATAAATCCCTCCATCTTATCTTTTTTTTTTTTTTTTCTAAGTTTGTGTCTTCTTCTGTGTGTTAGAAAAGCCAGTTAGGTCCCTTGCTCCTGAAAATAATGACCTTAGGAAGAAGAGATCATGTACCCAGAGCCTGATGTTTCAAGGTGTCTTCAGTGTGTGCTGCATTGGCTCTGCTGTTATGTCTTTGCTGCTTTGTTTTTCAGGCCAGTCGTGCTCAGAGGCTCTACTTGCCTGCTAAGGGCAGTGTTCGGTCGCTGCCCTGAAAGTGGTGAGTTTTAGGTGTACCCTGGTTTGCTTATGAAATGAGAACAGACACCAACTCCAGCAGAACTGAGGCCCTGGAAAACTCTCTGGTCAGGAGATGTTCTGTGGTAAGACTTTTGTGCTCGTCTTCTCAAGGAGGGGCCTGCCTTGCTGTGACTGAGGCAAGCTTGACTGAGAAGGGCAGTCAGAGAGAAGGGAGATGCAGCTTGGTGTAAGCAAGTTAGGCAGCCAGTGTCAGTGCTGCTCTGCTTCCCACAGGTTGCTCTATGTTTATGCTGAGGGGTAGGGAAGGAAAATGGTGCCATCCAGCTTGTTTGTTCCCACGGAGGTGTCTCCAGGAATGCTGCCTCTCAGGGCTGTGCTCTGGAAGAGCAAATAATCTCCCCCTCTGTGTGCCCCAGGCATTTTTCAGATAGCTGTTTTCATGCTGTCTGCCTGGGGTTGTTTGCCTGCTTTCTCTCCTGGAGCTACTCAGTGCCCCTGGGGTTCTATGCCAGCCAAGCCCACTGACCTTTAAAACTCCTGGCTTTAAGCCCTGCTGTTTGGAAGATCTAATGAAATTCAGCACCTCATTTTCCAAGCCAATGGCTTTGGGGAAATGTTTTCCTTGCGTGGTTCCCTGTGTGCTCCTTTCTCTCCTCCCCATCTCCACAACCACAGCTCCTTTCCCTCTGTAGCACCCATAATCTGTTTACCCCTTAAACCACATCTACACACTTCCTACCTTCTTCAGTGTGGCTTCCTCTCTCCCTTCAGTTATGGTTTGTTCTGTCAATCTTTGGGTCAATTTTTGAGGTATTTAGGATGATTTGATAGTTATCTAGTTGTCATGTATGTGACAAGATAAGCCTAGGGCCCTCCTACGCCACTGTAATCTTCCTGTCCTCCTAAAACTTTTCTAAAATAATAATAATAATAAAAAAAATAGATCCAAGAATCTCAGAAAACACCAAGCAAAATATGTTTTTGAAAAGGAAAGAAAGATAAAAAAAGACATAATATTCATGCTTATGAAAATCACTGATGAAGATACTGTGTTGAAGGCAGCCAAAGAAAAAAAAGACACATGACATACAGAGGAGCAAAGAATTAGAACAAACTTCTTATAGAAAGTATGTAAGCAATAGAGTGACAGCTTTAGAGTATTGAGGTAAGGAAGGTAACTACCTACCCAGAATTCTGTAAGTGGTGAAAATATTTTTCAAATAGAAAGGAGGAACAAAAATTTAGAGAACTCATTACCAGTACTCATGTACTATAAGAAGTATAAAAGGGATATCCTTTAAGCAAAAGTAATATATTGATAGAAAGTTAAATCTACATAAAGAAACAAACACTTCTAAAGGTGATACAAATACTCAGTAAACTAAATTAAAACAAACAACATTTCAACATGGCAGAAATGAGTCTATATACTTCATCGATTATTATATATTAGAAAATAATAAGCTGTAGAATAGAAGATATATCTAATAGGATTTCAGAAATAGTCCACCATATAATTCCTGGATGATAATGATTATTATGATAATGATATGATGATGAGGACTATGACAACTAGATGCAGAATGAATCTTTAGGCACTTTACATATATTAAAGTCTTTACTATTCACCACATTTAATGAGGTAGGTGATGTTATTATCACCATTTTTACCAATGAGAAAACTGGAGACCAGCAAGATTAAATACTTGACCAAGGTCACACAGTCTGGAACTACAGCATCTGTATCTACTACATTGCAATCAGAAACTTCTTCTGTGATAACTTTCAAAGCAGATATTTTTGAAGAAGATCTTTATAACATTCCATGGGTCTTCATTTATGATATGCTAAGGTAGTAATAGCAGAACTGGCAATATTTTTTTTTTTAAAGATTCTATTTACTCACTTAACAGACAGAGATCACAAGCAGGCAGAGAGACAGGCAGAGGGGAGAAGCAGGCTCCCAACGGGGAGAGAGCCCAACGCGGGGCTCGATCCCAGGACCCTGGGATCATGACCTGAGCCGAAGGCAGAGGCTTAAACCACTGAGCCACCCAGGTGCCCTGAACTGGCAATATTTTTAACTAATAAATAAAAGCATCCTCTTTTACATTAATGAGTAAGATTTCCTTTTTGATATTTTAATAATTTTGAAACCTAAGTTTTAGATGTGAAAGAGAGAAATTGTGATTTCTTCTAAAAAGCAATATATTTTTTTAAAGATTTTATTTATTTATTCAACAGAGATCACAAGTAGGCAGAAAGGTAGGCAGGGAGAGACAGAGGGAAGCAGGCTCCCCGCTAAGCAGAGAGCCCGATGTGGGGCTCGATCCCAGGACCCTGGGATCATGACCTGAGCCGAAGGCAGAGGCTTTAACCCACTGAGCCACCTAAGCGCCCCTAAAAAGCATTATTTTTAATAAATGCTTATGAACCAAGTACATAAGATATAAGCTTTTCTCTACTTTATATTACTGTATTGAATTTGTTCACCTTACAGTCTTTACAGTACTCAAGTAAAATGTATTTAAAAGAAATATATATTGGGCGCCTGGGTGGCTCAGTGGGTTAAGCCTCTGCCTTCGGCTCAGGTCATGATCTCAGGGTCCTGGGATCAAGCCCCGCATCAGGCTCTCTGCTCAGCAGGGAGCCTGCTTCCCCCTCTCTCTCTGCCTGCCTCTCTGCCTACTTGTGATCTCTCTCTGTCAAATAAATAAATAAAATTTAAAAAAAAATTATACGAATCAGTTAATGTGTTGTTAATATTGTTGCCATATTCATAATAGAATGGTGCTTAATTATGCTATTTTAATAGCCATGTTACTTAAATTACTGAATATTCACAAAATAATATGTTTAAATGGTACATCATCCAGTGTAAATTCAATTACTTTAAGTGTCAGTACCTTGGGGCGTTCAGTATTTCAGAAATGTGATAATATGTTTCAATATAAACTATTTACTATGGATGAAGCATAGCAGAAATGTAACTAAGTGTAACTAAGTGTAAATGACGTAGAGGTTAGAAACAAGTGCTTAAATTTGGATTACTTGCATTGCAGCATTTCTTACAGCAGCAGGAGGAAGGAAGGAAATAAGGGAACAAGGAAAGGAGGGCCAGAAAGAAAGCAAAAGAAAGGAAGGAAGGAAGAGAAAGAAAACAAAAAGAAGAAAACAGAAAAAGAGAATGAAAGACGAATTAGTAAGAGACTTACATAATAAATTATTAGTACAGTTTGCTATGTATTTCTAGTTCTTCACTGTCTAGGGTCATGGTAGGCTTGAACTTCCCTTGGTCCATGAATTTGGCATCACCATAAATTTGAGCGTACATTTCCTGGTCACTTCTGGACTGAATTTTAAGAGCTTAGATGTGTTTTACTATGTTGTCTCTTTTTAGTGACACTCAGCATCTTCAGATGGTGGCTGCATGGTCATTCGGGGTCCAATAGAGAAGAAGAGAGAGAGAAGAGACCTGTAGTAAATGCAGGTTTATATGAGAAATAAAGAAGTCTTTGTTGTTTTAAACCAAAAAGATTATCAATGTCTTTATTACTAAATGATTATTTACCCTAGTTGATGTATATCTTATAATCATAAACTGAAATACTGCATTTCTGTTTAAAAGCATAAGCTTCGGGGCGCCTGGGTGGCTCAGTGGGTTAAAGCCTCAGCCTTCAGCTCAGGTCATGGTCTCAGGGTCCTGGGATCGAGCCCTGCATCAGGCTCTGTGCTCAGCGGGGAGCCTGCTTCCTCCTCTCTCTCTGCCTCCCTCTCTGCTTACTTGTGATCTCTGTCTATAAAATAAATAAATAAATAAAATCTTAAAAATAAAAAAATAAAAGCACAAGATTCATCTACGTTTCAAATGAAATTAGAAGTTAAAAGTTCATCTATATGTTGAGTAGATATATAATTAGAAAATCTGAACTCAATTTGTGACCGAAGGAGCTGGGTAATGCGATAGTATTACAGACCTAGTGTACAGTGATAGAGAGAAGCTGAAATAGATAGTAATTTATTTATTTATTTTTTGCTCTGAAGGAAAAATGTTTTCTGATAAACAATGTAGTAAAGCAAATCAACAGCCTTATATCCACTTAGCTTGGATTAGAAAAAGTGCTTAGTAATATTATTCAAATCTGTTGTATCTAATTGCAAAGTTTCTTATAGAGTACCCTGGGAGACTGAATAAATGTTAAATAATTATCCCTTACCATAAAGGCTGTCCTCGAATATATACAATTATGGAAAGGAGCTAAAATATTCGACATTCAGTATTTTTGAAACTAAGAAAGGACATAAAATACTAATAAACACCAGTAATTATTTACATGATGTTCAAAACACTAACTTTAAAAGCCCCAACTTTATTTTTGTATTTTTCTTTATAACAGTTTTTTAAAGATTAATTTACTTATTTGAGAGAGAGAGCACACTACAGCACGAATTGGAGTAGGGGCAGAGGAAGATAGAGAGAATCCTCAAGCAGACTTTCAACTGAGCCTGGAGCCCATAGGGATTGATCCCAGGACCTTGTGAGCATGACCTGAGCCAAAATAAAAAGTTGGCAGCTTAAGCGACTGAGCCACCCAGGCACTCCTCTATAATAATTTTTGATGTTTCTTTATCTTTTTAAACAGGCTTTGATATCTCTACTAAATGTCTATACAGAAAAACTACTAGCTTAAAATAATTTTTATATACTTTAAATCTCTTTTAAATGAAAAAAAATGGATACCATTCTTCAAGGTAGATTACTTGATAAAATAAATTTCTAAACAATTGACAAAACAAATGTATGAAATAATATTTGATGCCTTATCTCAGGAAAGAGCCTCTTATTTTATCTCACAAAAGTGTACAGAGGGCAGCACCACAATAAAGTGCAAAATTGAAAGAATGGCTTTGGCTTTGTTTGTTTGTTTGTTTGTTTGTTTGTTTAAATTTTATTTATTTATTTGACAGAGATCACAAGTAGGCAGAGAGGCAGGCAGAGAGAGGGGGAAGCAGGCTCCCTGCCGAGCAGAGAACCCGATGCGGGGCTCGATCCCAGGACCCTGAGATCACCTGAGCTGAAGGCAGAGGCCTAACCCTCTGAGCCACCCAGGCATCCCCATTTATTGTTGTTTTTTAATATAAAGGAAAATTTTCTTGAAAACATTGAGAATTCAGTTGCTGCTTATAAAATATTTATCATCTGTTCATTAAAATATTTCCTGTATTCTGAAAAGAACAAAATTTGTTGTAATATTATGCTGTTGATACTTTACTACTACTGTAGTAAAATGCTTACTTGGAAATACTCAGATTTGTTTTTGTAGTACCTTAAAATAACTTACAATAATATTGGTTATTTTTCCCACTGACCAATTTTATTTATTTATTTGAATAATCTTTTTCAAATGTGGCATTTGTACACCTAAAGATGGGGAAGCAAAAGAATTTTTCCTTGGTCGTGTATAAAAACTTTCAAGAGAAAAGTGGGGAAGTGGGAAAACATCCTCTAATAGAAAGCCAAACAAGATCAAATTTCTTTGTGCATGCACAAAGCTAAATTGAAAGCCTGGCCTGTCAGCAAATGTTTAACTACAATGGAATCCATGCCTATTTCTAGTACCCTAATTGGAAATTCCAGAATAGTTTAGCTAGAAGATACCCTACATAGTAATGTTATAGCAACATTTCCTTAAAATTTGGTACTCTCTTTTCATTAAGTATTCATCATTCTAAATGTAAACTTCTTCAGAATACTCTTCTTATAAAGGAAATGGAAAGAAATTTGGCTTTAAGAATAGACATTTTCAGTTGGTAAGAAAATATCTACTAGATATAGATATAATGAAAATAGTCACGTTTTGCCACCAAATAATGAAATACCACCATGAAAACCTATGAAACATAATAAGGATAATGAAAAGAAGTGGTGCTCATAAAGAGAGTCTTCATCAGCATTAGAGTAAATGGCATCTAAGCAAATCTAAGCTTAATATCATAGTGATGGAAATAAAAAGGAAAACAATTACAATGAAGACTTTCTACCATTCAGGTCACATAAAAATGAAAATAACATGTGGATTGTTGTTATATTAAAGGAAGCAGCTTCTGCCAGGACTTCTAGAATGTAAGAAGACAAGTATTCATGCAGTACCTACGTACTAGCCAGTCACAGACTCTCTAGCCAGCAGCAGGTAGTTAAGTTGTACTAAGGCCAAATGAAAATGTAGAAGAGTAAGGCTAAGTACTCCAGCTGGGCTACAGGCAAATTTTCATTCATCTATTCACTCATGTATTCATTCAGCACAGATTTATTATGTAGCTAGTATATGGTAGAAACTGTCCTAGATATTGCATATATAAAGATGAATAAAGGGGCTCAGTGGGTTAAAGCCTCTGCCTTCGGCTCAGGTCATGATCCCAGGGTTCTGTGATCGAGCCCCGGATCGGGCCCTCTGCTCAGCGAGGAGCCTGATTCCTCCTCTCTCTCTCTCTGCCTGCCTGCCTCTCTACCTACTTGTGATCTCTCTGTCAAATAAATAAAAAAAAAAAAAGATGAATAAAACAATATCGTGTTCTCTCAAAGGACTAAATCTTGTAGAGGAACACAAATAGATGAGCAAATTGATGCAACAGGGCTTTGGAGGTGCTCACATAGAAGCAGTAAAGTCAGTTCTGCCTTAAATTTGAATAACTTTGAAATTTCCCCTCCAATTAAGGAGAACAGTTTTTTTCCTACATCCCTAGGATCCTTGTTACATATTTAGATAGAATCTGAGAGATAATACTAATTACATTATCAGAATATATATAATTAGATCACAAATTGAGTGGTATATACAAAGTTTTCTAAAGAAACATAAAGGGGAATAATGAGAACTGGAGTATTAAGATGTGAAGTCAGAGGCAAGACTGAATTAAAAATAGAGATGGGAAAAGAGTCTATAGTTAGGTACATAGATATATTAGATTTATACTGTATCTAGATGGTAGGTATGAGAGAAACCATCATGTTCTGTGGTATATCTGCATTGTTGCAAAGGCTTTCTAATGATGTTCCATCATACCTTCTTTTTTAGATGATTCTTTTATGAAAACTTGAAGTGTTCATTTTCATTTTTCTTGTTACTGGTTCTTTCTCCTCAGTTCTTTCCTGTTGGCCATATTTTATTAGATCCTTTAAATACTTATTTTGGTTACTTTAAAGTTGTTATCTGATTGTTTTAATATATAGGCTTCTCTAGTAAATCTGATTATTTTGGATCCTTTATTCTATGATATTGTTGTGTGTGTGTATGTGTGTGTGTGTGTGTGTCTGTGTGTCTGTGTGTGCGCGCGCGTCCTCTAAGTTTGATTGAACACTGAGATCGTATGTAGGAAAAAGACCAAAATCAATATTATTTATGCCTGGAGGTGGGTAGCTCACCTGCCAGACCATTATTTTGGGAGATTGACTTAAACCAATTAGAGATTGAAGTGGATCCATTTTGCCATTTCTGTCCTTTCCATTAATTCATCACAGAGTCCAGTTCCTCCAGAAAAGGGCTGATAATACCTTATACTTCAGTTGTGGCTTGGGATTCTGAATGGTTTTTCTCATTGTTATGGCTCAACATTCAGCTTTTAGTGGTCCTAACACATACATACCTGTGCCCCTGAGGTCTCTCAGCACACTCTCACCCCTCCTCCAGTGGGAGATTGCCTTTCTCCGTGGGAGCAACGCAGCTTCTGTTTTCCTGGCACAGCTTCAGTCTTCCTCAGAGACCCGTGCTCCCAAGTGCTCTGTTTCTCAACACTTCTACTCTTCTAATGGCAGCCAGTTTCTGCTTTGTGTCTGTGGGTTCTTGAGCAGAGGACTTTTCTGATACCCAGAAAGAGCAGGCTTTGCTTTTTATCGTAAAGACTGTTCCTTGATCCTCCTCAGAAGTAGAGGACTTTTGCTTTTACCTCACCCCAGAAGCAATGGATATTTGCCTTGACCCTGGAGGCGACAGTGTTTGTTGCCACCAGTGCCTTTAAGATTTTTGCTTCATGTTGGAGTATGTCTAGGGAAGAAGGTGATACTCAGTTCCTGTCCCCCAGTATCAGCTGATCACCTCCTGTGTATTGAGTTCCAAAGGGGACTCTTACTGCCCCACGTCAATCTTTCTCACTTCCATCCTTCCTTCCTTCCTTTCTTTTTCTTTTTTAAGATTTTATTTATTTGTATGAGAGAGAGAGAGAGAGAGAGAGAGAGCATGAGCAGCGAAAGGGGGCAGAGGGAGAAGTAGGCTCCCAGCAGAACAGGAATCCCAGTGCAGGGCTTGATCCCAAGCTCATCCCAGGCTCCCGGATCATGACCTGAGGCAAAGGAAGATGCTTAACTGACTGAGCTTAGCTGACTGAGCCACCCAGGCATCACCCATCCTCGACCCCTGTGCCAGTCTTTCTTATGAGTACCTAGCAAAGGATTACGGAAAATAATTTGTGAGTGCAGACTCTTTTGTGTCTTTGGCTCCCAGTGATTCAAAACTAACATATTAGCCTATATCAAAGCTTTAAGGAGCTGTAAAATTTTAGCTGATTTCTTCTTATCTGCTTGTATGGTCATCAGTTCTTCTTCCAGAAACCTGCAAAAATGAAATAAATGCTGTGACTCATTTTTCCTTTGTTGTCACTTTTTATAATATAATTTACCTACCTTGACACTGTAGCTTTCAGATTGTTTTAGGGAAAATTATGATTTTTGCCAATTACCTGCCTTTTTTCTTTTAATTAAGTGGTGACTGACATTCTTTTGCTAATTTCTATATCTAATCAGAAAACAAGAGCTAATGTTTCTTTAAATTATCAACTTAAATCTTCTTGATATTTTCTTTTTTTTTTTTAAGATTTTATTTATTTATTTGTCAGAGAGAGAGAGAGAGAGCACAGGCAGACAGAGTGGCAGGCAGAGGCAGAAGGAGAAGCAGGCTCCCCACAGAACAAGGAGCCCGATGTGGGACTCGATCCCAGGACGCTGGGATCATGACCTGAGCCGAAGGCAGCTGCTTAACCAACTGAGCCACCCAGGCATCCCTTGATATTTTCTTAATAAGAAAGGAGACTGAAGGGGATTTGCTTAACGATTATTCGGTATTTTACATTGCTTTGAGGCTAAGCCAAAACGTAGTACTAACCAACATTTTTAGCTATAGTACAGCTTTTCTAGAAATTAATATAATGAAATAGGCACTGATCTATCATTAAGCTCTAGCCTTCCTTTTTGAGTAAGTACATTTAATCATATCTCAGGCTTCTCTGTGGAGATAGAGTAAACTTCTCTGATTTTTCTCTATGATGGCATAATGTAATAATATTCAAACCTTTTAACCCATGCAACTCTTCCATCAAATGAAAGTTGCATACATTCTTAATATAGAAATAACAAGAGAGTAAGAATGCTCTATTCAAAGGTTGGGAGGGGAAAGATGAAAAGGCAACTTTCTGTTTTCTGCTCTTCATCTGTCCCTCAAAACTCTAAAGTGGGCCATGAGCAGCCTCAAAGTAAGCTGGGGATTTCTCAGTAAAATAAAGCCAAACTACCCCAGACCTACTTAATCTGAATTGTTGGAAATAAAGCCCAGGCATGTGTATTTTAATCTGCTTTTCAGGTAATTCTTATGCTCAGTTGGGCATTTTGTGGCATATAATAAGACCACTGAAAACAGCAGAAAATTACCATTTTAATTTGACTCTGTGATTTATTAAATAAGTACTGATTTATAATAGTATAAATAGTAACAAACTCTGAAGCACTAATGTCACTAAACTTTCAGAAAGTCTTATACCAAAGACCATCTCCACATTTCTTCTAAATAGTTTTGATTTGCTGTATATGTGACTTTATAAGAGAAGTCCCAAATTAAAAATTGCTAAATGGAATGGTATATAAAAATTAGGCAATACAAAAGTGGTACATTATAGTTATTTTTCCAGTTAAAATATGCCAACCTTTTTTATATACTGGAAATGGAAAATAAATACTCATTTTAAAATAAGCTACAAGAACTATTATTTTTCAAATTGGCAATCATGTGAAACACATACCCAAAGCTCCTGGAATTTTATAATACATTTGTTGGGACTGTATAAAATCTTATCTGAGAAGTGTTAAAACATATTTAAGAAGAGTTAAGAAAAACAATTAAGCATAGAATAATCATAGGATCTACTTACTAAATTTCCTCATTTATAACTAATTGTTCATAAAGAAATGTGATTTATAGGAGGTCTAAAAGTTCAGGTTGATAAGCCTCATGTATTTGAGTTTTTCAAAGTGATTGAGTATTTTTTAATTGAAAAGAAACAAGATTTTTTTCCTGATTCAAAGAGACTCCTATTACTTTATAAATGTTATAAAATATATAATTCACTTTTTTTTGAAGTCTGAAAGAAAATTGTTAAGTGTGAAGTATGGGGAAACTATCATCTACATGAATGAATATGACACTGTATATTCTACTATGAATATGCCACAAAAAGAAAACCTCCCAAATAAGATCCTAATTTAGAGGAAGTGAAACCGAGAACTGTAGGGAAAGAAACTGGTGATATGAAGCCTCCAGAGCAAGGGAACTTTGAGTTAGACCTACCCCAGGATATATGAATGCAAGAAAATACACTCCATCTTGATTAAACCTGATTGTGTTGTGTCTTTGCTGTCACTTAAAATCCAGAGTCCTGAGGCTCTGTGCATTCCATCAAGTAAGTATGAAGTATTTTTATATCATTCCCATCTATTAGCATAAGATGTATATCAGGATAACTACTATAAAATTATGAGACTAGAGTATTCTCTTAAAAGATTGCCTCTAAGGACAACTGGGCAACTCAGTTGGTTAATCATCTGACTCCAGATTTCAGCTCAGGTCATGATCTCACAGGTGGTTAGGTTGAGCCCCATATGGAGCTCTCTGCTCATGGGGCATCTGCTTGAGATTCTCTCTGTCCCTCTCCTTCTGCCCCTGCCCCCTAAAATAAATAAATAAATCTTGAAAAAAAAAAAAAAGGTTGCATCTTATTTTGTTATGCCCACTTCTGTTTTCCTATGCTGAGTATGTTTATTTTCTTCTTCATTTCTTGACTGATTTGTCATGAGTTTCTCTGACAATTTTTTAAATGAATAGGTTTGCAAATTATACTGTTCTCTTGTTTCACTGCCTTTCCTTTTTTAAGTATATTTTAATCCTTAATTTTTATGTATTTTTTTCTGTTTTCTTAAGCATTTTGTAATTATTTTCTTAGCTTGTTTCATGTTTATTTTGATAGCTTATTTTAACAAATAATTTGAAAATTTATTACATATGATATTATAATTAAATGTATTAATTTTAATTCATATATCTTATTTGTCATATATCATAACTTTTTATTTTTACTCAAAACAATTAAATGAAATTAATTTCCAGTTAAAATGTTATTTTCAGGGTGCCTAGGTGGCACAATGGGTTTAGCGTCTGCCTTTGGCTCAGGTCATGACCCAGGGTCCTGGGATGAGACCCAAATCAGGTTCCCTGCTCAGCAGGGAGTCTGCTTCTTCCTCTGCCCCTCCCCCCTGCTCATGCATGCTTTCTCTCTCTCTCTCTCTCTCAAATAAATAAATAAAATCTTTAAAAATAAATAAATAAATGCAATTTTCTTTTTGATTTCTTCTCTTATCCAATGGTTAATTTTTTAGTTTTATATACTTTTATGTTTTGTTTACCTTTAATTGCTATCTTCATTACATGGTAATTATAGAAAATGTTCTATATAACTCCTACCTAAAATCTGTTAATTTTTTTTGTGGCTTTCTATATTTCTAAATATCCATTTACTTTCTACTAGTCTATTGTCTTTGTAGACTTGTAGGTCATTTTGTCTGTGGGTTATATATCAATTAAAGCTTATTCATTAAATTTCTCTTCTACATCATACGTCTCTTTTAATTTGGTCTATCAAAAGCTGAGAAAATGTTGCCTAAAATCCATAGCTATGTTGTAGCCTTGAGTTTTTATCCTTATAGATTTTTTCAGCAGATACTTTAGTACAGTATCAATCATTGCTGTGTCTAGGGTCTTATTTCTTAAAACATGGTACCATATAAGAAGGAGATGCAGTATGCAGCCACAAATGTATTTTACTTTCAGAGATGGTATGACTAAGTTATCAGAAATACAAAGTATGTATGGATCCCAAGGATCCAAAACCATCATCTTATAAATTCTTCCCTTTTTTAAATGATGAAAACCCCTTTAAAACACACACAGAACCCAAACCCGAAGTACCAGACCATGTCCTAAAGCAACCAGGAGTGCTCATGAGCATTGCAGTTTTTACTGAGAGAACTAAGTTCTACTCGTTGGGTTTCAGCTGAGATCTTGGCTCATTACTTTGTAGTACAAGCATTCTGAAATTCATCTCTTCATCTTACCTGTTTCTCCACATTAGCTTGCTGACCTTGTACCGATCTCCTGAATTCATTAGTTTAGCACACTTTATTTACATGTGTATTAATTTTTTTCCATGTAACAAATTATCACAAACTTAGTGACTTTAAAGAATACCCATTTATTAGCTCCCAGATTTGTATATGAGAAGTCCCTGCATGGTATGGTTAGTTCTGTGCTCAGAATCTTGTAAGACTAAAACTAGGGTGTTATTTGGGCTGTGTTCCTTTCTGGAAGCTCTGAAGGATTACTCCCACACTCATTTAGGTTATTAGCTCACAGTTTTAGGACTAAAGCCCCTAGTTTCTAACTGATTGTCAGCCAGGAGCTGCACATAAATCCTAGCAGTGTCCTACACTCCTTACCATGTGGCCACCAGTGGAGACTCACACTGATGCCAAATCCCTCTCAAGCTTTGAATCTCTATCTCTCTAGAAAAAGCCCAGTTCTTTTTTTTTTTTTTTTACTTTTTTCACTTTTTTATTGAAATAAAATACATATAATAATATATCGAGAGATGTAGAAAGCCTTTATTGAGAGAGATCAATTTTTTAAGCAACCCGAAAGCAGTGCTTAACAACCGAGTTTTTGTTATGGAAAGAAAGTGGATCTTTAAACAAGAGGCAGACACTGAAGGAGGGGACAATTAGCTAGGCTACTACTTTCTTTCATGAGGCAAAGTCGAGGCAGGTATCATAGTGTAAGCTCTAGTTCGCTTAAATGCACTTATTGATTGTTTGACATAAAATAGTGCCATTAAATTCATAATTATGACTAACTCCTCCCATAATTTGACTGTAGTTTAGCTAAAGCATTTATATTGAAGTTGTTTTCATTTCTCATTTTCTCTTATATGGATTTTAGTGATAAATTCAGAAAAAGAAAGTCCATTTTTCAGGATTAATTTTAAGCCAGAGTAAACTAAATCAGATTTTAATAATCAAAATATATAATTCCACAATGGGAGTATTTTTATAAGACTCAGTGAAACAATGAATGTTATTGTGAATAGAACATTGTTTTTTACATTGGAAAGTGGAACACTATGTACATTATCATAATAAATCAACATGACATCAAAACATTCCTTCAAGTCTATCAATAAATATGTTTTGAGTGTCTACTATGATAGGGAGACTGGGGAAAAAAATGAGTATCAGAACTGTAAGGAGTTTATATCTTTGCAGAGACAGATCTAGCATACATTGGAACATAAATTCTACACACCAATTACCCACGTAGGCAGTTCAGAGCACCAAAGCACTTCAGAAGAGGACAAAATCAATGTAGAGAACTCTTTGTGAATGAGGTAACCAGGAAATAAGAACAAAGCCAATCTGGATGGACTAAGTTATCAGGAGTTCCACCCTGTTCCCCCCATGAATATATGTATGTATGTCTGTGGTTTCACAGGGAGACACTCACCTGTTAGAACTTTAAAACCACATAAATATATGTATACAAACACTATATATATATATATGTACACACACACACTATATAACCCAAAGTGACATGGGAAATTATCTCATTTGATAACAGAGGATAATGATGTGATTATTAAAGTTTAAATTAATTTTCGAGTCACTAATAATGTAGTTGATTTGAACAAATTTGGTAATGGTTGTATTTAAAAAATTAATACCTACATTCATTTGTGTCATGTGGTTCTGTTCAAAAGAAATTTTATAGTCTTCAGCCCTTTTCCTAGGAAGTTACCTTTTGATAGGCTGCAATTCATTTAGCAGATTTCTGTTGGATGATTTCTATAACTGGTTTTCACCCTTAAAATGACCGTGTTTTAATGTATATATTTTTCTGATTTCAAAAGCAAGTATATATAAAATAAAGCATTAAAGAAGAAGAAAAGAAATTTAACAAATGAAGTCCATCATCCAATTAAAAAAAAACGAAAGAAAGCATTAAAGAAAACTGAATGTGCAAAAATTCTCACATCCAAAGATAACTATTTTGTTTAATTTGGTGTCCTTATCTTGCATAATTGTCATTTAAAATCTAAATGGGGATTTATAAAATGAAATTTCATTTTTTTCATGTCATTTAAAATCTAAATGGGGATTTATAAAATGAAATTTCCTTTCATAGTACCCCTTAGATTTCAATATCTTAATACATGTTCCCTTTATCGATATCAGTTGTCATTTGTGGTGTCCATCTTGCAGATGTATCCATCTTGAAAGCAAAATAACTTCAGACAAAAATTGTAGAACACACATTTAATAAATTAAAATACTAAAAAGAATAAAAATTACTTTTTCTTAGAACAAATTAGTATTGCACTAACCACAACTCTATTTGATTATTTCAATACCTACAAAGAAACTTAAAAATTTTTATAATAGTTTTATTTATATAAGCCTTATCAAGAAGTTTGCTTCTTAGGAAATGCTGCTATCCCCTCTGCCACAGAGAGTTTCGTCTCCTTAATACAGCCTCTGAAGGCTCTTTAGTTAATGTGTATTTGAAGTATCATTCTACTCACAATGAACTGTACTGAAAAGTACCATCAAGCCTTTAGCATTGAAAGAAATCAATCTAGTGATGGTAAATGGTCTGTGGTCTCACAGGGATAGACTCATCTGTTAAAACTTTAAAGCCATACAAATCAAATATCCTTTTCTTTTGTAGAGTGCTTTATGTGGAATTAATGTATTTTTAACCTGCACAACACTAGCATTTTCTATTCTGGTGAGATGTACAGAAAACTCATTTCTTAAAGGTTTTGTGAAATTAACCATTTCAATTTGATTCAGCTTTTTTCACTGATCATGATGATCAGATGCTGAGACACTGATCAATGACCAAACAACGTTTTGACTTGTTTGTTGTTTTGTTATGTTGCACAGCCACATTTAACTATGTATGTGCCAATAATTTGCAAAATCCTAATAACAGATTTGATAGACTCTTAAATACAGCATTGGCAATTGCTTGCAATTTCAAAATAGCTGAATCATATCTGAACCTTCCCTGTGCCACCTACAATAAAATAAAACCATACAAATACATAAACTTTATGTTATGGAGACTGAAAGGACATAAAAGTGATTTAATTAAAAGGACTTTTGTATTTTAAAATTGTGATGACAAGAGAGCTATAACTTTCCCAGTTTGCCATAAAGTTTAAATTTGTGGCTTTTCCCACCTACTCCTTAGGGACAAAAACAAAAACAAAACAAAACAAAAAACTCACATCAATTTTTCATAGAAATTTTAAGACAAACCTATCAAAGTAAATGCATAGATTCTGAAAATTGCTAGATACAACAGTTTTTCATTTAACATGAATGAACACTATTCCATTTTCAAAACCATATTTAGTCACTAAACTTAAAATTTTAATACAGTATTAATTACTTTGGAGCACAAAGCCATAAAGGCAACAGAAACCTAGCAATACTGAGAAACTTTTCTATGGGCCGGGAAGCGTGTAAAACCCAGGATAAGTGGTAAAAAAAAAAAAAAAAAAAACCGTGAATTATACTGAGAACTTTTACCAAAGAGAGAACTTATTGCCAAGCTACTAAAGAAAATTATTTTGCTAACAAGAATTATGTGATTTCCTCCCTTGGCTATCAAAGATATATTTATTTAGCTTGTTCCTCACATACTAATTTAAAGAAGAAAAAAAATATATATCCTTTTGAACCTACCAATTTATGGCATACTTTGTTTTTAGAATCCCCTGAAAGATACAAAGATAAAATTTGGTTTAACATAGTTCATCAATTTCCTAGGAATTAAAATAGTACCGTGGATAGTCCTTGAAGAGAATCCCTGGAATTTTTCAGCATTAACAAGCTTTTCAGCAAACCAAAGCAATTCAGTAAAACTATTACACAAATGTGAGAGTTGCCACATATTTTTTCTTCCCCTTCTAAGCATAGATAATATTAAGATAGTTTTCTAGACGATTCACAACAAACATGCACATACACTCCCTTTTGCAATTTGTTATCTATTGTTTTGGACCTTAAAAGTGGTAGTGTCTCTTGAAAAAACTAGTACTAAGAGAATAGCCCTCTAAACTCCACAAAGTACTTGGGAGGGGGGAAAAAACAAACTCAAACATAAATCTTGGAGCTGTGCTCTTCTCCTCACATTGATTGCTTGAAAGCTAGAACACAATTTGTAGCACATCCCTAGCAGTAAAATTCTTGAATTATCACTCTTACACTTATTTTTATTTTACCCTATTATTATTCAGAGCTGTGTTCACCACTGACAGCTCATCTGATTTGATCCTGGCTAATGTTAACATGTAAGGAGTTTATCTGAATGAATTGGGAAGAATGGCTGAACTCCTTGGATAGCCAAGCTATGAATCTAAAAGATCTAGTCAGTCATTTATGGAACACTTTGTTGATTAATACTGGTTTGTTAAATTATTCTAATGTATTGCTATAACTACTCCTTCCAATTTCGATAGTGAGAATGGATAGATAGATAGTTAGATACATACATACGTACATACATACATAGATGAGAAACTTGAAATAGAAAGAATAAATGAAAACATAAACTGGTGATAAAGGAAATCTCTGCCTATCAATAATTAGGACATATGGTGTTATTGATGTATAAGTAATCTGCCTTATATCATGTGAACCATAAAGTATTTCAGAGTGAGGGAGTGGTTGTCCAGAGCTAAAATATTATGAGGCTATAATTATTTTATATTAGATTCCTTTTGCATTTTAATATAAATCAAAAGCATTTATTGTACAGGGCGTTTTTTAAAGTTTGGGTAATAAAAGTGGTGATTCAAAACATTAGACAGCATTTCTAGCTGTGCCTGTAGGTCATGTGGAATGTTAAATGCCAACATGCCAACCAATCACAACCCAAACTCTGAGCAGCTCTTAAGATTATATATAATGAATAACAGATTGTAAGTTGTGGCTTTATGCATGATTCTAAGATCTTTTTAAAGCCTTTTTAAAAAATGTTGCCTTTTGACTCTCCCTGTTTGACTACAACCATATCTACATGGCCATACCACATTATCTCACAGTATATGGTTGTCCAAACTAAGATAAGCAGCTCACCAAGATCACAGAAAAATGACAACAGGAGAGTTTGTATTTTCCTTTTTATGCGTTAATTACTATAATATCCATATTCAAATGAAAATACCTCTCTCCCAAATGAAGTCGTTTATTTTTCCAGGTGTTTTTAAAGAATTCTTAATACCCAAAAGTACAAGAAAACAAAAAAAGACCTACAATCTCTCTGTCAACATATTCCCTATTCACCTGAAAGTAAGTGTAAAATTTACTCTGAAATAAAAAATGCTTAAACAAAATCAAACAATTAATTTGGCAGATACTCATTTAACAAATATTTCTTGAGCACCTAAAATTGTCAGAAAATACTTCACGTGTTTAAAATGTAGCAAAAAATACATTGGAAAAGTTCCTTATTCTCATGTTACAGAGACTTATAGTGCCAGAAAAGGAAAGTATGCATAATTACACAATTTTTACTATCTAAAATATAGTGTAGGACCTAAAGAAAAAGCAGAGTAGATAGAAAGGGTAAGGGAGAGAGGGCTTCTTTATAAAGGGTAGTAAGAAAAGGCCTTTTAGATGAGGTGGTATTAGAATAGAGACATTAATGAAGTAAGAAAGTCAGGTGTTGGGGACAGAAGGAAAACCATAAACATAAATTCGGGGGCAAACTTTGAGAGTTATCTTTAACTTATATACTTAAATATTAATGTGGGAATATAAATCTCTCTTTTTTTAACCTTATAAGCTGGTGATTTATCAAACATGCAGTATCATTTTTACCATATTAGTATATGAGGAGTTATCATTCAAATGGGAAAAAAAATAGCATGAATCTGATCACCATTGGAATTAGAGGGGAACTAATCCACTAAACAAAGGAAACAATTTTATGTAAAGATAAGGTGGGACAAAATATATTTTAAAGCACTGTAAATTGTAGAAATATTAATTTCCCAATTAAATTACTTACTTTTTTTGAAGAGTTATTTATTTGCTATAGAAAGCAAGAGAGCATAATGGGAAGGGGCAGAGGGAGAGGGAGAGAGAATCTCAGTCAGACTCCCCACTGAGTAGGCAGTCTGACGAGCGGCTCAGTCTCACCACTCTGAAATCATGATCTGAGCCAAAGTCAAGAGTTAGGCACTTAACTGACATCCCCGAATTAAATTGCTTTCAATGGAAGCACCATAAAAGAAGAAAGTGGAAAAAAAAAACCTTTCATATTTATTAGAAATGTTTATTAGGATGCATAAAATGTTCATATGTTTGAATCCACTGATTCTCATCCTAAGATCCTAGACTAAAAATATGATAGATGAAACAGTAAATACTTTATGATGGGCATTATTTTTCATGTTAAAAAAGTCTATGACCAATATAAGTCAAATGGCAAACTAAATTATAGTGAAGCCATGTTTACAGTTAATCACCACCATTAAATATGGCATTTTCCAACACTCTAATTACCCTTAATTAACAACATTATAGTCCTAATCATAGGTAACAAAAATCTGGTTACAAATGGTATGTAATATAAGATTTCTACTGTTTTAATATGAAAATCTGGCTAATTAAAAATGTGTATAATACACAAAATATTTATAACCAACATGTGCAAAGATCTTCTTACAAATTAAAGAGAATAATCAGTATAATAAAATAAATGAACAAAGGTATAAAAAACAATTTCAAAATAGAACTGCAAATGAAAAGGAAATAAAGAAAACCTTGCTTCCTTTTAGGTCTAGGTAAAAAGAGCAAATATAACCATTTTCATTAGACTGTGAAAAATTTAATAATGCTGGTAGGGATTTGGAGACAAGGATTCTATCATATATTGTTGAAGAAAATGAAAAAAATAATCAGGAAATATTTAGTAATATAATTTCAATTCACTAACTTTGATCTAGCCACTTTACTTTTGGGGATCTATCAGCATAGCTGTGAAACAATATTTATTGCAGTATTGTCTGATCAAACCTAAGTAAAGGAAGGATAAAATTAGGTATATTCATATACACTATGTAATATTCTGAAGGTATTAAAAATAGTAAGTTAGAGTTGTATGTATCAGTACAGATGGAGGCATGCAATTTTTTTTAAGTTTTTATTTTAATTACAGTTAACTAGCATACAGTGTTTCAGGTATACAATAAAATGATTCAATAATTCCATACATTACCTGTTGCTCATCAGGACAAGTATACTTCCTCAATCCCCATCACCTATTTAATCCATCCCCCTGCTCAACTCCCCTCTGGTAACCATCAGTTTGTTCTCTATAATTAAGAGTCTGTTTCTTGGTTTGTCTCTCACTCTCTCTTCTTTATCCCCTTTGCTCATTTTTTTCTTAAATTACACATATGAGTGAAATCATGTTATTTGTCATTCTCTGACTGACTTATTTAGCTTAGTGTTAAACTCTCTAGCTCCATCCATGATGTTGCAAATGGGAAGATTTCATTGTTTTTATGGCTAAATAATATTCCATTGTATATACATACCACATCTTCTTTGTCCATTGACCTATCCTGGGTCACTTCAGCTGCTTTCATAATTTAGCTGTTGTAAATAATGCTGCAGTAAATGTAGGAGTAAAGGTATCCCTTGGAATTAGTGTTTTTGTATTCTTTGGGTAAATACCCTGTAGTGCAATTACTGGATCCTATGGTAGTTCTATTTTTTAACTCTTTAAGGTACCTCTATACTGTTTTCTACACTGGCTGTAGCAATTTGCATTCCCACCAACAGTACACAAATGTTCCTTTTTCTACACAGCCTTACCAACACCTGTTGTTTCTTGTGTTTTTTATTTTAGCCATTCTGACAGGTGTGAAGTGATGTCTCATCATAGTTTTGATTTTCATTTCCTGGATGATCAGTGATGTTGAGCATCTTTTCATGTGTCTGTTAGTCATCTTTATGTCCTCTTTGAAGAAATGTCTGTTTATGTCTTCTGTCCATTTTAAAACTGGAATATGTATTTTTGGGGTGTTGAATTTTATATGTTACTTATGTATTTTGGATACTAATCTTTTATCAAATATGTCATTTGCAAATAACTTCTCCCATTCTGTAGGTTGCCTTTTAGTTTTGTTCATTGTTTCCTTTACTGTGCAGAAGCTTTTTATGTCAGTGTAATCCCAATAGTTTATTTTTGCTTTTGTTTCCCTTGCCTCAGAAGACCTATCTAGAAGAAAATTGCTACAGCCAATGTGAGAAGTTAGCCTGTGTCCTCTAATTTCAGGTTTCACATTTAGTCTTTAATCGCTTTTGAATTTATTTTTATGTATGGTCTAAGAAAGTGGTCCAGTTTCCTTTTTTTCCAAGTTACTGTCCAGTTTTCCCAATACCATTTGTTGAAGAGACTGTGTTTTTCCCATTGGATATCTTTTCCTGCTTTGTCAAAGATTAGTTGACCAGGGGAGGGTATGTGCTATGTTGAGTGCTGTGAAGTGTGTAAACCTGGCGATTCACAGACCTGTACCCCTGGGGATAAAAAGATATTATATGTTTATAAAAAATAAAATAATAAATAAATAAATAAATAAATAAATAAATAAATAAAAAAGATTAGTTGACCATATAATTGTGGGTTTACTTCTGGGTTTTCTTTTCTGTTCCATTGATGTGTCTATTTTTGTGCCAATACTATACTGTTTTGATGACTACAGCTTTGTATGTAACTTGAAGTCAGGAATTGTGATGCCTCCAGCTTTTCTTTTCTTTTTCAAGATTGCTTTGGCTATTTGGGGTCTTTTGTTGTTCCATACAGATTTTGGGATTGTTCTAGTCCTGTGAAAAATGATGGTGATATTTTGATAGGGATTGCATTAAATATGTAGATTGCTTTGGGTATTAGAGATATTTTAACAATAATTGTTCTTCCAACTCACAAACATGACATGCCTTCCCATTTCTTTGTGTCCTTTTCAAGGACATAGGAGTACAGGTCTTTTACCTCTTTGGTTAGTTTTATTCCTAGATATCTTGTGTTTTTGGCACAATTGTAAGTGGAATTGTTTTCTTAATTTCTTTTTAAAATTAAGATATGATACCATGCATAGAAAACCCCAAAGACGCCACCAAAAAACTGCTAGAACTGAGAAATGATTTCAGTAAAGATGCAGGATACAAATCAATATACTGAAATCTGTTGCACTTCTATACAGGATGTATATACAGCATGTAATGTGATGTATTTTTTACAAGAAAAAGAAAATTATAGAGAAATAAATCTTTCCATATTTGTAATATTAAAAGGATTTGAAAAATTAGAGGTATAATTAGAGGTATATCAGAATTTTCTGGGAGAAGAGACAGGGTAGAGGAAGATAAAGAAAAGTAATACAAAATGGAATATTACACATAGCATAATTTTAATTGGGTATGTAAAATAGAAACTTCTAACAGTAATAGTATTTTAAATATATAAAATTGAGTATGTTCACAGACAATATAACAGGCATAAAGTAAAATATTAATAAGATTGGACTCCAAGAAAATTGTCTTTTATTTGTTAAAATTTTAATTTAATTCTAAAAAAATGAACATTTCTATTCAACAAAATGAAAGAAAAAAGGAAGAAATTGTCTGGCTTATTAGAAATTCTTATACTTTTGATTTTCTATGTATTGATATGATGGATTATTTTTATTTTTATCTATATATTTATACATTCTCCAGTAATTTTGCAATTAGTATTCTATGTTTTACACTTAAAAATTATTAAATTTTATAATTGTAAGATACAGACTTTATTATGTTAAAAATTGGAGTAACCACAAAATAATTTTGTCATGAGATTCCAGAGAGAGAGTTTCCCAGAGAGATCTCAAAGCTCTCAAGAAAAATTATGCCATCATTTATCCCACAAAATAATTTGGGGGGACTGCATATTTTAAAAAAAAAAGTGAAAAAAGAGACATATCTAGGCCTGAGGTTTTTAAATACTGAAGGTACCATCTCTATACAATAGTCATGGGACCAATTATTATAATTCTCTCTTCCTCTCCTTTTCTAAGAACCCCCAGATAACCAAATAGGGCTAAATCTGAATGAGTGCTAGAAATGAGGACAGATTGCCTATGCTTATATGCCCTGAGCTTCAACTATATGACTAGAGTGAAGGATGTCAAAAATATCAGCACAGATTTTTGTCAATTAACTAGACAGATCTTAGTATCTTAGCTGGAACTCCAGCTGCAATCAATAATCTAGACAGAAGACCTAATGGCATTGTCCAGCGGATAGATGGAGACCATACAACTTTAAATCTTTGTTTTTTGTTGTTTTTGTTTTTATATCTAAAAACAATGTCCTCAATAACAGATTCAATAGCGGGCCCACATTTTTGCCAAGGTTACAACAAATAGAAAGCTAAGAGTTAATACAGTGCCTTTCAGCACCGTGAGTTAAGCCAGACTTAGGGAAAGCAACTAATATTGTTGGAAATGAAATCCTGGGGTGATAAAACCAAGTAATAAGCAGCAGAAGTAACTGTCCAAGACAGTAGTGTTAAGTATGGACGATTGTAACACAGTTCAGGGAAGTGTCCCACATTGCTGGAAGAGTTGGGGAACTGTCATTCCTAGAAGACTGGCTCTTGATTCACCCTACCTACAAGCAGGATCTTTCTTCATTCACAATCACTGCTGGTATAATTTAGAGATAGGTTAAAATAGAATCTCAATATTACATAGAATATCCTGCAATCAGTAATTTAGTAATCACTAAACATTTGAGTCAAAGAGTACTAAACAACAACACATTATAGAACAAAGACCAGAAAGATCAAGTTACTAGTAAAAATGGAAGAGAACTTTAAAGGCTGTATAACTAATACTTCAGAATGATAAAAAAAATATTTCTTTATGAAACAAAAGTAGACTGTTACACAAAAAGGGCCATTCAAAAACAAAGAGCTGGTGTGCCTTGGTGGCTTAGTTGTTAAACGTCTGTCCTCTGCTCAGGTCATGATTTGGGGGTCCTAGGATTGGCCCTGCATTGGGCTCCCTTCTCAGCGGGAAGCCTGCTTCTCCCTTTTCCACTCCCCCTGCCTGTGTTCCCTCTCTCGCTTTCTCTGTCAAATAAATAAATAAAATCTTTAAAAAAACAAAACTAAACTAAAGGTAAAACTAAGAGACATGAAAGGTTTATCCGGCATTTCCCCAATCTTCCATTAATGTGCCTATCATCTACCCAGTTGCTCAGCGTAAATATTAGGAATGTGGCTTCATTTTTTTGATTAACTCTATATAACATCTATATAACATCTATACCCAGTCTATCAGAAAAGAGATGTTAGCTCTACCTTCAAAACATAGCCACATCTAGGCATTTATCACTATCTCCAATTTTAGCACAGTAGTCCAAGACAACATTGTCTCCTACCTTGATTATTATGTAACCTACTACCATTCTCCCCATTTCCACACTTGGCTGTTATAGTCAGTTCTACAAATAGCAGTATAAATGGTTTTCTTCAAAGGATAAAGCAAATTATAACACTCCCTAGCTATTTTTACTCCAACTGAACCCTCTGTTCTTCATTACTATAGAGATCATACAATATAATCCTTGTCTGTCTCTCTGATTTTGTCCCTGTCGTTCTATCACTCACTGTGTATCAGCTACATTGGCCTTCTTTTGATCCCTTGCCTTAAAACTTTTAAACTGTTTCCCTCTGTACCATTCTCCTGAATCCCCATGTGTTTGCCTCCTTCACATTACTGGTATTTTAGCTGAATTACACACTTCTCGAAGATGCAGGACAGAAAGTTAAAACAGCCATCTCAGTCCCTCTCTATCCCATTGTTACTTTTTCATAGCACTTATCACTGTCAGAGATAACTTCATTTATAGAATACACAATTTGTTTGTCTTCTTTAACTTAGACTATAGTTTGAATGCCCGGAAGGCAAGTGAAAGTCTATATGTCTATATTTCATACCAATGAATCTCCAATCTCTAGAATGGGAATCATTGACATAAATATACAACTCAAAACTTTTTCAAAAAATGGAAGAAATGAATAATTTTTGGTAAATTTATAGGTAAGAAACAGCAATTTGCTGTTTAAATGTGTGATTTTTATATTCATTAAAAATGTTTATTTGTATTTTATTTAAGAGGCGTCCACATTATTTGCATATTTTTTCATCAGGCATTTGTCATTTTCTTGTTAATTTTTATGAATTACTTGTTAGGACTTTAATAGACTAGGGAAAAGATGTTCGTTTTCTTATTAAACTTGTTTTCACTTATAGAATATTCTTTGAAGAGGGAAAAACATATCAAGGTTAATTAAAAGTAGAAAAGTCTCCATGAGACTAGAGATGGAAAAATTAGAATTTGGATTTTCAAAAAGAAAAATATTTGTATTTTGAAAATCTGATCATTGCACATCAGTCTTAGCCTAGATTTAGAATTTGTAGTTAAAAGAATGGGTTGCAAGCAACTAGAAAAGAAGGCAGTGATTAGAACTATGAGGATTGCTAAGAAAAAGCCTTGTTAGACTAAATTCATTTTCTTTTTTGACAGGCTTACTAGACTGGAAAATCAGAAAAAATGCAATAGACAAGAAATATTCAGATTTCGGTAAGAAATATAAAGTTTTTCATGATGTCCCTATGAATAAGAGAGAGAAATACGAATTGAATGATTTCATAATTAGATGACTTTGTATCTGATTTAACAACTATACCTAGAGGTTTCCAATTAATGGATCACACTGATCCTGAGGGGTGTTGTCTTTCAGCCTGTGCCTTAAGACATTACTTTGTGCAGGGACTTAAATGAGAATCTTGAATGTATACTGATTAAATTTATCAATAAAATTAAGCTAGGATAGAAGGGAAAATTAAACCAGAATCAAATAAATAAATAAATAATCAAGGCATATAAATGTCAAAAAAGCCATTTTGATCTTTTTTTTTTTTTTTTTTTTAAGGTTTTATTTATTTATTTATTTGTCTGAGAGAGAGAGAGAGAGAGCACAAGAGGCAGAGCGGCAGGCAGAGGCAGAGAGAGAAGCAGGCTCCCCACTGAGCAAGGAGCCCGATGTGGGACTCAATCCCAGGACTCTGGGATCATGACCTGAGCCGAAGGCAGTGGCTTAACCAACTGAGCCACCCAGGCGTCCCGCCATTTTGATCTTAAGTTATATGAATATAAATCTAATATCGTCAGTGAATGCTGTGGTATTTATAATCTCACCTGATCACCTTTCTTAAAAAATGTGTTCAATTCTGAGAAGTAAGGTTTAACAAAATATGAAAAATAAATAAATAAATACAACTATTAATAAAAATAGTGATGATAAGAAACAGATAAAAACATGGGGATCAAGATGCTATACAAAAATAAAAGTTATATCACATAAGGGAGGTCTCCAGGCTAAAGGAAAGAGTATTCAAGAAAGACATTTTAATTGTTTCAGATATTTGAAAGTATGTGAAAGGTTTTTTAATGGAAAGAAATAAGAACTATTAAAATTCTAGAAAAAAAAGAACCAGAGTAAGTAGGTTTAAATGAGA
The DNA here is from genome assembly GCF_002288905.1 of Enhydra lutris kenyoni. Classification (NCBI taxonomy): domain Eukaryota; kingdom Metazoa; phylum Chordata; class Mammalia; order Carnivora; family Mustelidae; genus Enhydra; species Enhydra lutris. The sequence goes on from NW_019154103.1 coordinate 29,310,242, forward strand.
AATATTTCTGTTACATATAAAGATCACTTTAATGTTCTTAATTCCACAAAGATGGAAGGAATACCTCCTGGGAGTTGTTCAAAGCAGAGACTATAATGTCAGGATAGCCGGAATGTTATCCTGAAATATAGGCCTGTTAGTTGTTGGAATATCCATCTGTAGCAAATTCAGTGCTACAAAATGCCATACAAGAAGTGAATCAAATGGGTCATTTTTAAACAAAATTATTATAAAACCTACCAATTAAAGTTAAATATTTTTAAATAACAATTTTTGCAGTGAAGCTTAGGTTGTTTTCAATTAAATTTAAGAAGATCTAAATATTTGCTTTTATTGTGTATTTAGAGATAGAATCATTGGCCCAAGGAGTCTGTTGTTATCAATAAATTTACATAAAGCCTCCTGTTTTGGATAAAGAAAAGGGAATGAGGTACATAAATGAAGCCAAAAGAATGAGAAAAATTATAATTTATACCCTTCCCCAAATATCCAACTCAGCCACAGAGGCTATTTGTATTCTACTACAGAAGTAGGCAAAGTTAAAGGAAATGTTTTCATAAAGGATATTTTTTAATTGAGGTAAAATTCACATACAGTAAATATCTAGTTCTATGAATTTGGACAAATGCATAAAATTGAGTATCTAGAACTATAATCGAGGTAGAATTCCATAACTCCCTAAACCTCCTTCCTGCCCCTTTTGTAGTCAGCCCTTTTCTGTACCAACAGCCCCTGGCAGATATTGATCTGTTCTTTGTACCCACAGTTTGCCTTTTCTAGAATATCATATTAATTGAATCATACAGGCTTGAGGCCTCTTGAGTCTGGTTTCTTCATGAAGATCATTTAATGACTGAAAGAAAAGTAGTGCCTTTTAAAGTCGGTCTTGTTTAGGCTGCATTGAGGTATCATAATTGGGACAAATAAAGCAGAATGACAAGTGACAAATTGATACAGTCAATCAACAGTGGAGACATGGGGGTAAAACGACAATACTATAATGTGTGAGATCAGTACTAAACAAATGTGAAACACTTCCTAAAGAGTCTCAACAATACCAGTGAGACTTTTCAGAAGGTGAAATCCTGTTGTTGTGCAGGTAGAAGATAACACTTAAGTGGAATTCCCATATTAATGTTAATGTGACCTCATTTATACCTCTTGGTTGATGGGTCTTATGAACTTTAGGCTACAAAAGGATAACAAAATTGGTTAAAATAAATAAATAAATAAATACCAAACTCATAAACTAAATACTTTTATCAACTGGAATGTTGAAATAATGCTGACAATCTGAGAAAGATATAAATATACTGCATTTGTTCCAAAACTCAAGATGAAGGAGTTCAAAGAAAGAAAGCAGAAACTATATGTGGCCATGGACCAGATAGAAATAGATTAGTGGAAGGAAGGAAGTTGTTAAGTAAATGGTTCTATTCTAAGAAGTTGCCATCAGACTTCTTTTTTAACCATGGTCATTGGTCAGGTTCAGTCTAGTGAATTTCGAGACACTAGATAAATTCAAGGATGAGCTAAAATCATATAGTTATTCATAGTGATGCAAATAGAAATAGTTTACTCAGAAAAAAAAAGTTTAGTCAAACTTCTAAAATGATCAGTCAGAGATTTTTTTGGTTTTTTTTTTTTTTTCAAATATACTCAATAGTGACAATTTTTTTTCTTTAAAGAGACACAATTCACAATTGAGGATTTTTTGTTTGTTTTAGTTTGTTTGCTGTTTATTTGTTTTTAATTATAATGACAAGGTTGGTTAATAGCTCAGTTTTGCTGAGCCATAAAGTCTTACATATAATATATACTCATTACATGTTTGTTGGATGAATAGTTAAAAAACAATTATTTTTAGTTTGCTTTTGAAAAGACTCTGAATCTGTGAAATGACTAAAGTTTTCTACCAAATGCCTTGGCCTTACTCTAGAAAAGAATTTCTTTGGCTAGATACTAAGATAATTTGGCCCCAAATAGCTGTATATCTAGTCAGATCCCTACTGTCTTATTGTTAGTAGAGCACTGTGATTCTGCACGTCCCTTTTAAAGGCAAAAGAGGAGTAGGTAAGCTTGAAGGAGAAAAAGGAAGATGTGTCTCATGCCTTAAGACTTTTAAGAAATAGGGGCGCCTGGGTGGCTCAGTGGGTTAAAGCCTCTGCCTTTAGCTCAGGTCATGATCCCAGGGTCCTGGGATGGAGCCCCGCATTGGGCTCTCTGCTCAGTGGGGAGCCTGCTTCCTCCTCTCTCTCCCTCTCTCTGCCTGCCTCTCTGCCTACTTGTGATCTCTCTCTCCATGTCAAATAAATAAATAAAATCTAAAAAAAAAAAAGACTTTTAAGAAGTAAAAGAGTCATTCCATCAGCGTATCTGCCCCTATGCTTACTCTCTGTCTTTATTGCAGCACACACAGACTAACTTGCTACAGAACATGCTTAGACACGCACTCACCTAACTTGTTTTTTGTTTTGTTTTTGCTGCTCCAATCTTATACAAGGCTTTAGGGGTACTTCAAAAGAGACTGTCTTTTTATGGCAAGGAATCTTCCTTCTGTCCAAAAAGTTGTTACCAGTTTACCATAGGAAACTGTTACACAGGGAAATTGGCTCTTACTTGCTCCTGCGTTCAGATACTATTCCTCTTTCTCTGGCTCCTAACAAGAATTTAAATTGATGATGTATCATATGACAAGTAATTCATAGTCCCATCTCTGCAAGGCTTCACATTAAGTGACCTAAGATATGCTGTTGTTCAATGAAAAAATTTTTTGACAAACTTGGGTATCCTACAGTGATTAGAGATAGGTGAGGACTTTTTCTCTCATCCCCAGAATAAAAAAGTGTACTATAAACAAAACATTTGATAGGTTCCTGCTCAGGAGAAATATTTATTATAAGAGCTATGTAAAACAGCCCTATACCTTTTTGTAGTTTTGAAAAGTTTCCTTCCTCTTTCTAGATACTTTCAGAGACCTTAAGTGGAAAACTAAAGGCAATAATATTCCCAGAGTAGGCACAGTAGCTTGTGGTCAGGACAGGAAGAAGTGTGCTCCACTCACTACCAGAGACTGAGATCTCAAAAGATGAAATCAAAGAATTGAATCCTTCTGTAAGGGCATAAAAGACAATGCAGTATTTCTTACCAATCTAACATTAATGCTAAATACTCAACTTGGTAAAGACAGTAAAACTAACTTAATTATAGTTAATAGTGAAAGTCAAATGCTATCCCTATAAAATTGGGAAAAAAAGCAAAATATTGACTTTCAACATTCCCATTCAATGTAGTACTAAGATGTAGCTCCTGAAGTAAGGTCAGAAAAAGACATGGAAGACCTACAGATTGGACAGGAAGAAATAATATTGTAGAAAATCACAAGGAATCTACCATAATAATCCTAGAATTACAACTAGCAAGATCACAGTATATAAAATTAATATCCCCCAAATTAATAGTATTTCTATAAACTATCAGTGAGCATGAGAAAAAACAGCAATTAAAAGCACAAATACTACTTACAATTACTCAAAACATAATGAAAAACTTAGATGTACATTTGACAAAATATGTACAGGATATGTATATTAAAATTACAAAATTTAGATGTAAGAAATCAAAGAAAACCTAAGTAAATGGAGAAATATACAAAGTTCATAGATGGGGAGACTCAACATAATAAAAATTCTCCTCAAATGGACTTATGGGTTTAATGCAATCTCTACAAAAGTCCTAACAGAGGTATTTGCAGACATAGACAATTCTAAAATTTACATGGAAAGTTACAAGCTCTAGAATAGGTCTAACTATCTTGAAATAAGAATAAATGGAGGAATCACTTTATTTGATATTTAAAGTCTACTATATAGGTACAGTAATCAAGACATTGTGCTTCTGGCAGGGACATAACACATAGATCCACATAATGGAATAGAAAACCCAGGAATAGGCCCACACAAATATGCTCAGCTGACTTTGTAGGAAGGTAAAAAAGCAATTAAGACTGCCTTTCAACAAGTGGTGGGAACAACTGAACAAAACTGAACCTTGACTTAAACCTCACAGCTTATCTTACAATAACTAAAAATGGATCTTGAACTTAAATGCAAAACTTAAAGCCATAAAACTTCTAGAGAAAAGAAGGCAAGACTTCAGGATCTTTCAGGAAAGCATGATCAGTAAAGGAAAAATCTGCAAAAGCTCATAAGAACATAAAAAGACAAGCTACAGATTGGAAGAAAAATTTTTAACTACATATCTAACCAAAAGCTGGTGTGTAGAATATGTAAAGAACTCTCAAAACTCAATAGCAAAATAAAATTCAATAAGGGCAAAAGTATGTATTTCACTGAAGAGGATACACTGAAAGTAAATAAACACATAGAGAGATGTTTAGCATTATGAGCCATCAGGGAGATGCAAATTAAAACTACAATGAGCTACTACTACACATGGATCAGAATGGAGATATCATAGGAAATATTGACAAAACCAAACATTATTGAGAATGCAGAGAAACTGGATATGTTCTACATTGTTGATAAGAATGCAAAAGGGTGGGGCGCCTGGGTGGCTCAGTGGGTTAAAGCCTCTGCCTTCGGCTCGGGTCATGATCCCAGGGTCCTGGGATCGAGCCCCGCATTGGGCTCTCTGCTCAGCGGGGAGCCTGCTTCCTCCTCTCTCTCTCTCTCTCTGCCTGCCTCTCTGCCTACTTGTGATCTCTGTCAGATGAATAAATAAAATCTTTACAAAAAAAAAAGAATGCAAAAGGGTATAGCAGTCTGGAAAGCAGTTTAGCAGTTTCCTAAAAAATTAAACATGCAATTATTATATGACCCAGTAATTTTACTCTCTTTAGCATTTATCTTTGAGAAATGAAATTCTATGTTCACATAAAAACTTAAAGTAGGATATTCATAGCAGCTTTATTTGTAATAGCCCCAACTATAAACACCTCATATATCTTTCAATAGGTGTATGGCTAAACCATCCCTGGTACATCTATAATGTAGAACACTACTCAGCAATAAGAGAAATGAGCTATGGATATATACAGTGACTTCAAAGAATCTCTAGAGATCATTTTAAGTGAAGAAAGACTATCTGAAAATGTACTATATGATTCCTTTTGCATATCACTTTGAAATGACAAAATATTTGAAGTGGAGAACATGTGGTGAGACCAGAGACAGGTTGAGGGATGGAAGGAGATGAACATAGTTGTAAAAGGGCAACAGGAAGAAGCCTCGTGATAAAACTTTAGCTTCTTAACTGTGACAGTAGGTGCACAAATCTACATAGAAGATAAAATTGTATATAATTTAAATACACCAATGAGTTCAAGTAAAGCTAGAGAGATATTGATAAATGGGTGGATTGTATTGATGTTAATACCCTATTTTTTATATTATAGTATAATTTTGCAATGTGTTATTGGGGTAAATTGCGTACAGGGTTCATAGGATCTCTAGGTAATGTATAATCATGTCAATAAAAATTCCATTTAAAAACAAAGTACAAGGGATGGAGTGCCTGGGTGGCTTAGTCGGTTAAGCATCAGCCTTCAGCTCAAGTCATGATCCCAGAATCCTGGGATGGAGCCCCACATCGGGCTCCCTGCTGAGCTGGGAGCCTGCTTCTCCCTCTTCCTCTGTCTCCTGTTCCACCTGCTTGTGCTCTCTCTCTCTCTCTGTCAAATACATAAACAAAATCTTTTTTTTAAGTATCATTTAAAAACAACCACAAAAACAAAGTACAAAGGAGACAATGAAATAATCCTCCACAAAAAGATCAGAAAATAGGAGAGATTAATGTCCATTCCCTACTCTTCTATGGATCAGTCCTCTTTTATGGGTTTAAGAGTACCACGGATTTCAAAAGAACAATATATAAAAGGTAGTAACAACAGAGTTTTGTAACTTTATCACACTGAAATATTTTTTAAATTTACAAGGATACTTAGAAATTAGGACATGGCACTTAAACATTCCATCTTTCTCTTTTCATTGTCCCAACATTTTACTTTGTCTGACAGGCCAGTGTTTCTACCCCACAAAACACAGAGAGCTCCTTCCTTACAGTCATCATAACCCCAATCTATTCCCTGTCCATGCCTTCTGAACTTGAGTGTCTCAGCCTTCACTGTGAAAGAGGATAGGGAGACTTCCCAAATTCCAAAACAAGAAGAAATTTGGCTATTTTTGCATTAACTGACCTAAAAAAGCAGGTACATGCAAAGGTGGGGATGAACATTTGTCAGAAACAAGCTCTACATTTTCGTAAGGTGTGACTTATCACCTGTAAACACTGCTATGACCTTGCCCTTTCTACAGAATAGCCCTAAAGAATCATTCATTGTTCCCATTCTCTGAGAACCTGTTTAACCACTTGATGGCTCTCTGTGCTTTCCAGGACAAATGTCAATTAGATAAAAGCAGGTTAGATTAGATTGGATCCCTTTGCCAGTAATCTTCACCCTCACAATAAATCAACACACCATAGAGTTAGGCAGAATTTCCACTGACCTCATTATCTCTCCAGATTCTCTTTTCATTCATCTCTCTTTCTCACCCAAGCCTTGTGAATCTAATTCTCCAGAAAACATGGGTCCTGTGCCTCCCAGTAGTGCCACACCTCCGTAAAGTTATGTCTTCCTTCTCCTTCAGCATATTGAGTAATGTTTTTTTTTTCTCTTAGCCATTCCTTCAGGATCTTTTTCATCTTCACTATCTGCTTCCATTTCTTGTGAACAGAGAAGTATCACTATGGAAATAGAGACGATTGTGTCCACTACTGTTCATTTGCTGCTGTTCCACTTCTCCATCTCCAGATTCAAGAAATTCAGACATGCTTGCTTTTGTTCATTTTGGCTGTCACACAAGAATGTGTGTGATAGGTGTTCTCTTTACTGGCCCATGCCACTAAAAGCAAATCCAGGTTGGCAATGAATATCCTGAGGATTTTCTACAGAGGAGCTATCATAACAGTCGGTAGAAAAATCTATCCCAGCACCTTTTGGCTGATAAACATAATTGAAGATAAATCTAGTGTGGCAGAGTTCCTTCAGCATATTGAAATCATCCATCAGAGCTGTTCTTTGCTAGATACCACTCCTTCAAATGTAAGTAGTTGATGTGCCTGAATTTTATGCCAAAGGAGGGCTTTTAATGAAAAAGTAGGGCTTAGGAGAGAAGTCCTTCTAGGATGAATGAAACCTAGTAATGTCTCAGATAGGGGCACTAAGCAAAGCAAAGCAGTAGAATACTGGATGTCAGGAATGCTTCAGTCAGATGTTTTACTTGATCATCACTAGAGCTATGTATGTATCTTTGGATTCAGTCAAACTACAGATTTTCAGAGTCAGAGAATGAAGGAGTTGGCAACTTAGAATTATTTAAACAATTCATGATAAACCCACTAAAACTATGAATTTCCTATATGGATGCAACCTTCAACTTCTTTTCAGAAATATAGGTATATCATTTCCAAATTATAATTGTCATCCAGAAATATCAAATTATCCAATTAACATTCAGATAATAGTGTATTAATTTGATAAGGCTAATTGTCAAGTATTTATGCAAGTATGATAAAAGCTTTTAATTTCAAAAATACATAGACTATTGTAGAGTTTAAAAAAATTTAAAATTTGATTTGCAAAATTTTTTGCATTCGATAATTAATGTTTCTAAAGAAGCTAATGAATATTGTCATTGAATCCAACCAATAAAAAAAGTAAAAGAAGAGAAAAAAAATCTCTAGGCTTTTTTTTTTTTTTTTCAAATCAAGTTAGGTAAATTGAATAGGAATTATCATTACTGTGCTTATTTATAGGTGAAGTGTTTTTCCAAAAACCTTACAAAGAAGTTTACTTTAGATAAGATTCCATATATTGGGGGAGGGGAAGAAATAGCACAAATATTTGCAGCAAAGCATTACAAATACTACTTGAGGCAATTTCACTACTGATTCTAGTTTTTGAAGAAAAAGTCATTTAGAATGATTACCTTATCTTGAATTTGTCAAGATAACTAATTTTTGAAACATCCCTAAATATTTATGTCCTCATAGCCTGCAGTAAGTATTCTATATATCAAATGGAATAATCAATTTTGTATAATAACCAATACCTTCAGATTGGAAAGGTCACTCAATTCACACTGAAATCCTTCCATCTATCTCTCAAGCTGTCGTGTAAACTGGGCTTGAACACCTTAATGAGGAGAGTTCCATGTCCCAGGACAGACAGTTACATTTAGGCCAGGCATGAAATTAGCAAGTCAGATATATAATGAGTACAACCCGTGTCCCTTGGGGTGCCTGGGTGGCTCAGTCAGTTAAGCGGCTGCCTTTGGGTCAGGTCGTGATCTTGGGGTCCTGGAATCGAGCCCCACATCGGGTTCCTTGCTCAGCGGAGAGCCTGCTTCTCCCTCTCCCCTCTGCCTGCTGCTCTGCCTATTTGTGCTGCCTGTGTCAAATAAGTGAAAACCTTAAATAAATAAATAAATAAATAACCTGTGTCCCTCTAACTTCTACTCATCAGATACTATTTCTACTTCATGGGGTGCATTCTGAAGAAACTTCAATTTTCTTCCACACAACACAATGTATTTGAAAAAGCTATTACTTCTCACTTTCTAGTCCTTAGGTGAAACATCAACTGCTCCTCAAATTATGCTTCATATTATATGATCCCAGTGCCTTTGACCATCATTAAGACACACCTCTGAGCAGATTTCAATTAGTGTATAATCTGTTTAAATTTTGAGACCCAAAAATGAATGCAATATTTTGGGTAGGAATGAAGGGTAGCCCAGTGTTATCACTATCCTCATACTAGATATTTCTTAAAATGCAACTAACAATGGTCATCTTTTATTTATAGTATCAGACTCATTTATTTTAAATCTCTTCATTAATTTTTTGACACCCTGTATCCACTTTACCAATAAATCCCATCAGCTCTTCCTTCAGATAAATTCAAAATCTACAGTAATTTCCCATTGTGGTTTAATGGCGAAAAATGGAATCTTTCATCGTGGATCAGGCATCATCATCTGTCACCCAGACCATTGCAACAATCTCCTATCTGGTTTGTTTCAAATCTTGTCCACTACAGTCTAGTCTCCAGACAGTGCCAGAGTGTTAAAGTGGGCCTTAAAAAGAAGTCAGATCATGTCTCTCCTACTCAAAACTGTCTAGTGCTTTTTATTCCCATTTAGAATGTGGATTTGGGCTTTCTATTTTCACAAAAATATAAGGTCTGTGAGGGAAGGAATTTTTTTTATTCACCGATGTGTCATCACTAATTCTTGCAATAGTGTCAGACACTTAATAATTCTTAATAAATAATAGTTTATTGTGACTAAGACAATAAAATCATTTTCATAATTGGTTATATCTAAGCTATAGCTCTTTCAACTGCTATATTAGATTTCATTGTAGGACATTGCTGAACTTCATCTTGTGTATAGAATTATACCTTTAAAAATCTAAGACAATCAAAATGTATTTGGACTAATTAGAAAATTAGCCAACTGGATAAGGTGCAAAACCTAATATATCTTCCTGTATTGTAATAAAAGTCAATTATGAAATATAATGGAGGAATACTTTCATTCATAATATTAATGAAAAATATAATTAGCCTAGCAAGAAACTCTGAAAGAAATATAAAAACATATCAAAAGCACTATAAAATTGTGCCTTTGTGTAAAACTGACTTTCATAAATTGAAAAATATGACACACTCTGTGGTAAATACTATGAAGGTGTCCATTTCTTTACAATTAATTTATAAATTAAATAAAAAAATGTTTTACTCAAAATGCTTAAGATAATATGGACAAATCTGTTAACTTTATTTTGGGGCATTAGCTACTAGAATATTAGTTTAAGGCAAGTTTTGAAAAAAATTTGAGTTTAATGAATTAAGCCAAGTGAGAACAGTCTAGGCCAACCAGACAGAAATGGACATTTATTGTTTAACATAATTAAAATAATTAAATTTTAAAAATCATTATTTTACTGCAAACCATCTTTTTAGCCTATCATTATCTTTTAGTTCATAACTTTTAACCAGTAAATGAATATCCTTCCCACTTGCATGTGATCAGTGTAATTTATGACCATATTCTCAAAGTGTTTTAGTAGTTTAATCAACCAATATTTATCTGCCTAACATGTTGCAGCATAAATCATTGACAAAATATTATTTATGACAATCTTTCATAAGGCTCTCACTTACATGTTTTCCTTCAAATTTATACTTATTAACTTGGTTTTGCACATTTCTCAGAATAAACTTTAAAACATAGTTTTTCCCTTAGATCTTCCTAACATATTTTCTATACTGCTTTAAAGTACCTTGCATGTGCACGTGGGTGGCTCAATCAAGTAAGACTGCCTTTGCCTCAGTTCATGATCCCAGGATCCTGGGTTTGAACACCCAGAACCATGTGAGGCTCCTTCTCCCTCTGCCCTATGCCCATTCCACTCCCAGGTTCGTGCTCTCTCTGTCTCTCAAATAAATAAGTAAAATCTTTTTTTTAAAAAAAGTACCCTACCTGTAGTAGTAATGCAATACACAATAATTTAATTTTTTAAATCTATTTGTATTTCTCCATATTGTCCATAAACATTTTATAAAACGTTGTTTCAAACTCCTGACTATTGCTGAGACATTTTTTTACCACATTTCTAATCTAATAATATATAAATTGTATAAGATATTGATGCAGTTATTCTAAAATGGTTTGTTCTTTGCCCATTCACATAGATCCTAGTTATTACTGATTAATTTTTCATATTATCCTAAGGCATCCTTCTAACAGTATCTTCTAAACTCTTCCCATATATTGACTTGAAGCTCACCAGTCACTTTGTTTTCTGGTTATTTGATTTGGTTTATTGCCCATCTTCTGGAACCTCTCCCAGTCTCTCTCTCTCTCTAAAGCTCTGGCAGTGCTTCACTAATCTCATTTAAGTAGACTTACAGTGCCCTGAGCTGTAATTGCAGACTTTATTTGATTAAGCTTTGTTTTAATTATTTCATCTTGGCTTTCATATTCCTCTTTCATGACTTCCTGGACATACGCTTCATTTCAATTTTATGTTATGGTCACACCAACTTGAAAGATTATCATCAGAATTTGCATTCCTTTAGGAAGTTCATATAAAATTACATAGTGAATTTTTGTAACAATAATTCTATTTAAAGGTATCGCCAGAGGACTTAATCAGTTTATAGAAAAGGAACTACTTGAAAATCTGGAATGCCAATTTTATGGACTGCATCTCATTAAAGGATTTTGCTCAACCTCTGTTTTTGCCATACATGAAACTCTTATATTATCTGTGTGATGACCATGAGAATAAAGTTTAAAACTTGATTTTCCCTTTTTTATACTCATATCACATCTTTTATCACTTTACAATGTCCTGCATATAGTGATCACTTAAGTATCTACATGACATGGCAATGGTGCATGCAGCACCTTTGATTTGTCAATAATAGTATTCAGCCTAAAATTTAATTAAAATATGGTAGGTTCTAAAAGCAAAAGGGAGAAGTAAATATAATTGAAAGAAGGATTAGTAAAAGTTTAATAAGCAAATCGAAATGTATGTATTTGGATGCAATATTGTGCTCAATCAAGTTGGCAAAAGTTGTTTTTTTTTCCTTTTCTTTCTTTTTTATTTTTTAGTGAGTTTTGAATTCAGCATATAATGAGCATTGCTTCTGAGAAAGTTCTGTTGTGTATGTGTAAAAATTTAACATAATGTATGAAGAGATAAGAAAATGCTTTTAATTTAAAGAAATAACCAAGGGGTGCCTGGGTGGTTCAGTTGGTTAAGCATCTGCCTTCGGCTTAGGTCATGATCTCAGGGTCCTGGAATTGAGCCCCATATTGGGCTCCCTGGTCAGTGGGTAGTGTACTTCTCCCTCTCTCTCTGTTTCTCCCCCCAGCTCGTGCACTCGCTCTCTCTCAAATAAATAATAATAAAAAATTTTTTTAAAAAGTAACCAGAAATATACATATGTGTGTGTGTATATATATGTATATATATGTGTGTGTGTGTGTGTGTGTGTGTGTGTGTATACATAAATGTGTATGTATATATGAGATAATTGGTACTCTCTTCATAATAGCTAAAACTGGGATTAACCAAAAGCTCAAAATACAGAATAATGTGAGCTATTTGCAGATATATTTTGAAATACCATGCATGTGTATAAATTGAGTTTTTTGAATTTTTTTAATAGCAGTAAAAATATACACCTCAAACAAAAACCAAAGATAAGAAAGTGCTAAGTTATAGATGCAGTATGACATCTACTATAAAAAAGGAAGATGCTGAAGGGAGTATGTGCAAATTAAAACAATTATCTCAATTATAAAATAATGAATAATTTGTATTCTCTTCAAACTTCCTGAATTCTCTATACTCCTAGAATGTTTTTTCAATAGTTGTATATGAATAAATTGTTTTTAAAAATAAAGAAAAAAAACACAACTTTGAAAAGAAATAAGATGACCATAAAAACAATATCCAGAGATGTAACTAAGAAAATTTCATTTTACACCGTATTTAGAGACATAACGACTTTTATTTTTAACTAGGAACTCTAGCTTTCCATATTCTGTAATTGTTTATTCTCCAAAAATAATTGCAGCAACAAAATGTCATTCACCCAGATTTTAGATCTCATTTGAATCCTAACCCCACAAAGTAGCCACAATTTCACTCCATCGCTCCAATAATGAACTGAGAACATGAAAACACAAGATTGATGTGTTTGTTTAAAAAGAGCTAATATGTCATGCTTGGCTAATACTGCTCAACTTCATCAAGGATAAAGAGAAGAGAATGTTAGTAATGAAGCATCTACTGCACATACTTCAGTGATAGAAAGTGACATGAGAAGCACAGCATTTGCTATTCTCTTCAGATTCAATCTTCTGAACCATGTTGCTCTGGACAAGTCATCTTTTAATCATTTATAGAGCAACTGAGCAACTTGATGCTTCAATAGTAGGACTCAGCTCAAAATTTAATTAAGGAATTCCAGGTTCAAATAACTGAATGGAGATGTAGACTTAATCAAACACAATGAAAGGAGGGGCAGAGAGACTGAGGGAGAAAGGGATAGAGAGAGGAAATGAGCTTAAGGAAACTCTATAAGCTTAAAACAAAACTAATATATTTAGGCAACATTATTTATTTTTAGACCTTCTATCTGTATTATTGGTCCTTTCTAAATTCCTTAAAAAATAGCCACACCAGGAAAAATTATACTGTAATCAAGTGTGTATGTGGCTTTACCTCTGTACACACACTGTATGTTTGCTACCAATGTAAGTTTTGTGGGAAAATGCTTTTTTTTTTTTTTCACGATGTCAACCTTGAACTATTAGGCATCATTTCCAGTTCCCCACAAAAATCTTAAAAATTGACTTTTCTGAATTATACTTAATGTGAAATCCTCACTTGTATACTATACAATGGGAAATATTTATTCTTCTTTTTGTTTTAATCTTACAGAGCCTGCTGAAAAAATCCTGTCCTTACTGACACTCAGTTATTGAGCCATTAGTTCATTTATGCTACTTTTTGGCCTTTTAATGAGAGGTCAGTGGCATATCTAATACATGTAATATATTAGAGCTAGAATGGGCTTGTTTTCTTAAGATGCCCTTGCTTCCTCAGTATTTTTCTTAGCTCTTTCTACCTTGGTAAATTTGGATGAACAGTTCAAAAATATATCCCAATTTCTCACATATTTGGGGATCATAAAGGACTTTGGTCAGTTTGGATTTATATTTGTATTCATGCATTTGTATTCATGTATTAAACATCCATTAAATGAACAGCAAGGTAGTTTTCCAGTTTTCTTCCTGGAGATCAGAATTAGGGCACAAGTACTCACCTGGGACCACTGTTCATAGAGCTTCCCCTTTACCTGGAGTAGGATGGCTCTCTGATTAGCTGATTTCCTACCATGTCCTCTTTCTTTTTTTATTACTTCCCAGTCTAGGTGCTCAGCCATGCCACTGTTTTGCTGTTTATCTTTTCCTACTGTTGTTCCTATACCTTGCTCACCAATCCCGTGATTTATTTTATTTTTATTTACACATGCCAGTAAACATTTGTAGAAGTGCACAAATGATTTATATGAGCTAAGGGACATGAGAGTTCTGTTTCCCTCCTAGCTACAGGAATGGATATTACTAAAATCTAAATTGTAGAGTGATAGTTTCCAAGTGAGTCTTGTTTATGGACTTTGTTACTTGTTCTTAAGCAGAGTTGGAAAAAAGCCTTACCTAAATATTCTGAGTCATGATCCTGTCTTTTCTTTCCTTAATCGCACAACACAGTGGAATTAGTATATACCCAAAAGGACTATGAGTAGAGCTCTTATCACAGCACGTTTCCACTGGTACCTCCCGGCAGGTATCCAATGCTTGTTGCAAACTAAGGAAGACTTAAAATTAGCCACTGGCAACTCATTATTAACACTCATATATTCTTCTGTTGCCACTGTGGAGAGCTAAGGCAATATATTTAGTGTGAGAAAACTATAAATGTTCTAGAAGAATAAAATTAGAGAACACAATAAAAATGTAATGAAAAGAAAACAAGCATAACTATAAGGCTTGAGACTAGATACTGAGAACACTTCTAAAGAAAATTCTTCATATAATTAAAACAAGTTGACATGTGGTATATCCTCCATTGTTAACCTTCATAATGGAAAGTATAAAATAATCCTTCCATTGAGGCCTTTTTCATTTGGAATTCAAGATAATTTCAAGACGGTGGTTCAATGTTGAAAAAAAAAAAGGCTTAAAGTCCTATATTAATTGGTTGCACAAAAAAAGGAATTTGAATTGTTGACTTACAAATACAAAAATTGAATTTAGAAAGGCTTACATATAGCCACACAGTCTTACATATTACTGTACATTTAGGAAATCTATATTCTTCTGTTGTACCTCATATAATTTACTCAGAAATACTTTCCTTTGACCATAAGATTGGTTTATACTGTAACAAATGACCCTGGCAAACTCTTTGTCTCTTAGTTTGAGAAAATATCACTGACTTCCCAGTGTAGTGGGGGATAAACACCCATAAAAAAGGTACCATAGAGTTCTGTTTTGTGTCCATTTTAAGAATTCCAAGATATCAGACCATATCCCTGAGAGAAATGGTAAAAAGATTCCAGTACTAACAAGTAAAATGTCAGAATACCCTTCATCACAAAACAAAAACAAAGTCTGCACCAAGCTCTTAGGGGGTAAGAGAAGACACTGTCTTACCCTTTGATTAAACTTAGTTGTCTCAAATGTCAGAATACCCTTCATCACAAAACAAAACAAAACAAGGCTGTACCAAGCTCTTAGGGGGTAAGGGGGACACTGTCTTACCCTTTGATTAAACTTAGTTTTCTCATAATATTCTATGTCCTCAGTTGATGAAGATTATTTTGATTAGTCTGTATTTGTTAGTAGTGACCACTTTAGGGTAAGGAAATTGGGATGGTTCACACCCAGTGGAAGATGAGGTAGATAGAGTGACTGCCAGGATGTATGTTACTGTGTGATCGATGCTGTTGCCACTTTTTTCTCCCAAGTTTAAATAGCATAAAGATTGATAGTGCCTAAGAAAAGCCATATATATATATATATATATATATATATATATATATATATATAATATATAAAATTTTCACTTGCTTCCTTTTCTTATCACTTTTCAGACCCTCTTAAATATGATAGAAATTATATCAGATATCTTGACTTTGGGACATAGGAAATACACATATATGCATGGAGAGATGGCAGGTGGTAGATATTTAGGACATAGGAATTATAGGTAAATGTACACACAGACATACATTTGTGAATTAGCTATGCAACTGCCATTGTGGTGATGAGTAAATTAAAATGACCCTATCTCCTACATTTCCTAGGAGATGATCCTGACTCTTAATAGTTACTGTATTTGTATCTGAATCAATAAAAGAATGTGCAAATTTGGATATAGAGGAAATAGTTTGCTAATAAGCCATTCTTATTAGTAATGCCAAAGCCCGATGTGAATCTTAGAGTATTTCCTGTTTGCTTCTCTTTCTTGTCACATTGTAGAAGAGGATATTTAATTGTTAAATGAGATATTGCTTTAAAATCATATAGTACTTTCAGGAACATGAAATCTGTGGTTTGACCGGATTGGATTAGTAAAACCAGGAGGCTCTGTTGGAGCTAATTTATTTTTTATATTTGAGATAAAGCAGCAGTATTCTAATGGTGGCTTTAATAACCCTTTGTCCATTTTAATTGAAGATTTGGTAAAATCATTTCTCGGGGTTACTTAATGACTGTACTAGTTTCCTAGGACTACTAAAAAGCACCATAAACTGGGTAGCTTAAAACAACAGAAATTTACTCTTTCACAGTCTAGAAGCCAGAAGTCCATACAAACCTGGAGACTCTAGGGAAGAATCCTTCTTTGCTTCTTTCAGCTTCTAGTAATTGTTGGCAGTCCTTGGCTTACTTGGCTTATCACCACACCAGTCTGCCCCCCTTGTTTTCACAGCACCTTCTCCTCTTCTTTCTGGCAGATCTCCTTTGTGTGTCTCTCACAAGGACACTTGTCATTAGATGTAAGGCCTACCCAAAATAATCTCTTCATCTCAAGATCCTTAATTATGTCTATGAAGAACTTTTTGCCAAATAAGGCGAAATTCACAGATTCCAGGGATTTATATGGGCCAATCTTCAGCCCACTATACTGATTGAGAATATGTAGGGGAGATGCAGTGATGGTATTTGGTGTATGTGGGTCAGGTAAGTCCTGAGGAAGAGTTAATGTGCTCTGTTGCAGTCATTTTAAAAGGTTTAAATGTATGCTTCCTTCCTGATTATTTGGGGAGCTCTGTCCATGAAATATACAGGTGAGAGCAATGCCATTTGTCCCATGGAAGCAGGTTAAAAGTCCCATAAAGAACTATTCTCCCCCCTTGAAAATCAAAACTGTCAGATAATATACTGAAACTTAGAGAGGTTAGGAAAAGCAATACTTCAGCTCCTCTTTTTTCCTTCTCGCTTCAAACACTGTCTTAATCTTTGATTAAACTTAGTTGTCTCATAATACTCATACGTCCTCAGCTGATGAGGATTATTGAATTAGTCTGCATTTGTTAATAATGACCACTTCACTGATAATATTTTCAGATATGATTCAGGTCCTTAATAAGCATAGAAATATACTCAGTTGCAGAAGATTTTGACAGTGAAGTTTACTCAATATTGTGATGGATTATCCCTGGCTCTTGAGATGGCATTAAGATGTCTTGTAGTTTAACATATGCAGTTAAACTATTAAAATATTCTATTCTTATAGTGAAAGCTTCAGAAAGTTTGCTGCAATTATGTATAGTTTTAAGAGTTGCCTACAAGATGTCAAAGAATTTAATCTGTGTCTGAATTTTACTAAGAAGGAAATTTATATAAAGTCTTTTTAACAAGCTAATGAGTCTACATATTTGAGGAAGAAGGAACACACATATTTATTATGAAATAAACTAGACTCTCAGCATCATAGTAGTGGGATTTATTAGTGTAATTAAATTAAGAGTAATCAGAAACTACCAGTTATCACATTGCCCCAATAAAGACAGCTCTATATTTGCATTTAAAATTTTAAACAATAAAATGTAAATCAAGAGTTATACAAACTTTAAATGTCTCTTTTTCAAATTTAGATTCAGAGAGCATAAATACACTCTGAAAACCACAATGTTTACCATTTCCTGTTCAATTTACTTTCAACTTCATATGCTTTCTGAGAATGAGAACAGCAGAAATCTATCCTGGTACAGTTTTATCATTTTTGAGGAGATCTTTTGGCAAAGGAAAAACAAAAGACATTATACTAGCATTATGTACTTATTCCTGTTAAGCCAAGATAATTGAAATCTAGTATATTACAAAAAAAGGGGGGTTCATTAAGCAAAATGACCAGATACTTTTAAGAAGCAATAAAGTTACTTTATATTAAAACATTTGAAAATGCAGTTCAATTTTCAGTTTGAACTAGATTTCATTTTCTCATTTACTACTTGCAAAAATGCTTCTATCAATACTAAAGTCATCTTTGATGGTGTCTGTGATGTTGAATTAAGAACTTTAGTATGATGATTACAAATGCATATATCAAACTCCCATCCCCAAATCAATAGATACAATTTTTCACATACATCAGACATGATTCTTGATAAATAACCATCATAGGGTAAATAATTAAATAATGAGCAGGGTGCTTTCTTGTTAAGCAGTAGGACAAATTCCTAATGTAACAACAACAGAAAGGTGTTGTGAATTCGATGACTATATCTTAAATGATCCCTAAACCAAGTCAATGGAATCTCCCCACAATGGTGAGGAGGTTTTAGACTGTGTTACATTTTCCACTCAATCAAAAGAAGAATAGGTACTGACCAGACTATTTCATCTGAAAAATAATTTAAATGACTGTTACATGTCTGTGAGCTTTGTTCTCTATTTTGTAGAAGACATGGGTATCTCAGAATTTTGCTAATTCACTCTCTCTCTCTCTTTCCTTCACCATTCTGTCTTTGTCTCTATCTCTCTATATATTTATATATACTATTTTGCAAATACTACAGAAAATTTACTCATTTCATGCTGACAGTGCTCTTTTGTTTCTCTTTAGGAATTTAACAACTCTAAATATACATTGATATGTTTAGTTATATATAAATTTTGGTCAAAAACCAATACATTTAAAAAGTGATAAATAGAAAAATAGGCAAATGTGAAATTTCAAATAATCTCAGAAATGCAAATTCTGTTGTTATATTTGGAAGGGGAGATAAATCCAGGATATTTCAATTTTGCTGGCAAAGCTGATGAAATCCTAATGTAATTATAGACACAGCCTCCATGTCTGTGAAGAAAATCTTAAGAAATGGGGCATTACCTAGCTAGAGATCTCTCTGTATGCTGGTGGGGTCTTGTTTTTTTCTTTTTTTAACTATATGGAAATTTAAATTTTTAATCATTTTCTAACATATAAAGAACAGTTTATTAACATTCATCATTCAATGAATTTCTGAAGGTGTCAAGTCACATAAAAACTATGGATAATCAGTACAGTTGTATTTCAGGCAGATGTATTTCTTCGGTATTTCATTGTAAACGTTTTTTTACTTCATACATATAGCAGTTTCAAATGGCAAAGCAACTGGAGTTGTGAGGGGAAAACGTGGCATAAAGCATTAGCATTTTCATTTTACTAAACTGTGACAGTAGCAGAGTTTCATTTCTTTTACACTTGATTTCACACCCACTGTGTACTTTCTCCAGGAATGTCCCCTGATTAGACAGATTAGTGAATATAAGTATCTCCTATAGGTTCAGTGATATCTGATATTCATAAGTACTTTGCAGACATAATTCTTTTATTGATTTAAAGATGAAATATTGTTAAAATGTCATACTAACCAAAGCCATCTACAGATGCAGTGCAATCCTTATCAAAATTCCAATGGCATGTTTCACAGAATAGATAAAACAATACTAAAATTTGCATGGGACTACAAAGAACTCTGAATAGCCATAACAGTCCCGAGAAAGAAGAAAATCAGAGGCTTCACATTTCCTGATTTTAGCTTATACTACAAAACTATGGTAATTTAAAAAATATGGCACTGGCATAAAAATAGGCACAAAGATCAATGGAACAGAGCAGAAAACCTGGAAATAAACTGTATATGCAGATATACAATCAACTAATATTTGACAAGGGAGCCAAGAATAGTCAATGGGGAAAGGATAGTCTTCAATAAATGGTGTTGGAAAAATTGGTAACCACCTACAGAGAATGAAATTTGACCTCATCTTACACTACTCCCAGACATTAATGGGAAGTAGATCAAGGATTAAAACATAAGAGCTGATATTGTAAAACCTTTAGAAGAAAACAGGAAAAATCTTCCTTGATACTGGCCTTGATGATGATGCTTGAATATGACATCAAAAGCACAAGCAATAAGAACAAAATAAATAAGTGGGACTATATCAAACTAAAAAGCTTTTCCCAGAAAGGAAACAATAAAAAAAGAAGAAGAAAGAAAAGAAAAGACAGACTAGGGAATATAAGAAAATATTTGCAAACCATATATATTATGAGGTTGATATCCAAAATATATAAAGAGCTCATGCAATTCACTAGCAGCAACAACAAAACAACCCAACTACAAAATGGGGAGAGAAACTGAATAGACATTTTCCAAAGAAGATATACAAATGGCCAGTAGGTACATGGAAGATTCCTCAACATTGCTTATCATCAGGGAAATGCAAATCAAAACCACAGTAAGGTATCAACTCACACTTGCTAGAACACTTATCATCAATATTATAAGCAATAACAAGTGTTGGTGAGGATGTGGAGAAAAGGGAACACGGTGCAGTGTTCATGGGAATGTAATTTGGTTCAGCCACTATGAAAAAGAGTATGGAGATTCCCCAAAAAATTAAAAAGAGAACTACCATATCATTCATACCATATCATCCCACTTCCAAGTATATAGACAAAGGAAATGAAATCAGAGTATCAAAAAGATATCTGTACCCCCATGTTTATTGCATCATTATTTATAATAGCCAAGATATGGAAACAACCTAATTGTCCATCAACAAATGAATGGATAAGGAAAAAATGAGGGATATATCTATATCCATATCTATTTCTGTCATTGATATCTATCTGCATGCTCACACACACACACACACACACACATACACACACACACTGGAATGTTCTGCCACAAGAAAGAAGGGAATTCTGCAATTTGTGACAACATGGGTGGCCGTGAGGGTATTGTGCTAGGTGAGATATGTCAGACAAAGGAAGAAAAATACTATATGATATCACTTTATGTAGAATCTAAAAAAGCTGAACTTGGTACAAACAGTGTAGAATGGTGACTGAGGAGTGGAGATTGGGGAGATGTTGATCAAAAGGTATAGCCTTACAACCAGAAGATGAGTTAGTAAGGTTAGGAGATCCAAGGCAAAGCATAGTGATTATTCATCAATACAGTAAAGAAAGAATAGATATATAAATGTGTGAAAATTTGACATAATCTTTTTATGTTAGAAGATGGGCATTCCTCGGGCACTGAATAATGAAGCATTGTTTCCATCTTGACTTGTACCCTTGAGATATTCTTAGTTTTGCACCTATATTAAAGACTATAAAACTAGCCATAGACAGTATTTCTATACATAATTTCAGTGTATCTACTTGGGACTGGTGTGCCTTTTAACACTGTTTTCTTCCTTGAATGAAGGAATAGATCAAATATGATGAAGGTCCTATATACATCAAAGAAAGAACTTTTTCTTTGCCCATACTGTCATTACATGGTGGACATGCAAATACACCATTAAGAAGCCTGCATTTTAAGTCTAATTCCCCTTCAAAATGAAGAATGAGAATCATGTCTCTATTTCATGAAACAAAGTTTCTAGAAAATCTAAAGTGAGAAAGTAATTTCACTAGGATTCAGACTTATAGATTGAGGTTAATAATGGAATCTGTAATAGATTTTCATGTCTTCAATTCTACATACAGCACTCATAGAGATCAAAAGATCTCATTCACTTAAGAGGAGCTATACCCTCTAGTAAATGAATTAATTGTTTCAGGTCAAAATTAATTCTTGTCCTTGTAAATTCCCTAGGGATTCCTCAGACATAAACTATTTGTTGAATATAAATTCTATCATTCAGTTTTCTTCTCCCTTACAAATGGAGATTATAAACATTATTAAATGCATATTAATAAAATAGAATTCTCTCTCATTATTAAATGCATATTAATAAAATAGAATTATCTCTCCAAACCCATTTTCAAGGGGGATTTCCTCTCATATAAGTAGAACTAGACTTCAATTTATAAGAGAATAAATATTTCTGAGTGTGTATGTAGTGTTTATTAGTACTTCCTGACACATTATATGTATAGCTTTGTCAGGGTTAATCCTTGCACATGAAATCAAGGAGGTTGGGTCTATGCCCATTCCCATTTTTCAGTTGAGGAAATATGGCTTAGAGAGTCAGTTAATTGGTTCGAGGTCTCTGATTCTGTAAATGGTAAAGAAAAGATTAGCACTCCAGCATTCTGGCACTTCTGGCACCAGAGCCTGGAATATTAATCTTTATGTTGCTTATTTTTTTCTTTTAAGATTTATATTTTTATTTTAGAGAGAGGGAGAGAACACGAGCAGGAGGGGCAGAGGGAGAGGGAGAATCCCAAGCTGACTCCACATTGAGTGTTGAGCCCCATGTAGGGCTCTGTCTCATGACCCTGATTTCACAACCCAAGTGAAAACCAAGAGTCAGACACTTGCTTAACCACTGTGCCACCCAGGAGCCCTGATTGGGCAAGTCTTTTTAATTTTGCTCGATATTATCTGTGAAAAGTAGAGGTTGGGGACTTCACTACATAATTCATATGGTCCCTTTGGATCTAAAATTTGGTAGTTTGATACACTGATTAATATTTACCTTTCAGGACAGCACATGTTCAAGAAATGGACTCTGATTATTAAATATAAACACATGACTTAAGATGTAAATAAAAACAAATAAAAGTTTATATAAATTCATATATAGTACAGATATTATATATATGTATATATGAATAGTTCATCATACTTTCTGTTTAATTATTCAAGGTTAATTATTAATACTTAAATAAATATACAATCTAACATTAAGTTGAAAGTGCCAGTTTCAATTAACAAATTCTAGAGGACACTAAAAAATTTGCCAAGTATTTATGTTACATATTCCACAATCCATGCTAATGACAAAATACCTCACTAAATTTTAAATGAAGACAAAATAACATAATAAATAATTATTTTTATCTGTCTCAAGGTGATATAAGGTAATGAATTACATGTCTTAAATTCAATCTATTTGGCTTAAAGATGGATCAAGCTGGAAATGAAGAATTACACAGATATTTATCAAATGCCCACTGCATCTTGTTTGTGAACATACTGTAATTTGGGGTTTTCATTTCTCTGTGTCATTTACCAATTCTAATCCCAGAAGAAGGGAGAAAATAATATTTGGGAGCTAGTTTCCCACCATATTCTAATAAGTAATGAAAAAGACTAGTACATCAGTCCTAGGTAATGACTTTGGGGGATAGCTATCTCACAAAAGCTTATGAATTTATCCTGAGAAGTAGTTTGAGAGGTCAGCTTGTCTCTTTCAACTTATAATGAGACAGCAACTAAACTATCCAAATTGATGGTATCTTATCCTGTTGTACATGACCTTGACACAAGATTATTCCATTTCTTTTCTTGATAATACAATATAATAAAATATCTAGCCATGGCTGGAGCAATGCAAATTTATCCTTCTTCAATAATGACAGAGGTTATTGCCACATGAAAAATAAAATGGGTAAATTTTCCATAGTGCTTAGTTTACTATTAGAAAATAATTTTGGAACTCTTTAAAAGCTGAAAAAATACCACTTTTATTTAAAATGAGGGCTGAATATAACTAGGACTATCAGGGATGAAAGCCCTCAACTTATTCCATAGGCTTTCCTTAAATTCAACTCACTCTAGAAGCCTGGAGATCAGTGCTCTGATGCTTATCATTGCCACAATTTGTCCAAAGTCTTCTCTGCACAGGATATCCAAAAGTTAGAGTGTCGCGCCCTCAAACTGTGCATCTTCCAACTTCTCAGCACACTACTATTAAAGACATCACAAACTATTCAACACTATTGTGATAACGACAAGCAGACTAATCTATTATTCCCATTAAGAAGGTTAGCTGTTTTATAACAGCCAGGTTTTAGATTTCAATTTAAAGGAAAGTATCAATAATATTTTATACCAAGTTTATTTTCCAGAATGTCATGTAGTTGGGATCATATAGTATCTTGTCTTTTCAGACTGGCTTCTTTCAGTTAGTAATATGCAGTAAAGGTTCTTTCTTATCTTTTCATGACTTAATAGCTCATTTCTTTTCAGTGCTATATAATATTCTTTTGTCTAATATATGACATTCATCTGCTAAAGGACATTGTAGTTGCTTCCAAGTTTTGATAGTTATGAAGAAAGCTGCTGTAACATCTATGGGCAGGTTTTTGTGTGAACATAAATTTTCAACTCATTTGGGTAAATGCCAAGGAGCACAATTGCTGGATCCTATAGTAAGAGTATATTTAATTTTATAATCTTTTTAAAATTTTATTTATTTTTTTGAGAGAAAAAGAGAGTAAGAAGAGGGGCTGGGGCAGAGGAAGAGAAGAGAGAGAATCCTAAGCAAGCTCCACCCTCAGCTCCACCCAGGGCTTGGTGCCAGGCTCAATCTTACCACCAGGAAGTCATGAACTGAGCCAAAACCAAGAGTCAGACACCCAACCAAGGAGCCACCCAGGCACTCCAGAGTATATTTGGTTTTATGAGAAACTGTTTTCCAAAGTTCCTATACTATTTTGACTCCCATCAGCAATGAATAAAAGTTCATGTTTCTCCACAACCTTGCTAACTTTTGGTGTTGTCAGTGTTCTGAATTTTGGCCATCCTAATAGGTGGGTAGTGGTATCTGATGGTTGTTTTAACTTACAATTCCCTAATGGCATATGATGTGAAACATCTTTTCACATGCCTGTTTGCCATCTGTAGGTCTTCTTTGGTGAGGTGACTGTTCCAGTCTTTGGCCACTTTTTCATTCAGTTGTTCATTTTCTTATTGCTGAATTTTAAAAGCATGTTTTCTATTTTGTCCATTTTGGATAGTGTTCTTGTAGGGGATAAGTCTTTTGCAAATGTTCTCCCAGTCTGTGGTTTTTATTCTCATTCTCTTAATGTTGTCTTTCTTAGAGCAGAAGTTTTTAATTTTAATGAAGTCCTGCTTATCAATTATTTTTTTCATGACAATAATTTGATGTATCTAAAAAGTCATTGCTGTCTTTAAGGTTACCTAGATGTTCTATGTTATTTTCTAGGAGTCTTAAAGTTTTCTGTTTTATATTTAGGCCTGTGATCCATTACAAGTTAATTTCTGGGAAGATTGTAAAATCTGTGTCTAGATTCATTTTTTTACGTGTGGATGTCAAATTATTCAAATACAGTTTGTTGAAAAGACTCTTTTTTCCATTGTTTGCCTTTGGTCCTTTGTCAGTCAACCTTATTTGCATGGATCTGTTTCTGGGCTCTCTATTCTTTTCATTAATCTATTTGTCTCTTCTTCTAATACTATACATTATTATTATGATTATTATTATTTGTTTGTTTTTACTTTTTGTAAGTTCTATGCCCAAAGTGGGGCTTCGACTCATGACCCTGAGACCTGGAGTTACATGCTTTACCTACTGAAACATCCAAGTGTCCCTCCTGTTTTGATTATTGTAGCTTTATAATAAGTCATGAACTTGGATAATGTTGGTTCTCTGACTTTGTTCTCTTTAAATATTTTGTAGGCTAGTTTGGGTCTTTTGCCTCTCCACATAACTTTAGAATTAGTTTGTCAATGCACACAAAATAATTTGCCAAGATTTTGGTTAAGATTGCGTTGAATCTATAGATGAAATTAGGAAGAACTGGCATCTTGAAAATAATTGAGTTTTCTTTTTCATGAACATGATATATCTCCATTTATTTAGTTTTTCTTTATACCTTTCATCAGTTTGTAGGTTTCTTCATTTAGATCTTGTACATTTTTTAGATTTATAATTAAGTTTTTGGGGGGAGTTAATGTAAATGGTACTATGTTTTTAATTTCAAATTCCATTTACCCATTTATGATGTATTGGACACTTTAGGTTTTTTAGAGAAGCTGAAATATTCTGTTCTTATAATGTTTTTGTAGTCATAACTTTTGTAATGGATTTTGAATCCTGGTCTTAATTTTTCATTCTTTCCAACTCAAAGATATAATGTACTATAGCCCCAGGTAAAAGAATGTAAAGTGTTTATTTACTTCTTCAACAAAAATATACAGCATACCTCCTTTGTGTCCATCATTATGAATTCATATGCAATAATAAAGTATGGCGCTTGGCCTCACAAAAGTCTTCTGGCTAATTGGGAAGACAGACAGACATAAAAAGAGTTGACATGGAGCTGCAAGCTGGCAAACATTGTCTAAAGATAGTGGAAGATGCTTGTATCAGTTGCATATCTTCCTATTGGCTTTTAACAAATTCAGAGTTAAGTCAAAACCAAGTTGTCTTATTATGACCTACCCTACATGTTAGAAATTCACAAAGTATTTTTTTTTAAGATTTTTTATTTATTTATTTGACAGAGAGAGATCACAAGTAGAGAGGCAGGCAGAGAGAGAGGGGGAAGCAGGCTCCCTGCTGAGCAGAGAGAACCCGATGCGGGGCTTGATCCCAGGACCCTAAGACCATGACCTGAGCCGAAGGCAGAGGCTTTAACCCACTGAGCCACCCAGGTGCCCCCACAAAGTATTTCTTAAATGGACAGAAAAAGAAATTTCAGAGGTAATAATCAACCTTCTGTAATGACATTTTCTTGAATATAGCAAAGAATATATGGTCATTAGATGGATTTCTGTCATTATCATGATCTCAAGTCCATGCCTGTGAGACGTTGTGATTCACAGATACTGATGTTAAAAAGGTAGCATTCTTCATTATGATTTGGTTTAACCAAATGACTGTAAGAGAAATCCATCTTTACTTCTCAATTAAGAGAATAAATGTTAGTGTAATGAATAATTAGTAAAGGCATCTTTTACATGAATATCCATGGTGACCATAACCCCATTGAAAATAGAAAGCAATAAGACTTAAAGGCAAAATCTTTAACAGTTCGCTTTTTCTTCAGAAAATAATGTCATACTTCTGCCAGATTCATTCATCTAGCAGTTTTCACCATCTCCAACTGATTGCCAGATGCCTATGACAATATTTCTGTGTGTACACATTAAGCAAGATTGTTGTTGTTATGCTTTATTTTTTATTTATGTTAATGAGGCAGAATCTATATAGTAGAGAGCAGGAAAATTTCCATTCTGATGGATAAATAACATCTGTGAAAATTTTAAACATTCAAAATGTGTCTGTCTTGAGCAGCATGAGCCACCAAATTTTAATGACAGACATACAAACACATTCATCCAGAACTACCTGACTGGATTAAAAATTCCTACCCCATTAAAATAATATGCAATGTTCTCTGTGCAGCTGTAATTGGTATTGATGTGGGAGATGAAGTATCAGTGTAATATTCCACGATTAGTTGTGCAGATCTGTTGAGGCCCCCTTACAAGCTCAGTGCTATGAATAGATTCAGTGAGTTAAATCTCAAAAGCCATTCAGATGGGATTCAAGCATTATTCTTTAATCATTATTAAAACTGAAGTCTACAGTGGGAGGGGGAAGTACAGAATGAAAGCAATGCTGAACTAATCATACCCTTATTGAAGTCTCTCAGGGAGTCTTACTTTAAACTTCTTTTTTTTTTTTTTCTCCTGATATGGCCCTGACCTTCTATTCCACTTTCTCCCCAAAAGACAAAACTTTCCAGGACCATGGTCCTCTACAATGTATTTCTTTTTCTCTTTGCTTATTTGGGATTAATTTAAATTGTTATTGATGGATCAGATCTTCATTTCAGCCTAGTACTGTGGTATAATTTGCAACATATTTATTTTCACTTCAGAAAGCCTCTACTATTACTTCTTACTGTTGATAGGTATGGAAGAGAAGGAGAGAAGGGGAGCAGGAAAATTGTTAATTTTTAATGAAATTTTTGCTGGAAATTAAAACACCTAATAAGGCTGTCTGCTCCAATCAAGGATTTCATATTTTAAAATAACATATATTTAAATATATTAATATATTTAATATGATATTTGAATAATATTTGAAAATAAGATATATTATGCTTAAGTGAAATTATTTTTTTCTTAAAGTAAGAATTACCCAGTTAGGAATAATTTCAACTATCTTCTAGAATATTAGTGTGTAAACTTTGATTAGCAAAAGAAATTTACCCACTGTATTGAACATAAGAATGCCATTAGCTCTCCCCATGCACCTGAGAACATACTTTTTCACCAATAATACTGAAGTGTCCTCATAAAATCAAATGGATTTAATCATTTTCAATAGCTAAACTGAATAATTTCAGGAAAGAGTAGATCTGTGAATTCAGTTGTCATTTTTGGCCTATAAAACAGAGCCAGTTTATAAAATAGTAATGGTCTATGGGTGTATTTTGCTTTATACATGTTATCTCATCCCTCAGGTCACAGCTTAAATGACACTTCCTCTTTTTTGGTCTTTCTTTCCCCTGGCCTTGTGTTAAGCACTGTAGCTATGTATGCCCAGAGCAGCATTTAATTCTCCTGTCGTTTTATTGGAATTACAGTTAGTCTTTTGAATTGTCTCCCTTACCTGTGAGGTAATGTTCCACAAGGTCCACCACTATGTCTATCTTGTTCAAACATTTTTTGAAGCACTAAGCAGAGTGCCTGACACATGGAAAGCCTATAATAAGTATTTGTTATTGCTGATAGAATTGAAGAGAGACTCAGAGGAATGAGTGAATGACAGGGTGAGGCTTGGCATCTGAAAGCTCCCAAAAGTAAGAGGCAGATCCAGAATCCAGACTAGAACAGCCTTGCTGGAACTAGAACTTGTCGCTCCTACCAGATTGTTCTCCACACAACATGGCCTCACTCTGGATGAAAGAGTACATTGGCAGTTGGCTACAATGCAAGATGTTATGGAATGGTCTTCTTCTTTTGGATGTTTCATTCTCAGAAAGGAGTATAAAAGACTACTGTTTAAAAAAAAAAAGTGGCAAAGATAAATAGTTTGAGGAACAATTTCAACAAAAAATAATCTGTTAATGTGACAATTTATAACAACTTTTTTTTAAAGTTTCTCAAGGTACTTACAAGCATGCTTTGAATTTAATTTCCACATAATATAAGCTTTTCTAGGAAATGAATATTCATCAACAATTAGTATTTCTAAGCTTGCTATCTCTTTGTAATGCAGTTTATTAGGCCAAAAAAAGAGCATTATCATTTATCATTATTGATTTTGCCCCAAACGTGAATTTTGATGTATCTAAAAGAGCTTTTGCTTGAATTATGAAAACACTGCCTTTATCTCCCATAGCAGCCCCCAAATCTCCAGAATAGGGCGTAATGCCCTTTATTACTTGAGGATCTATAAACAAACCCTCACAGTTATGGCTGATTTTCTCTTAATCTATGAGACTACTGGAATTAGTTCAAATTCTAAGTTTTCGTCCAGGCCATTTGCTGAAACAATGCTTGTGCATTTTCTAAATGCTTCATTGATTGACAAGTATACCGTTAAACTGTTTTTTCACATATTCTGCAGCTGTGCTTTCATGGTTTCACTTAAGGAAAAAAAAATCTAAGAAATTTAATTGATACAAACCGGAACTTGTTGTCCATTTTAAGCACTTGTCTGTAAATTCCATTTAGTGAATAAATAGTTCTATTAGTCTCAAACCCTAGCAATTTCTGCATGTGAATACCATATGAAATGTGGCATTTTCTTATCCTGCAGTACTTGCTTGAAAATAAATGAGTGCTAAATTTTGTTTTGCCTAGGAATTACATGCTAATTGGCTGGCTGCCTTGACGCAGATTCCAGACAAGATTCTAATATGATTAATCCAAAAGAGTTAACCCATTCTCTTGATGTCTAGATTTCTGAAACTAAGATAGTATACTGATTTTATTTTCCAACTTTCATTGAATCTTTTTAATGCACATGAAATGAACAAGATAATATTGCATGTGTATTACATATGGTCTATAATTCTTCTCAGGAATTTCTAATATAATGTTGTATATGAGAAAATAGACCCAGGGTTTTCTTTTTTATTTAAAAAGAAAGAAAAAGAAAAACAAACTCAAGCCTATCTAACTACCATCTGGTAAATCCAAGCGAGAGTATGTCTTTCTGTTCCAAAACTGAGTTTCTCCTCTACATTATACTGGACAGAAAGAAATACAGCAATATGACTACAGTTTTAGCATAGGTAACCCTATAATTTCTTTTATGCCCAGAGCCTCTTTTAATTCAATGCAATCCTACAAGTCCTGGGAATGAGAAAACAAACAATTCACTCATAGATGTTTGTCTGAGCTTAAAATCTGATTGAGAAAAACTATAACCAGTCATGATCAAGCAAGGCCAACAATGAAAAGTGAAGAGGAAATGTGCAGTTTTCTTTGGTAGCACAAGTGAGAAAAATACTGCTTCAACTGGAGAAAATTACAAAATGAATCACTGATGCAACAGAAAAAGTGACTCTCTTAGTAGAAAGTAGAAGGAAGGCTGAAAAATAAACAGATGTGAGTGTGATTGAGTGAAACCCAGAGCAAAAGAATGGTATGAGGAAAAAGCAGATCAGGGATATTTGCTAAAAACTTATATTGCTTCATAAGCCTAAACATAAAGTAAATCAAGAGGAGTAGGAGATACATATGGAAATGCCATCCCTAGCTGGAAAGTCTATCCTCCCTCTTCCTTCTTTTTCTGGCAAACTCTGCTCTTCTGCTCTCTAGTATCTTTAGTGTGGAATTCTGTTATCTTCTCTAGATGCAGGTAACAGAGGCAGCAATAAAAGCAGGTATATTAGTCATCTAGAAATGCATACCAAATTGCCCCAAAACTTAACAACTTAAGACAATAATGTTTTTATCTTAGCTCATAGTTTCCAGGAATCTTGGAGCAGCATTGCTGGGAGGTTCTGGCTCAGGTTCTCTCACCAGGTTGCAGTCAAGCTGTTGTCCAGGGTGCAGGCATCTCCAGTGTTGACTAGAGCTGAGAATGCACTTCCAAACTCTGTTGTATGGTTGTTGGCAGTCCTTGCTAACCATTGGCCAGAGACCGCCATTCCTTGCCATGTGGGCTTTTCATATTGTGCTTGTATTTGAGCATATGTATGTCTATGTGGGATATATTTAACCATAGATAAATATTTGAGCATCGCAGAACAGCATAGAAACGTTTTTCTTAAAATCAAGTCCTTATTCTGTTTTTGTAATCTCACCTTTATTGCTGTCACCCTTTAAAAACAATAGGCACAAATCTCCTTTTAATGTTAAGTATTATTTTAGTAGCTATAGCTAACTTTGTGTTTTAATCAGGAATAATGGTGATGGTATTAGCCACTTTGTGGTTATAGTATATTGTGATACTTAAAAGGGCATTAAAATATTCCAACTTAATATTTCCACTGCAGTTATTTTAAGTATTACCTTAGAGTTCATTTGCTGTAATACTTAGATAATACCTCATATTCATTTGTGCAAATACATTTCATTGACTCAATGAAAATAATTATAAGCCAACTGGTAAAAATATTTGCACCTTAAGATGGACATTTCAATTTGTAATACTGAAATAGTGATGTATCTATGCTAAGAGAGAAATTTTTCACATCAGATTTAGTGATATGCATGAATTATAATATATTTATTCTGAGCGATATATTTATCAAACAACTTTTAAAGCTTATCTGATTTTTTAAAATTTCAATTAAAGTCATTTCTTAAATGATGACATATTATTATTCAGTGACCCTCAGTTATAAATTCCAATTCCTTTGGAAATTGAATGACATTATTATTAGTGGCAACTCAGAGATCATCAACTGAAAACAAATGCAGGTTTTATCCACACAAATAATTAAAGAACTCCGATTAAGGGAAGATTTTACAATATGTAACAAGTATATACTCTGTTTAAAATCCCACACAGATTTCCCACAAAGACATGATTCTCTCCAATGGCTGCATAATAAAATCTTCTGAAATAGTTTATAGGTACCATTTCCTTCAGGGGAGGCATCGGCACTGGTGTTTTTTTAAAAAGTCACCAAGTAGTTCTATGTGCTCTCCAGATTGAGAAACCACTGCACTAAGCAAAGGATGACAGATGACAACCTGAAACTATATTGATTGATTATCTGTAGTTACAAATAATTAGAAACACATATATGTAATTGAGAGAAAGAAGATAGTTTTCAGTATTGGTTTTAATTTTACAATTCATATATATAGATAGATAGATAGATAACACATATATATTCATATATGTGTTTTCAGTATGTATACTCATGTATAAATATATATATGAGTATACATATATATAAAATACATATATATAATTAAAGAAGATAGTTTTCAGTATTTGTTATAGTGTTAAAGTTCAAATATGTATTCAGTATATATTCAAATATATATATTCATATATCTATGTTATATACACAAACTCAAAACTATCTTCTTTCTTTCAGTCAGTCGGTTATTTTTAACTGTAGTTCTTCAAATTACATTAGATTTTTAGACCTAGGGGTATAGAGTCCAATCCAAATCAATTAATGGCAGACACAGGAATGACAATTTCTAAATCC
Source organism: Enhydra lutris kenyoni (assembly GCF_002288905.1). Classification (NCBI taxonomy): domain Eukaryota; kingdom Metazoa; phylum Chordata; class Mammalia; order Carnivora; family Mustelidae; genus Enhydra; species Enhydra lutris. The sequence continues at coordinate 29,342,756 of NW_019154103.1, forward strand.
ATGTTCTCTATTATAATCACTATTTTCTCAATTTCTGTTAAGTGATAATTGTATGAAAGAAATAGAAATTTAAATAACTTTTGTGTATTTTTTCATATATAAGTGAAAGATGTTGACATTAATTGAACAACTATTATTATATGTCCATGACTATTATAAGTACTATGGCTAATTTAATCTTCAAAACTATCCTTCGAGGTAGAATTTTACTGTTTTATGTTCTTTTTAAAGATAAATTGAATGTGACATAATTAATTCATGATTATTATTATTGAAATAATACAAATTATTTCAGAGTTCTAAGGTCCCTTTAGACCAAACACACGAACACATACATAAACATTTATTTCCACAAAAACTATATAGTATTTTTGTGTGTTTGTTTTGTTTTGTACAAAGTCATCATCTTATATGTATCCATCTTTTACTTATTTTTTTAAAAAATATGTGCTTTGGATGTAAGGATCTTCATTATTTTCCTTAATAAGTGCATAACAATCCATAGAAAAGATAAGCCAAAATTTATTTAGCCCTTCCCATTTTAATGTCTTTCAAGTTGTTCCCTTTTTTGCTGTGAACCTCCTACTTATGGAAACAATACCACAATAAACATCCGTCCTGTGAAAATGGGTGGATATTTCTAAAAGGTGGATACTGAGAAGTAGAACTGCTGTGTCATGGAATGAGTATACTTTGAAGAGATAATGATGCCTTACATATGACTGTACCATTAGTATATGTTAACCATTAATATCTCCAGATACCCATTTTACCATTTGTTTGCCAAATCTTTATATCATCAAACTTCAATTTTTGGTACTCTGGTCTATGAGAAAATTGACATTTCACTTGGTGTAATTTGGATGCCATTAATTATTAATGAGATTGAACATTTTTATATATTTATTGGACATTTTTATTTCCTTTTCTGTGAGTTACCCAGTCATATCATCTGCCCCTTTTCTATCAGAGTATTAATATTTTCTCTTTTTTTAAAGATTTTATTTACTTATTTGATGGGGAGAGAGAGAGAGAGGACAAGCAGGGGGATTGGAACAGGGAGAAGTAGGCTCCCCACTGAGCAGAGAGCCTGACACGGGGCTTGATCCGGAGACTCTGGGATCATGACCTGAGCTGAAGGCAGATGCTTAACCCACTTGGGCCACCCAGTCTCCCCACAGTATTAGTCTTTTCTTTATTAATTTTAAAAATTTGGGAATATTTTTACATATATTTTGTTCTAGTCAGTCACCTGTTTTTTTAACTTCATTCAGGGTTTTGGGGTTTGTTTATTTTAGCAAATAAGTTTTTTATTTTGATATAGTCAAATTATCATTAGTTTCTTTTGGGCCTTTTTAAAAAAATTGAACTATAGTTGATATACAATGTTATATTTGTTTTAGATGTACAACACCATGATTTGACAATTCTATATAGTACTCAGTGTTCCTGATAAATATGGTCATCATCTGTCACCCATTAAGCCTTTGGGTTTTTATGCCTTATTAAAACAAGGTCTTTTTTATACCCAAAGTCATCAATATACTTGTTACTGTCCTTTTTAGTATTTTGAGCTTGCCTTCTTTATATTTAAGTTTGTGATCCATTTGAAAATTATTTTATAAGTGATATGAAATAAGGATTGCTTTTTTTAAAATGTAGAATCAATTATACAAATGTCATCTATTGAATGGTTCACTTTTTCTCCATTAATATGAACTTATACAGTTATCATAGATCCCTTACCTGGTTCTGTATACGAACCTTCTGTCCTATTTTATTAATCTAATTACCTATTCTTGTGCCAATACAGCTCTTAAAATGATATCTTTAGAACATTTTTGATTAAGTAGGATAATTTCCATTGCCTGGTTCTTCTTCAAGACAGTATTGGCCATTATATCTGTTCTCTTCCATGTAATTTAAGATCAGCTTGTCATGTTCCACAGAAACCTGTTTGGATTGTGTCAGGAGCTTGTTTTGACTTATATATTAATTGTTTACTTGATTATTGGGTCTTCTCTTCTATGAATATAGTATATCTACCTATTAATGCAGATCTTCTTTATTTTCTCCTTGAGTAAATTTGTATCATTTATTAAAAAAAATAAATCTTGAATCTTCTTTTAAGGATTTTTCCTAGGTAGTATACAATTTTTGTTCTTATAATAAAGCAAGATTTTTATTACATTTTATAACTGTTATTTCTGGAATATATTTCCTTTGTAAGAAACTAGTGTTATCTGCTCATTCATTTATATCAAACAGAATTCATTATGGAACAAGTTGTTGTTCTTGCCAATCTTAAAAACCCACACAAGCTTTGTGAGGACTAGTAGAACTCAAGGTCTAATACTTTCCAGTTAATTCTCTTGGACTCCAGAATAAATGTCCATAAATAATATTATCCACAAATATTAACATCTTTCTCATCTTTCTATCTCATTCATTTCTGTGACTTAAGGCTAGAAGTCTCAGAAAAATGTTAAAAACTGAATGTTTCAATTGAGATATCTATCTTTTCCCAAATGTCAATGATAATGTTTTTACTATATCACCATTAAATATAATGTGTATTATAAGTTCCTTCCTCAGGCCACAGAAATTTTATTAGCCTTATAATAATAAAACTTACTTCATCTATTTTGTAACAGGACAAATCAGCACCAGAAATACATATTAATATAACACCAATAGGCTCTACTGGCATTAACAATAATGATGGTAGTTTAAAAAAATTACAAATTATTGTGTAGCTAATACATATATGGTATTGTAGATGTTTATACACATGTATACCTGTAAAACAATTCAACAATATTTCAGTAGTCATTCTTATGAATTAAAGAGGTTAAATTTTATGCCCAAATTCACACAGCTGAAAAAATGGGGAGATGGAATTTGAACTCAGTTCTGGGTTATTATTGCCCAGACATCTGCCACATCTTCTGCCACCACACCAGATTTTGTAATATGGATAGAAGCTGTGTATGCAAACCAGAGCTTATAAAATTATGATATGGATGGAAATGTTATAGTTAATATTTAAATTTCAGAGCTGTCCATAAAATGCTTTTAACAAAGCCTTTAAGAGTTGGGGCATTTCTGTATCAGCTGAATATGGACCTAGATCTGCTTGTTTCTGCACACTAAATTTAAAAGAGATATTGAAAGAAAATGTGAAAATCCTAAAGTAAATCAGAGACAGAAACCATGTTGCTGACTCTTTGTACAGTTGTTGATTACTCCCTGCCCTCCTATCACCCAGCATACATTAGTATGCTAAATAATTAAACTAAATTTGATTTGTATGATATAGTTCATCCCATCACTACCACCAGGGGAAAAAAAATGGAAAAATCCATATTCATACAACAGTGATTGGGATACATAGGGAATGACACTCCCTGGTATTTTAGGCATAGTATACATTTATGAGCCACAATATCTTGTTCATTATTCTGAAGAACAGCTCTTGTTTCACTTGTTATATCTCCTAAAATTTTGAGAACACTTTTGTAATGCTTTGCCCTCGAAGCTGTCAGAAGAATTGTGAACTGAAAATATTTTCTTCTCTAGATTGTTATTTCCTTGCAGATAAAATGTGTTGAGTGTGTTTTTAAAATACTAGTTGAGAGCTGAAAGTGGAAAATAGTGTAAATTCTGACCTTCAGATTTCTTTCTTGCCACTGGATAAAATACTTAGTTTTTTCCATAAGGAGTATCCCATCTTGTTTGGTATAACACAAGCTCCATCAAAATTGTCTGTACATTAACAATATCGCATTACAGTGCTGAGCTTACATTCAGTAGGATAAAAGGGAATACATTGAAATTTCTTAAAATCCATCTCAAAGTTTTATTAAATTTAAAATGCTATGAGTCATACTTCTAAAATAAAAGTAATTTATCTCATTTAATTTTACAAATCATATCTGTACTTAATTTATAAACATTAACTACCCTAGGCATATTTCTAAGGATATTGGAAAAGAAACCTCAGATTTAAGTATGAGAAATATTGTCGGGATATACTGTGGTGATTTTTTTTTTCTGTTCAGTTAACCAGCATATAGTATATCATTAGTTTCTGATGTAGTGTTCAGCAATTCATTAGTTGCATAGAACACCCAGTGCTCATCATAGCACATGCTATTGTGGCCAATTTTTAACTCTACCTCATGTAAGTCTACTTTCTAGATATTAACCATTGCATATATGATTTATTAAAGAAAACATATAAAGGTAAAAGAGGCAGTATTTATATAAGTACAGCAAATTAAACAGAAATCTGACTTACAGATCTTACAGACTTACGTTTTTGTAATTTTAATTATAACAAAGAAGTTTAAGACAATGTTACACACTAGTACAAGTTAGCTAGCAAATAATAAGAAGAACAATAGTAATGAAGAGGAGGAGGTAGAAGGGAAGAACTGCTCCTTCTACAATAATTACTATGAAGTTGGCTTCATTCTAAGCTCTTTACATATGATAACCCATTTAAGCTTTCCAATAACCCTATGAAAACTTATAGCTATAATTCTCTTTTTTGTCAGTAAGCAAACAAGGTCAGTGCAGTTAATGAGGTAGTAAATAGTAGATCCAGATTTTTAAATTCAGACAATCTAGCCCAAGAATAGAGAACTCTGTATGCAGTGATCCAGATTATAGTGGTACTAAAAACAAATCATCATTAAAAAAAATGACCCCAAGTATATATTCTACTAGTTTTTTTGTAGTGACCCAAGGAAAGCTTCACTTAGTGCATATTCAGAACTATCTTCTTCATTAGCAGCTATGAAGGGGAGAATTGAGTAATTTTAAAAATTTAACCAATTTAGAAATTTTAAGACCAATTAAAAGAAGGCACATACATATACCTTTGGCAAAGACAAATTATTTTCACTAAATAGCTTCAATATATATCATATCACATTCTTTTCCTCTCTGTACACTTCTCCAAGACAAGTGGTTGAACTACATGGGTTTTGGTTGCAGCGAAAGAGTCAGTTCTAGCTAAATGGAACATAAAATGAATTTATTTTCGTAATCTTGGGCATATCACAGAACTATTGGAAACAGAAACTACTGGACAACAGACTCAGGAAATAGACAGGACTTAAGGGAAACTGAGTATCAAAAACATAGCTGAAACATTCTAAAGGAATAGACTATTTCCAACACTATTAATGGTGTACCCCTACTCTTGACACCACCACTGCCTCCATGAATGTTCTTATCTGCCCCAGTTACCTTAGTCTCTCCCTCCAGAGTCAAAGTGATAAAAAGGTAGTACCTTCTGATTGGTGAGCCTGTTAATATACTTACTCCCTAGCCAACAGAAAGAAGGAAAAAAGAAGCGAGGTTCTTCTTCCCTTCAAAACCTACACAGTCAGAACCTGTGCCCTAAAGAAGAAGAAAAATGTTTAATGTCGTTTAGCCAAAATATATTTCTATATGCTCAAAATCTTTAGCTCCCAGCATTCAGAGGTCTTAGATCTATATTATTTGCAATGTACTACTACACCAGAGAAATTGTTAGGAACAGTTAATTAGGTATTTCATTACTACATTTATTTATTTAACATCATTTACTACTTATCATGAGCCTGCCACTGTACTGAATTTTGTAGAAATGCTGATTTAATACTCAGAAAAACTTTGATGTACTATGACGTACTTATGATTAACCCTGATTTTACTCATGTAGGAACTGAGCATGAAGAGGTTATGTAACTTACCAAAGTTCACTCTCTAGAAAGTGGCAGAGATGAAATTTGACCAAGGTAGTTGGATTTGATAATACCTGCTTTAAGCATTATCCCATGCTGCCTCTCATTGCAAGTCATAGTTGCTAGATGACAATTCCTGAGTACTGACAGCATCCCACTACTTGAACCACTAAGTAGTGGTAACCAGCTGAAGAATTCATTTAGTTTTCTACAAAAATGTGTTATTTGAAATCCAATATTTTTTAACTGGTTGTATATAGCAAGCACTGTCAGTGCCTCATCTAAAAACCTTTTCTCATCATTTCTGTGGGTTCCTCCTTCTCTTCCCCCTGGAATCTCTGTAGTTTTGCTTATAACCTGCAGCTACAACTCTGAGGGCTGCCACTGAACTACTGACACTGTTTGCCTGAATAAGCAGATAGGTAGACAAGCCTAAAGATTTATAAGCCCCTAAGGTGGGACGTCTTCAATAACTGACCTGCACTGAAGTATGTAGTTCACTACCATTGCCTTGAAGACGACAATCTATAAGCTGTAACTTAACAATACAGAGTTCTATATAGGAAACTCACCCTCCATTAGACTTTGCTTGAAATCATGTCCACACTTAGCATCTTCTTTCCCTGTCCTGCTTGACACATTCTTTAACTATGAGAACCATTCCATAATAAATCTCTTAGCATAGAAATCCTCAATTCAGAATCTCCTTCTGCAGAATCTGATCAACAGCAGAATCCTGTTGACAAGAAACAACACTGTTCCTGATTAACTTAAGAGGCAAAATGATGTTTTGGAGGCATTTTGAACACCTCATGAAACCACTGGGAAGTTTAAAGGCTAGCACAGAAAATTTGTAAGACATAAGGTGACTGGAAAGCTAACAATGTAAGCAATGTCACATCATAAAGCTGTGATTCTGTAATTCACACACATTGGTGCTACCATTACTGAAAGCTCTTCACCACATCCCACTACCATCAGGCACTGGCCCTGCCAATGGACTTTCAACTTGGATGCTTCCAGTGTAAATTGTGCCTGTGTCCACCCACTTCCACCACCAGGATAAAGAATAACAAATGTCTACATGTATTGGACCCATACAATGAGAGGAAAGCCAAATATTGGCTACATTTCAAAATTTCGGGGCTTCGTCAATGATTTTTCTGAATTTTTCTAAGGACTCCAGTTATCTATCATTATTATATTAATTAATATCTTTTACCTTGAATGTTTAGAATTTAACATGGCTTACCACAATACCTTGATGGCAATTTAGGTACAATAAAAGTTGTCAAATAAATGGAAATACTAGGAGGTGAATTTGGTAGACTCAAAAGGATATAGCAACTGATTAAATTTGAAGGGTTTGGAAGGAAAAGTTGCTTCATTTGTTTCTCAGAACTCAAGTTTAAGTATCTAGGGACAAGATGATGTCATTAAGATATTTAAAGATAGTAGAATGGGCTTGATAACTGGAATGTCTAACAATAATTTAGTTGTAAGTTTGGAGGTCTTAATGTCCTTTATGGTTGATAAGTCTAGTAGAAACTCAGAAAGTTGAGTTTCAAATTAAAGTGAGAGATGAGAACCAAAAGTTTATATTTAAGTGTTTCCAGAATACAAGTGACAATGAAAGCCATGTAAGTACGAGACCACTCAGGGTAGGTGGGGGGTGATGTGCAGAACGAGAAGAAAAAAATAAGTATATTTTTTATTAAAGATTTTTATTTAATTATTTGACAGACAGAGATCACAAGTAGGCAGAGAGAGGAGGAAGCAGGCTCTCTGCGGAGTAGAGAGCCCGATGTGGGGCTCGATCCCAGGACCCTGGGATCATGACCGGAGCCGAAGGCAGAGGCTTTAACCCACTGAGCCACCCAGGTGCCCCAAAATAAATATTTTGATAAAGAGCTTATAGAACTCTAGCACTTGAAAAGCAAGACAGAAAAAATAATGAGGTAGAGGGAAAAAAAAACAAATTAGAATTGAGGCTAAGAAACCTGTGGGCTCTAAAGAGTACATAGAGGGTAAACATCTTAGAAGAAATCTTCCTTTTGGTTCTTGGGGCTATGTGGCCCCAAATCTTTACCTTTCCTGGCATTGATGTTTATTGCTTTGTAATTTTGAGGCTTCTGACACAAAAGAAAGGATGCTTCCCAACCTCTTGCCATAAGGCTCAGCTGTGGGACTTACTTTGACAATTAAATATGAACAGAAGTGAGAGTGACCAATTTTAAGCCTAGGCCTTAAGAGACCTCACATGTTTCCTCCTGTCCTCTTGCACTTTTGTTGTCACCATGAGAAGACTATGCCCTGGTCGGCTTACTGGTCCAGGTAAAATAAGAAACTCATGGAGCATACCTGGACTCAGTCTGTACTTAGAGCTGCCACCTCTGCCCAGCCAAAAGGAGCAGAGCTGCCCCAGCCAAATTGCAATTATGTGTGAAATAAATGCATATTATTGTATACTACTGAGACTTTGTATTTGTTTGAAGCAAGAGCTGACTGACAGAGGACACTGGTGACTTCAGAAAAATCATTGATGAAGCACCAGGGTGGCTCAGTCATTAAGCTTTTGCCGTCACCCAGGTCATGATCTTGAGGTTCTGAGATGGAGCCCCACACTGGACTCCCTGCTTCACGGGGAGCTTCTCCCTCTCCCAGTCCCCCTGTTTGTGTTTCCTCTCTTGCTGTCTCTCTGTCTAATAAATAAATAAAATCTTTAAAAAATATATTTAAAAAGAAAAAAAGAAAAATCATTGACTATATTCTGATGGATCCCTTAATCAGAAATTAAAGGCTTGAAGGATGAATTAGAAAGAATTAACTGTAATCAGTGAGAAGTTGGTCATTGAAGGGCTGCAAATAATTGAGATGCTAACTTTATGAAGACTGAATACAAGAAATGGAGAAAATGTGCGAGGTTACATCCCCTTATTTTGAATGTATAATTCAGGAAATGGATTCTGCATACATAAGCATTTAAACCATTAATAATTAATGGAGAAAATTTCAGGACATTGAGGAAAATTATTTTGGTTAGGTAAGTTTTTAATAACATTACTTACACCATGTTGTGTAAGAAAGATAGCCTTTATTGTGCAGTGGGAAAGTATCAGATAAATATAAATTTCATTTTAGCATTAGAAAAACTGCTAGGATCTTACTTGAATAATAGCAGTTTTATAAATTGGAAACAATAGATGAAACATAGATGAACTAGATAGAACAAGATGATTCACATGAATGCTAGAAAGAACAACTAAATGTTGCCAGTCTGGCAAATTGGCCTCTATGCAAATTAGTAGTGTTTTAAATAAAGAAAACATATCAAAGGCCATGTCTGTTCATTTATTTTGACATTTTATAATTGAGCCTAATTATTTGTGAAACTGTAACCCATTAAGCTGGCCGTTGGTATACTTTGTGAAAATAATGACATTTTAGTCAAAGAAGCACTTACTTTCACTTTCCATAGCACATTCAGGCAAGATACTTAGTGGAGTAATTAATTAAAAAGTAAAATGTCAAGTCTTACCCACATCTCTGTGCATTAACCAAAGATACATACAGACTGGAAATCAGAAATTCCAAATGGGCTCTTTGTTTAATATGCATTTCCAGAGATAAATTTGTGAAATTAATTCTCTGAACAATCTATGAACTGTATTATGCCTAATTATTTGCCTTACATATCAAATATACCTTTATTCAGCCTAATGTGCCTGATTTTTGCCACTTTGCCAGTTTCTCTAAACTTTGTAGAGTCTTACATTTCAGTGTCACATGTACCTATCTTTGTTGATGTCACTTTGCCTCTGGAAAGCCCAAAAGTCATGATACAGGGGAGTTATAACTCTATTTTAAGCCAGGCTTGAATTACCATTATATTTTGCAGATGATTATTTTAAGATCAAGTAATTATGGATTTTTCTTAAAATTGATCTGGTTTCATTTTTTTTATAATTTAATACATATGAAATAATTCCTAGTTTTGTCAAGGCTGGAAACATATTTTGCTGCTGCAAATTATCGAGACCACATACAAGTGCAAGCTAGCAACATTTCCTCCAATTTGGTTTTCTAAGTAAACAAAGCCTGCAGCACAGTCTTCCATTAATGAGGGATGAATCTGAGTCTTTTCTGATAAATCAAAGGGCCGTGCTTATTAAACAAAGATGATGTTATTGATTCAAAGGGCATGCTCTTTAAGCAGTTTTTCTAATTGTTTGTGCTGATCCATCTACATTTTACATTTTACTTCCCACTTTAGCCACACACATTTTAAAAATGTCCAGCCAGGCTCAGAGGTTTTTACAGGAATAGCATGATGCAGTACTTGCTGGCCAGTGAATAGTAGGCCCCATGACCTTCACATTATTGATGGCAAGTTGGGCTAACTGCCTGATAAGCACATTAATCCTAGTGTCAACATCAAGGAGAATTTTTGTTTGAGGCAATATAAATTATATATGCACAACTAAGGGGAGAAACTAGCAATACAAGTGCTTGGAAGTAAACTTTCTTTAGTTAAAAACAAAGCACATTTTTTTCATCTTCCTTCTGTGCAAATAACATTTTTTTAAAATTAAAGAAATAACTTTGAACTTCCCTAGCAAAAACAACAACCCATGAGACATTCATCATGAGTTTGCAGTCCTTTTTAATTGCATAAGCAACATTAACTCACAGGATAGAAAACTGCCGTAGAATTTTGCTCATTTTCTTTGTGCAAGATGTACACCTAAGTTAATAGTTCTGCTGGGATACCCGGTAGACTGAGCATGAAACAATTCCTTGGTAAAACGGTAAAATTTTATTTTACAAAGATTGTCTTCTATCATTTCAGTAAATGTACCATGTGCACCTGAAAATAGTTTGAATTTTGTCATTGTAGATGGAGGACACACTACGTGACAATTAGTGCTGGTAATTGTGTTAATTATATATAGAGCACACTATATGAAAATTAGAATTATTAATTGTTTATTAATTGTGCTGCTCATATTTTCTATATTTTTACTGATTTATCTTAATGGCAAGTATTAGCAACTTTTGAAGTTTTGTGAATGCTAATTTCATATATATTAAATCTGTGTATTGATTGCATAGAAATTTAGAACAATAGTATTTTCCAGTTGATTTCTCTATCATTATGAAATTTTACTGTTTATCTCTAGCAATGCTCTTGCCTTAAAATTGTCTTTGATATTAATATAAATCTACTTTAGCTTTGTATTTGCATAGTTAATTTATTATTCAATCCTTTGCGTTTCAGTCGTTCTCTGTTCTTATATTAAAATATTTCTCTTAGGATTAGCATATAGGTGAGGTTTTTTTAAAACCTAATCTAAAAATCTTATTCTCTACTTGAACTATTTTGCTCGTTCACATTAAATGTAATTAAAGATATAGTTTACTTCGTATCTGCTGTTTAATTACTTGTTTTCTATTTCGCCCACCTGCTTTATGCTCATAAAGCTTTCTTGCTTTCTTTTCAGTTAGTTTTTCTGTTTTGTTTTGTTGTTTTAACTGTTCTATTTTCCCTCTATAAATTTGTTAATTATAGCTGCTTCTTCTACTCTTTTAATGATTACTGTCAATTATAGCATTCATTCTTCAATCATTGTAATGTGATGCAGATTATTATTTTCAGCATTTCTTCTATAATGCTAGCAACATAGGACCTTTTAACTCTATATACAGCCTCCTACCTTTCACATTACTGTTTTCATGCATTTTAACTATATATATATGTTCGATTGCACAAAGTATTATTATCTTTCTGTCCAGACAGTATTCATCTATATGAATCTCTCCTTTGCTGGACACTTACTTATGTACTTACATATCCTGGGATCATTTCCTTCTACCTGAACAACTTCCGTGTAATATTTTTTTAGTGCTGGTTGGCTGGCAGTACCTTCTGTATGTTTTTATGTGTCTGAAAATATCTTTAAATCTTCTTTGTTTTAAAATTTTTGTTTTTATATTCTATTTTCAGTTCTTTTATATCTTCATTCTTTAAAAAATTGTTGATGGGTAGAAAAATCTTGATTGATTTATCAACCTGTTTTTTTATTTGTTTGTTTCTTTGAAAGTAATGTGTTTACCCCTTTTGGCTACATTTAAGATATTCTCTTTGTCTTTAGCTTTCAACAATTTTATTATTATATATCTGTCTGTGGTATACTTTGTATTTACCCTGCTTGGGCCTCACAGAAATACAGACCTCTTTGGTCTGTATATTTCATCAGTTTTATATAATTACACCCTTTTTTTCCCCTTTAGTTACTGCATATATCCCAGTCTTTCTCTTTCCTCAAACTTTGGTTCTAGATGTGTATTATAGCTGTTCATGGCATGTTGTGTGCTTCTTTTGCTCTTTTTGGTATTTTTCATACTCCCCTCATCCTTGAGTTTGGATATTTGCTATTGATATGTGTTCCAGTTCACTAATACTCTTTTTTGCTTGTTTCTAATTTCCTATTAAACCCATCCGTTGAACTCTTTATTTTAGACATTTCAATTTTCACTTCTAGAATTCCTATTTAAATCTTTCATAGATGATACTTCTCATAACAAATTTTCCCATCTTTTCATCTATTCTTCCATGTCTTTGTCTATTTTTATCATAGTTATTTTAAGGGCATCTGGGTGGCTCAGTTAAGCCTCTGCCTTCGGCTCAGGTCATGATCTCAAGGTCCTGGAATTGAGTCCTGCATTGGGCTCTCTGCTCAGAGGTGGAGCCTGCTTCCCCCTCTCTCTGCCTGCCTCTCTGCCTACTTGTGATTTCTCTCTCTCTCGCTCTGTCAAATAAATACATAAAATATTTTTTAAAAATCATAGTTATTTTAAAGTATTTTTTATTAACTCCAACATTGGTTCAGCTGTGTCTCTTTTTCATTGTTTTTGTTTTAGGTGATGTCATCTCTGACCATTTTTTAATTGAATGCTGAACATTATGTATTTTTAAATCCCTGGTCGTCTATGTCTCTAGGAGTGGTTCACTCTGCCTTTTGCTGGGCAGATAGAGTAGTGGCTCATAATTATAATCTAATCAGGGATTAAACTGAGTAGAGGTTGGATACTAATTTTCATCAAGACTCTGTAAGTGGATCATAGTTATGGCTAAAAGTGAAGAAGCTGCAGGACTTCTAGTTGAAAGCTTAGTATGCTTATCAGGGACTCTCTCAGATAAATCTCAAACTCTACTTTTAAAGACAGTAAATGAGACAGCAGAAAACTGTGCCCTCACTTTCAGAATTTTTCTGCCTAGCTTTTCTATGCCCGACCTTGAGCGGCTTCAGAATTAGGTTAAGTAATTGGGGGAAACCTACAGTGTGTCAGATAATTTCTCTTATCCTTTCTCACTGAGATCTTGGCACCTCATGTCTCTAACTTTTTCTTGAGTTTTAGATCTTGTTAAAAGTTTATTAGTATCAGTAGTCCCTGGAAGTTGCCCTCTGTCCAGGAAAAGCCTGGGTTCTCAACTAATAACTCTAAGCATAGTATTACAAATGATTCCAGAGAAATGCAGAAAGTCACTTCATTTCATCTCCATTTTCTCTTTTCCAGAATCTTGACCTTTTGGTTCTTGTTACTTTAACAACTTTCCCAGGCCTTTAAATAAGTGGTTTTTAAATGTTTTATTGAGTTTTTCTATTGAGAAAGATACTCCATCCTATTCAGAAAAAGAGAATACTTTTTTATCTTCACTTTCCATTTCTGGGATCATCTCTGCAACCAAAAGGAAAATTAAAGTTGTTTTACTTATCTGTTTGCTTGCTTTTACAATTAGATTTTTCTGTTATTAATATTCAGATTTATAAGGATAAATTTTTTTATTTAATTTTTTAGAACCACCTGGAACTTGAGTCTCTCAAGTATCAGTCCAATAGATTGGACTTACATGTTTGTTTTTTACAAACACATTTATAGAGTTGCCTCAGTGTATAAAGAAATACAACTAGATGAGTTCCTAAACTGTGAGTTATACTGATTAGATACTAAATTAGGCTTATTTTTGGACCAGAGCCTCTTTTGAGAATAGAATTGAGAAATAATCCAGCAACACCTTATTAAGTATTACTTTACACTATATGTAAAGATTAATGCTTAAAAGTGTCACATTTTCTGCTTTGGGATTATTAGAAATCATACAGTAATTTAGGAAGTTATTTCATGTTCTATGCACTCAAAGAAACCTGCTTAGGCTAACAAGAGATTCAGTTTGAGACATGGCATTACTTTGGATAAATAACATACTATTTCTGTGCTCTGTGTACCAAAATCAATAACTTTATAATGAGGCATTAAGTCTCCCTGGATATTAAGATGACAGAGTTCAAAAATAATACATTCTTTGGTTTTATTTTCTTTCTGTCAATTTACTCTAACCTGGGCTAGCTTTTGGAAGTTAACAAAATTGAAATTTTTTTTTTCAAAACAGTCTGTCACCCAATAATTTATTTTGGTTTAGATTACAAAGAGCTCATGTGTTACACATTAGCTCCTTAACATTTAAAATAAGTTATTTTCATTTGCTTTCTCATTTACTAGTTTCAGATTGGAATATATTTGCATTTGTAAAATGTGTATAAATCAGTATGTTTCATAGGTAAGAGCAGGAAAGGCAATAAAAAAATGGCTTCTAACAAATTATTCACATTTGAAGGAGAAGGAATGAATAGATAAATATGCAAACTTACTTTCCCAGTACTGCATATAAATTGATATAAATGTTCTACTGTATAAAACAAACAAACAAACTTTTGTGTAATGCCCTCAGGAGTCACAATGAGATGTTTAATTAACAGGTATATCAAATATCATTGTTTCTTCTCTGCATACCCTAATGTGTTCTCATATAAAAATAATTATTTTAATAATGATTATTTTTCTTATCAGTTTCAGTTTTGAAGAAAATAACTAACTAAACTTTAGTTTCATGGTTTTTACTAGATTCAGAAATAAATGTGCTGCAGAATGTTAAAATTAAAATGGGACCTCCATTTAAAATTGTTACAGAAAAGAGGCATCCGCTGGCTCAGTCAGTTAAGTGTCCAGCTCGATTTTGGCTCAGGTCATGATCTCAGAGCCTGTTTAAGATTCTCTCTCTTCCTCTTCCTCTGTCCCTCCCACCCTCCCACCTCCCCATGGCTCATGCTTTCTTTCAAAATAAATAAATTAAATTAAATAGTAAAATGAAATAAAGGGGCACCTGGGTGGCCAGTCAGTTAAACGTTTGACTCTTGATTTTGGCTAGTGCCATGTCAGCCTCCGTGCTCAGCAGGGAGTATGCTTGAGGATTTCTCTCCCTCATCCTCTGCTCCTCCCCCATTCTCAAAATAAATAAATCTTTAAAGATAACATAAAAATAGTTACAGAATGTCCAGACTAAATAACCATATAGAGATTTTCCAAGGGAAATGGAAAAACCTCTTCCATGACTCTTGAATCCCTTTATGAACTTTGAAAATAAGAAAAGTAAGGGATGGAGGCCTTTTTGGGGAAGGTTAGTGATGAGTTGTATTTAGAGTGAGCTTTTTCCACATTATCAGTCCATATTCTCACACTTTGCTGGAAAGGGGAGGAATGGTAGGTGGCCAACAGTTCCACCTGGTGCTCTGTGGTTTGTATAAAGGCTACACCTTTCATGGACTCCTCTAGCCACTGACTTCATAGTGCAGGAATATGAACAGAAACTCACTATTAGGAGACACAGGACTCCTCTCACAGACTACAGTGGCTTGAAGACTCCTTCATGACTTTGCCTAACTTTCATCTGTCTACAGAAATGTCTGTGACCATTCTCCCCAACCTACTCTTCCATTCTCCTTCATTCAGGATCAGATTGGCATCAGTTATGAAGACTCTCCCAGAATTGCTGGCTCCCTGCCCATTGTCTTTACATAGGTTTCACCTAACAAAATACTATTCTTGGCATCTTCTCAGAGGGCCTGGAAAACTCAGGAGGTGAACCTCTACAGACCAAGTCTGGTGTTCAAATGGTCCTCTAACTTACCTATAATTGAAAGATTTTGAGTACTGGTTTTGGTTCCTACCTATAGAAGCTAGAGTGGACTGTGGCCTCTGGTTTCATTTCTAGTAAGAAAATAAGACAGAAAGGCAAGGCAGAACCAGGAGAGTGCCATTGCACTGAGGTCTACTTATAACACCTAAATTAGCCGGCAGAAAGGATGAATGCATATTTTTCTTGAACTAGACATGTGCCACACTGCATGGAGCTGGCGTGGGGTCATCGTGGGCCCTATAAAATAGGCCTGCCAAGAGAAATTAACATCTCACCAGAGAGAAGATAGAGCTGTTCAGTTGAACCCCAGCTGCCAAAATGACAATGTACTGCTACAGAGGAGTTATTCAACCTGCATCAGGAGACCTGGAGCAGGAACCTCTGAAGAGGCTCTAGAAGGAAGGTACCCCAAAAGTAAAGGAACACTTAGTCTTAGTCGACTTAGTCACATCCCTTTACCTGTTTTTTCTTCTTGTCTCTCCAGAAATCTGGAGAAAAGACAGTAGGAAAGAATAGGACAGGGAATAAGGTGACAAAGAAGAAGAAAACAGAGGTGAGTTGTGGTCTCTTTTTCTCACTGAAGGTTTCCAGGCTTCAATAGGGGGTGGGGAGGGCAAATTTAGATTTTATACAAAATCAGGCTTGAGGTTCTGGTTGTTATTATGAGTCTGCAAAGGCTGTTTGATGAATTGAGTAAGTATATTCAAATTCAAATATTGAAAAACTACCCATGAACTAAGCAAAAGCAGAAAGTCTGTGGGAAGCCTGTAGGTCTTTTGTGAAAAGGTGGAAGAGACTTTCTCCCAGTAAAAATTTTTTTTTAAGATTTTTTTTTTTAATTTATTTGACAGACAGATCACAAGTAGGCAGAGAGGCAGGCAGAGAGAGACAGGAGGAGGCAGGCTCCCTGCTGAGCAGAGAGCCTGATGCGGGACTCGTTCCCAGGACCCTGAGATCATGACCTGAGCTGAAGGCAGAGGCTTTAACCACTGAGCCACCCAGGCGCCCCGTCTCCCAGTAAAAATTTAATGTCATGAGACAGGTTTGATCAACCTGCTGATCATACATATTAATTTTCATAGAGAATTAGTAAAAATATAATAAACTTAGAGTTAGCAGCATGATATCATTGTTAGTCAACAATCAGCACTAAAAAAGCCATAATTTTAAAAAAATCCATAATTTAAGTCCCATGCAAGTAAGTGATTATCTGAGGTAATTTACTGATATCCTTCACATAGCTTGGAAAACTATATATTCCCCATTGATACCATTGCCGTGAAAATAGTGCCAAATATCTATATATAGTACATGTAAATATACTTGCACAATTTTTCAATTTACTATTTCAACTACTACAAAATAGGCATGATCAAAAACACTGAAACTATTTCATAGTAGTTCTAAATTTCATTACCAGAAGAACCTAGAATAAAAGTAAGCCACAGTGAGGTCATTAGAAAAAAAGGGATATCTTTGTGTTCTTTTGCATAAAATGAAATAATAACACCACGATTTTGTCTTGACTATGTAGCAAAAGACATGAATTATAAGCACTTTGAGCACACTTTCTGAACAATTACGTACCTATATACCAAAATTCAGGCAATGAAGACAAACTCAATCTTAATGAGCAACAAGAATCTAGGAGATGAAAACCAAACAAAAGGCCAAGAGAACCACTAATGATATTACAGTTGCTACTATGAACTTTTACATTTGGATAACAGCAGCATGATTCATAAGCTAACTAACCAAGTTTCATTTTTTCCATTATCAAATTAAAGCCTTTTGCTAATTTTTTATGACCTCAATCCATTAATTTTGTCTTCACTTTTCATTTCTAATCTTCACCAAATCAAGATGCAGAGACTAAAAGTGAGTCAGATTTCCACTTCTAGCCTGGGAAGCTAACACACTCTTCTCATGAATAATTTATTTAAAAAGAAAATAAATTGTTTTATGGTTTTTAGGCCAACCAAACACTAAAACTATGGAAAAACTGTGGTCTCTTCTTTAAATACTTTGAATTTTACAAGGGTCTTGACTCTACATGTACACTTTTACTCAGTTGGGTTTGTAATTCTGCTATTTCCATTTCAACAGAGCAGTAAGTCAATAGTACTCAATTAAATAAGTCAATAATATTCAATTATATTTGAGCATGTCTATTTCTGGGAATAGCTATACCTAAGGAAGATTTATACACATGTTAAAGAAAAATGCTTCATTTAAAAAAATCACAGATAAACATAGATTTTTTTAGTTGTCCCCATCTGTATGAATAAAATATGCTGACATATGGTTAACAACAGGTGATTAAACCTGGCCAGTACCCACTTTGGGCTAATTTGAATGATCTGATTTCAGTTAGCATATACTGGATAACAGGTCAATAAAATTCCCCTCACCTGATTTCCATATTTTCATTAATGATAACATCACTAACAGTGATTCATTTGTAGGTGGGAAAAGGTTGAGGTAAAAGATGGGCATAGGAAACAGAAAACATTTACTTGATTCCCCCCATTCCCAATTCTCTTTGGTATGCAGTGTTAGAATGTAATGTTTCAGGGGCGCCTGGGTGGCTTAGTGGGTTAAAGCCTCTGCCTTCAGCTCAGGTCATGATCCCAGGGTCCTGGGATCGAGCCCCACGTCGGGCTCTCTGCTCAGCAGGGAGCCTGCTCCCCTTCCTCTCTCTCTGCCTGCCTCTCTGCCTACTTGTGATCTCTGTCTGTCAAATAAATAAATAATATCTTTAAAAAATATATATAATGTTTCGGTTTATGATAGTGATCTGAACATTCCTCTCCCTCCTCACAGTAGTGACAAAGTTATAAAAGAATAAATTTATAACCCCAGATTCCTATACCCGGATTATTAGAAGGAACATTTAAAGAAGGCACAAAATACATTTGAAAATATATAGGAATTGTGCATAAACATATCTTTAATGTTCTCCACCTGAAAAATTAATTTAAGAAATACTGTAGCTCTTGGGGCGCCTGGGTGGCTCAGTCAGTTAAGCAACTGCCTTCAGCTCAGGTCATGATCCCAGGGTCCAGGATTGAGCCCCATGTTGGGTTCCCTGCTCAACAGAGAGTCTGCTTCTCCCTCTTCCTCTGCCCTTCCCTTCTACCCGTGCTCTCTCTCTCTCTCTCTCAAATAAATGAATAAAACCTTAAAAAAAAAATGTAGCTCATGGAAAAAAGAGCACAAAAAATATTGCTATAAAATTATTTAAATATAAAAATTACTTTTAAAGCTAGGATAAATAATGTAATGAAGCAAAATGTATTATAATTACTGAAGTAAAGATTAATTGAAAGTAGTAATAATTCAACTAAAATACACTGGGTCAAAATCCTAGAACATACTAGCAAAAATGAGAGACATGTAAATAGTGCAAACTTTACTGCTAATTTTTGCATCTATGAGAACTCAACAGATGTGGTTTCATTTCTATAACTGATAACTTTTTTCCCCATTTTGGAAATCCGTATTTACCTTAGGTATTTTTTTTTATTTAAATTCAATTAGCTAACATCTAGTACATCATTAGTTTTTGATGTAGTATTCAATGATTCATTAGTTGCTTATAAAACCCAGTGTTCATCACACCACATGCCCTCCTTAATGCCCATCACCCAGCAACCCCACCCCCACCTGCCTTTCCGCAACCCTCAGTTTGTTTTCCAGAGTCAGGAGTCTCTGATGGTTTGTCTCCCTTTCTGATTTCTTCCCATTCAGTTTTCCCTCCCTTCTCCTATGATCCTCTGCTCTATTCCTTATATTCCACATATGAGTGAAACCATGTGATAATTGTCTTTCTCTGATTGACTTGTTTCACTTAGCGTAATACCCTCCAGTTCCATCCATGTCGATGTAAATGGTAAGTATTCATCCTTTCTGATGGCTGAGTAATAGTCCATTGTGTATATGAATCACATCTTCTTTATCTATTCATCTGTTGAGGAGCATCACAGCTCCTCCCACAGTTTGGCTATTATGGACATTGCTGCTATGAACATTGGGATGTGTGTGCCCCTTCTTTTTACTACTTCTGCATCTTTGGGGTAAATACCCAGTAGTGCAATTGCTGGGTCATAGTGTAGCTCTATATTAAACTTCATGTTTACATGGATAAACTTAATGCTCATTTTTTCTAAGCTTTTCATTCTAATTGTTCATAATTAACTGGATATTTTTTCTTTTTCTTTTCTTTCTTTTTTCCTCTTCTTTCTTTCTTCTTTCTTTTTTTAAGAGAGAGAGAGCACATGCACACACACAAACACCATGATTGGACACTTAACCAACTGAGCTACCCAGGCACCCCAATTAACTGGGTATTTTTTAGTTTGTTTTTGATGGGCTGGATTTCATCTTCAAACAGATTTCCCAAGACTCACTGTTTATTTCCCTTTGTATTGCTTCTCGCCATGATGCATTTCTTTGCCTTCACTTATGAATTACACTTGGCTGTACGTGGAATTTATTTACTCCTTCCTTTTTGAATTTATAGACATTATAATCTTATATTCTGGCATGTAAGTGTTACCAAGTCGTAAGTCAACATAATTTTTTTTCTACAGGGTACTTGCTTCTGCTAATAGCAATCACTCTGTTGTAACCTTGAAAAGATGCAACCTTGTGAACATGCAAGCATAACTGTGCAAATAATCTATTTTTAATTAATACAAATGAGAATGTATTATAGACAAAGTTTCTGAACTTTGCTTTCTTAAAAAAAAGTTCTAGTCAGCAATATTTGAGACCTCTTGTATGTTCATAACTTTACCCACAGTGTTTTCAAACCATTTGATATTTGCCAACTAACAGTTAAAAAATGGAATTTCATTAGAGTTTCAATTTGTACTTTATTTCTCTGATTATACATGGGGTGAATATCTTGTCATATGTTTAAATGATTCCCATGATGTTTACTTGAAATCTTTGTCATATTCTTTGCCCATTTTCTGGTAGGTTACCAATTTTTGTCTTATTAATTTGCACTAACTTTTTATATATTAAGAAAAGAGAACATTTTTCATGGTAGATGTTCCAAATAATTTTCCTGAGGATTTAAATGTATCTGCCTACTCAGTTGTCCTAATATGTGCTTACTGAAAAATTCCTCTTTCCCCTAAGGATCACTTTGGTACTTCTGTTATTTTTCAAATCCTAACAAATGGACCCTTACAGTCTGCTCATGTGCTATTGTTTATATTCATGTGCTAGTGTTTCTATATTAATGTGCTAGTGTTTACTTTTACAATGACTAATCTTATAGATATTTTAATATTAACTTATATTAGTCATATTTATCTTTTTTCCAGAATATCAGAATATTTCTAAAATTTTCTCTATTTTTTTATTGTTCTTTATATACTTCAGAATAAGTTGGTCATGGTTCAAAAATATTTTGATAATTTTAGGGAAATTGCATTACACATACAGATTAATTTAGGGAGAATTTTAAAAGTTTCCTGCTTGATCTATTCCAGAACCAAAGTATACTTCTCCATATATTTGTTTCCTTTTATGTCTCTCAAGCATTTTATTTATATATATTTCATATATATACACATATATAATGCATTTTATTGAGATATATATGTATTTTTTATTCCATGTGAAATATGTTTTTAAGTATGTTCTTCTTTTTGTTACTATTAAAAATGGGATCTGACAATTTTTATTCTATTTTCCTGGTATGTGCTTCATCTTCCAGTCTGAAAATATATACCACACATTATTTCTAAACATGACAGATAGATAAATGTAGTTATGTCATCTTTTGATTTTCTGTAATTCCCATTTTCCATGTTCTCTTTCCCAGAAATACCAATTATTTACATGTTTGCTCTCAATTGCCTTGTTGCACACAGTCATTTATGTATCTGTAAACTTTTGTAATATATGAACAATAATTTTCCTCAAGTCTTACCTCTGTTGATTTGAGTTACTCTATTATTTTTTAAGTATTGCAATGTTATTTTTCCTTAATTTTATTTCATAAATTTGTAAAATGTCTTGATAGTCTCTCACTCTCTTTCTCTTTTTTTCTTTCTTTCTTTTTTTTTTTTTAAGTGTCAGTGTGGTCCTTTTTAAAAGCTTCTTTCATTCTGTCTTTTTATACCATGTTGTGTTTTATTACCTTGAGATTACGAATTATGTATTCTTTTAGACCCCAGAATTAGTCTTTTTCCTGTGTGTGCTAGTCATCTGTGTTTTGACGACATAACTATCACTTAATTGACTAAAATCTAGGTAGCTTTCATTTGTTTGAATATGTGATTTTGTTGCTACTGTTATTTCTGTTGTTACATTAACCTATAAATGCATTATCTCTAGGCCTTTTATTTTCTCTGAAACAAAAGATAGATTCCCCTTTACTCTTCTTATTTATTTGAACATTCTTTACAAGTTCTGCTTAAAAAAATGAATCGGATACTAAATATTGGCCATATTAGTTAGTTATTAAACTTTTAAGGCATTAAGGAGCAAATTAGAGGCCTGGGTTGTCTTAGTCAAGAAACATTGTTCCTGGGGTGCCTGGGTGGCTCAGCCGTCATGATCCCAGGGTCCTAGGATGAAGCTCCGCATCAGGCTCCTGCTTGGCAGGGGGCTGCTTCTCCCTCCCCCACTCCCCATGCTTGTGTTCTCTCTCTTGTCTCTGTGTCAAATAGGTAAATAAAACCTTTTAAAAAGAAAAGAAAAGAAAAACACTGTTCCTGTGAGGTTTCTGTCTGAATAAGTTGCTGTGCCATATTTGGGGTGTCTCAGTAGATCAGCATACAAACTGTCACACCAAGTGGTGACATTTTTTCATGGTCATTTGGCTAATTCGATGAAAGGATGAGTTAGTGAGAAATTTCATGATCCTCAGACACTGTTTTGTGTGAAAACCCAACTGTGTTTTTACCACCATTGTTTTTTCACTGCCTTCTAGGAAATTCTTCCTGGTGCCCTTTATGAGACTGCCTGTCTGAGGCTGGGTGAGGATTTCCCACATTGCTCATAATACACATCTCCATTTCCACTGATTCTGCTAAATCGGGTGTTTTAAGGGTAGTTTTACCAGAATTTTCTCTACTTATTTCCTCTAAATTACACACTCTATCAAAAAGAAGACTTGTGGGAAAAAAAAAAAAAAAAGACTTGTGAATTTATTTTCAGCATCTCCCAGTTTGGTCCGAATTTTATTATATTTGGCCAATATTTAAAATATATTGTATTAAGTTGAGATCATTCCCAGATTTGGTTAATGATATAATGTTACCTAGAACAAAGTGTATCTATTGATAAAGAACATAATCTAAAAATGTAAATATAAATTATGCATTTTCTTGATTGAAAGTACTTAAAGGTGCTTATAAACTGAAACATAATAGTAAGATATCTTGATACACCCTTTCTTCATCTGTTGACTGATCAAGAAGGCAAAGACAAATATGAATTTGGACCATATTTTGGAGTTAATAAATGTACATAAAAGTTTATATACCATAATCTGTGATTAGACCTTATTTTGGAGAGTATGAAGTATTTATAAAAATGATAGCATCCATCTCACATGAAGATGAGATGGAGGTACCTCCGGAGACACAGAAACCAAGAAGGACCATAGAAGAAGGTTAAGAGGAATAGATGAATCCACTATCGCAGTTGGAGATTTCACCACCTCCCTCTTAGAACTAGACAGATCCTGCAGGCAGAAAATCAGTATGAATATGGTTGAACTCAATAACACCATCAATTAAGAGGATATAATGGACATCTATGGACTACTTAATCCAACAACAGCAGAATACACATTCTTCTCAAGTGCACATAGAATATGCAGCAGGGAATACATTCTGGCCATAAAACACATATTAACAAATTTAAAGGAATAGACAACATACAATGTCTGCTCTCGACCACATTGGAATTAAACTAGAAATCAGTGACATAAAGATAGCTAGAAAAATCTCCAAATATTTGGCGATTAAACAACATTTGTAAATAACATGAGTCAAAGGAGAACTCTTTTTCTTATTATGTTCAATTAGCCAACATATAGTACGTTGTGTTTTTGAGGTGCTCAATGATTCATTAGTAAGAACGCTTAGAAGTTTTAAAATATTTTGAATATACAAATATTTTTTAAAGGAAAGCACAACATACCAGAAGCAGTAATTAGTGGGAAATTTATACCGTTGAATGTATATGTTAAAGGCATAAAGTGGAGATTGAGTCACATCTACATTTGTTACATTAGATTTATCCCACTATAGCCTCAAAACAGACAAGAAGACAGTTTCTGCAGTGCCACATCTTGTCATAGACTGAGCATGTCACAATTTCCTTCCACTCTTGTGTCTTATCAAGCTATTCTAACTCTGCTTATACTCTCATCAAAATGTACTTGACTCATTTATTCTGTGTATGCACAAACTTACACTTTAGATTCTAAAGGTAAAACGTTAGATAAAAACTTCACATATTTAAAGTTACCTTGAAAATCCCCTTGAAGCCTGTCACACAAAGAAAAAAAAATGTGCTTCTAAACACTAAATTCTTGCACATAATATGAGATATTCATATTTCATGCATTCTCTCTCCCTCCTATTGTTTTTTGAGCATCTGTTTTTTGTTCTTATATGCTAAAATCAAGATTACCATATATACCAGTTTTCTCTGTGAAGTCCCAGCTTATGCCCATTATTAGACCCCTTTTACTCTCAAAATATATTCCAGTTTGAACTATAAAGGTATAACACAACAGAGATCCTTTGTGGTGAGGAAAGTGTTCCAAAACTTGATTTTGGTGGCCGTTATATGAGTTCATAGTTTTAATAAAATGTCATAAGCTACATACAAAGACATTAAAAAAAAGTAGAGTCCAAGTAAGGTCTGGGTCAAAATCATTGTAATGTGCTAATGTCAATGTCCTGGTTTTGCCAGTATGTTCTGGTTATATAAAATATTACCTCTGAAGGAACCTGGATGAGGTAGGTACAGATTACCTCTCTGTACTATTTTTTAAAACTTCTTGAGTCTATAATTATTTCAAAATTTAAAAATTAAATATAACAACATTATAGCATGCTTTCTTGTCACACACTGACAAAGAAATGAGTGAATTTGGAGATGAAAAGCCAATACCTACCACAGTTTTTGTTGTTGTTTCCACAGCAGGTACTGTAAGACAGGATCACAAAAAAAGAGGATATACAATGGACAAATTTCCAAATGTAGCTCCTCCAAGAGGAATCCTATCTACATACAATTTTCCATTCTTGAACTAAATTTGAATTTCAGTAGATAAATCAGAGCTCTAAGAGCATTTGGATCATTTATTACTTATTTATTTTTAATTGCTAGATTTTATTTTAAAATAGATTATTTTGAAAAATGTATTTTAATATTAACATATGTATGAATAAGAACATATTTTGCTGCAAAAGACTGATGTTATATGATTTCCATTTCCCATTAGTTTCTTTTTTAATCATTAGAAATTGGTCCTTATTTTAAAATATTCACCCATTAGCAGTCCATTCATTCTGGAAATATTCACTGAATACATTTATTGCACTGCAGACTGGTTGTACCTTACATGCCTCATCTCTTTTTATCCTTACAACCATCCTATCAGGTTGGTTTTATTAACATCCCAACTTTAATATTAAGGAATCTAAGACTGAATAAACTGACTACTTGATTACCATGTCTAACATTATTTGGACCAATTTTACTCTGAAGGTCAGACTTTTAACTTTTATTTCTTTCAAGTTTTATATTAGTATAAGTTAAAGATATTTTTAAAAATTCATATACCTAGGCCTGTATCATATTGGCAAAACCTCCAGGGATGGGGCAAGGTATCTGTCCTTAAAAAAAATAATAAAAATAAAAGCACACTCATGTGCACACACACACACACACACACACATAACATAAGTGTATTGTTCATCTCTACCAGTGTTGAGACTCTGGCTTTAAAATCTTTGTGACAATCTTATTAATATTATAGCAAAAAGTGCATTTTTCATTAATATCAATAATATTTAACCTGTTTATATTATTGTGTTATTCTCAAAGATGACAAAATTTCAATATTGAGAGACCCGAATAATTGCAGGAACTTTAGCAGATATAATACCTCATTCCTGTCAATTCTTATGTATTATGTATAAAGATAATAATCTTTATTAGATTCTAATAGATTTAGATTCTAGAATCTAAAAAGATTCAGCATTTTAGCTTAGATTTTCACCAGCCTCAAACTGTCTTAACACTCCAAAGATCACATCCAAGATAATCCCTTTGCTCCTTTTGCCCTTTTCTCAGTACCTGAACACTGCACCTTTCCAGACCTATCTGCGCATTGACTCTTGTACAATTTGCTACAGTCGAATTGGGTAGGACAAGATCCTAGTATATGAGGTTAAGAACTAAGATGCCACTTCTTATATATCTGCCTGACTCTTCTTCAGCCCCCAGATTTCCTCAGTTTTGGAGCCTTTGACTCATTTTGGTCACAGCCTTGCCTGAGGTTCTAGTAAAATTGTAACCTTAGAAAGCGGAGACTTGCAGAGGTCAAGTATCTGCTTTTATCATTCAGAATCAAGATGCACCCCACACTTATCCCACTCTGACACTGAGCCTTTTTTTCTGTGTAAGATTCAGCCATTTCCTCAACACTCAGGCTCATTTCCATTCACTGCTATTATAACTTCTTTCCTCTTTGCATTTCTGACCATCCTATACATGTTTAATGCTCTAGGTCTCTGAACACTAAAGAACAATTACTACCATGTTTTCTTGTAGTTTATATATAGGTTGGTTTAACTGTACATTTAAGGATCATAGCCAGAATATTGGAATTCACTGGACAAAGAAGAAAAAATGCCTGCCCCTCTCTGTCTAATGATCTTTTTAACAAGATACAGTACTCAGATTTTCCAGGTGATTTTGTGTTCAGTGGATTTGCTGGTGATGGGTGTAATGCTAGTGAGGTCTCAGGGACACTAGCTTGTCCGTTTGCTTCCAACTCCAGCTGCTTGCTTGAGAACTGCCTTGAATAAAAGATGTCCTAAAAAAAAAAAAATCACAAAAAAGCAAGAACCCCTAAATATGTCTAAATATGTTAACCCAGACCATAGACCATATCTCGGTAATTTCTAAATACATTCTGCTCTAAAATCAGGAATCAGAGGAAAGAACCTGATCTCATTGGTTCATGGTCCCAAGATCTCTATTTTTCATAAAATAACCATATATCTTTTTAAAGTTGCTATATCAAAGGTCAAGACTTTCTGATGTTTTTTTTTTTAATTACTTGGAATGCAAAAATATGTTTGACATTTTCTCTCCTTTTTCTTTAAGGCAAGGTAATCCCAAACAGGATTTAATAAACTTTGTACAGGCTAATTTTCATGTCGGGCTTGTGGCATTCATGTTTTACATTATAATTTTATGTATTAAATTTAAGTGAAGTTTTAGCCCATTTTTTTAAAGTGGCCTCATATTGGTTGCACCCATGAAGATAATTAAATCACTTGATGGTTCTCCAAAGTGTTACCTATTGACAGATACAGCAAATTATGGAGGGTGAACAATAAATTCTTAGGCTAATTAGCACTATGTATAATCATGGACAAGTTTCACTCTAAAAAATTGACATATTAATATTTTTATCTTCCCTGGTTGAAACTAATGTCTAAAGTTAAAAAGCCCATAAAACATTACTCAATTTGGACCATGTCCATTTCATACTCAATCTGTCTAATGAAAATACCTGTGTTGTACTATTTGGCAAGATAAGTAGGAGCTATCATTCAGTTGCCTATATACCTATCACCTAAGGTTACCTAAATAAGTGTACCCAAATACCAAATTATTTGGCAGAACAAAATGAAAATTGAGAAGTGAAACAAAAGCTATTTTTATAAAGCTCTGCATCTTCATCTATAGGTCCTGATTAATGTTAGCAATCTTTCAGGGTGTATTTTACTAGTGTTCCTTGGGATTATTGTGATAACTGGGCTTAACACCGAGAAATAAGTTTTGTGTAATGCATGTCTAATAGTCTCATATCTTGACATTGTAATTTTCTCACATGAGATTTTTTACTTGTAAAAATCTGCCATTTCCATAGTTTCTAAATTGCATGTATACGAACTTAGAAATAATTCCAGGTACTCTTTGTATTATGTGCTTAACAGAACTCTTTAAAAGCCAGTGAAAAACCTAATCCAAGGCTTTAGAAAGCAGAAATCCAAAAGAAGTCTTTAAAAGCAGATAGGAGACATAAGGTAGCATTACAGGACTGATGGCACTGGATCAGTTCACATAATCAATGAGCTAGTTTAATAATGGGGAAAATCATGCACTTTGACATTAGGCATACTTAAATTCTAGCTTCACAACTAATTTCCTGGGTGAGGTTAGCAATAGTGAGTAACTTTTGTGGACCTCACCTTTTTTCTGTATGAAATGGACATAAAAATGTCTACTTTGTATTTACTTATTCATTCATTCATTCATTCATTCATTCATTCAATGAATATAAACTCAATGGTCTCTATTTGGGAAATGACTAAAAGCTAAATAGAAACTTGCTTGCTTAGACCCTTTAAATTATGTTGATGGGTTACAGATGCTTGTTTCTGGGAACACCTGGGTGGCTCAGTCAGTTAAGCGTCTGCCTTCAGCTAAGGTGATGATCTCAGGGTCCAGGGTTTGAGCCCAGTACTGGGGGGGATGGCGTGCGGCTCCTTGCTCAGCAGGGAGTCTACTTCTCTCTCTGCCTGCCTCTCTCTCTGCTTGTGTGCTCTCTCTGACAAATAAATAAAAATCAAAAAAAAAAAGAAAGAAAGAAAAAAATGCTTGTTTCTATGGCCTGAGTTTTTTGAAGGCTGAGTTATGTTTAATAAGAATGAAGCTTATCTGCTATTTGTGTGAAACTTGTTTTTAATTCCTGAGATTCACATATTGACCATAGGGACAGTCACTATTTCTTGCTCTATTCTTCTATTAATTTAGAAAATGTCCACTGAACAGAGGTGATATGTAGCAGAAGATGAATCCAATGTTTAGGTGCCATGGCCTTCATCTTCCTATGCCACAATGCTTTTGTAGTTCAAAAGTGCAAGGGAACATTTTCTGCCTATTATCATCGCTAGTCCATACCTCCTTCGCTCTCTTCTCTCACCCAGAGATTTATTTTGCCCCTAACTGTTTTCTTGGGTCTGTCCCACCCTCCGAGTAGCTGCATTAGGTTATTTCCTTCCCTTGTGTAATGATTTGCATTTTTACAACTAAAATCTTGGTTTTATCATTTTCTTACCACACTTCTAATGCCTCCAGGTTCTTTATTAAAATTATTTCCCTGTCCTCCCCAGTGTATGCAGCATCATCCAAGTTAGTACAATCCACAAATAAAAATATGTTGCTTATTATCGTTTCTTGAGCATTCACCAAAAAAGTTGACTATAAATGAACATAAAAATTCCAATTTTGAACTATTCTTATTCATTGCTAAGAACCCCAACATTTGTGTGTGTTGTTTTTATTTGTTTAAAATAATAAAGCCAATACAAACATAGTTAACAGGCCATATTTAGGCTAATTAGATTATGTTACGTTAAATTATATGGTACATGAGATTAAATGCCTTAAAGATATAATAGACTTTTCTCCTCTTTTACTCAGTACATCCTTTCATTGTTCTTATTGAACCTAAACTGATCTAATTCTAATAGGTTAAATTTTATTTCTTTTTCATCAGTAAGTATAGGTTTAAAGAGAAACATCCTGAAAAGTTCATTTGCTCTTCTGGATCATGATACTGACTTTTAATAACTTTCACATGAGGAGTTGCTGAGGAAATTTTAACCAAACTACATTCAAAGAAATTTATGTGTGATTCACAATTTGATTGTGGCTAGTGAAACAATTTATTTTTGATAAATTACAGTTAACTATCAGTATGCCAGAAATAAAAAGGCATTGGTTGAAATATTTTAAAAATAACCTCTACTGTCAGTTTTTCCTCAGGGCCCTGCATGAAATTATGTATAAAGAGGGAAAGCACATTTTGAGGCCTAATCTGTATGGAATTACCTGTCTCCTGAGTACAACCTCAGTCAGTTTCTGTAAATGGAAAATCCACAGAAGGGAATATATGTGAATGTTGGAAGTGAGTTGAAAATCATCTAGTTCAATCTCTTCATTTCACAAAGGAAGGAAAAGAAGCCCAGAGAGATTAATGGAGAGGACCAAGGTCACACAACTAAAGAAAATACCTGTTTCACATTACTGTTATGGATGCTACCTGAATCTTTCAGGATTACTTTGTTTCCTTTAGGCCTGAGGCACATGCTTCTAGTATTTTCTAGTAAGTCATTACTTCATGATAAATGTATCTAAAACTTAAGATATCAAAACCAATTTAACATTATATGCTTAAAAAATTCCACATTTATATAAAGTTTTAAATCCATTTTACTTAAATTTAGTGCTCAACGGCCTACTTTTATTGCTTGAACATCTAAATATGATTTTTAAAGACTACCTAAATATGATTACAAAACTTTGTTACTTGTCACAACATCAACTAGAAATCTAGTAATAAATACTGGTATTGTCTGTCCTCTATCTTTTGCCATCAATATCCCAGTGAAAGTCCCATTCGAAAGGTAGAGGGAGACTATAATTGTGAGGGAAATGGTTCTAAATTCCCCAAATCCTGTGTAAACACTGTTATCAAGAAGACATGTAGACAGGATACCAGGTTCTATTCTGAAAGAAGGAAATATGTTAAATAGAAATGGATATGTGGCATAAGAGAATCTGACACTCTCAGAAGAGTGGCCACCATCCTGGTGACTTTGGAGGACAGAGAGGAATAGAAGAAAACATTTCTCCAAAATAATGCTCTGAGAAGAAAATTATATTTAGCTTTATAAAAATGTCCAGTTATATCTCTTTATACAAAAAAAAAATAAGAAATCAACACAAGACCCTGAAGAACTTAGTTTTCCTTCTATGTAGTATTTCCACTCCTTGCCATCAAATCAGTATTAGTAGATAATTATTTATAAGTGTATGTAGACACCCAAAGCTTTGGGGTCATAATAAGTACAGATATTAAGGATGTAAAATAAATTTTTAAATACTGGTACTAAACAACAATATAGCTCCTTGAAACTAAGATATCTATAAGCTATAGCTACATAAATTTTACTAATTAAAACTCTTAATTAACAAAACAGTCTCAATTCTTGTGATTTAGCATAACTAATATTTTTACTAGCTAATCAGGCACTGTTGCTTACACAAGAGCAACACTGTCCAACCTAAATATTCCCCTTTGCTTCAGTGCAAGTTACTTTGTTTCAATTTGGATGTCAATCAATTGGTAATTTAAATATGTATTTTTAAAGATTAGCAAAATCTAGATATGAAATTGTCTATAGAAATATTGCTGAACCACAACAACTGCAGTATAGTAATTCTAACATACCTTTTGCAAATGAACTTAAAATATAATTATGCTTCTGGAATTAGAAAAGACAAATAAACATTACATTCAATAAAAACATTTGAGCAGGGGCGCCTGGGTGGCTCAGTGGGTTAAGCCTCTGCCTTTGGGTCAGGTCATGATCTCAGAGTCCTGGGATTGAGCCCTGTATCAGGCTCTATGCTCAGTGGGGATCCTGCTTCCCCCTCTCTGCCTGCTTCTCTGCCTAGTTGTGATCTCTCTCTCTGTCAAATAAATAAAATCTAAAAAAAAAATTTTGAGCAATCAATTTGTATAAGGCATTGTGGCAAATTAAGATGTGGTCCCTGCCATCAAGGGGCTTGCATTCTAGATAAGAAGATAAATTATTATTCATCTTAGATTTCACTAGCAACAGAATTAAATAATTATATGAGCTAATGTATTTAAAGTAATCTAGATAGCAAAAAATTACTTTATCAAGAAAAAAAAGAAAGAAGTATGAATAATAATAATATGCTGTACCAAATCTCTAATTTTTATATGCCACATAAAGTTTATGTATGTGGCACAAAAGATAATATTGTATGAGAGCTGTATGAATTATGAATAATTATAAAGCTATAACAAGTCCTTTAAAAGATAATTAATTGTGTTACCAGTCACACAGTTCATACATTAGCTTCTAACTTATCTTTGTTTCTCATTTCATCAGCCCTATTTGAAAACAGTCATTTTATTTCTGTCTCAGCCAGTATTAAATACTCATTTGTTATTGCCCCTGGTACTGTTATCTTAGCATACTTGGAGAATATGTGTATGGCTGTAAGCACCTAAACTAACAAAATAAACCAAGTCACTTACAGGTCTAACTGAAGCTCTAAACAAAGCAACATAAATTATGCCTGGCCATATCAATAATAAGACAATTGGGAGAGAGGAAAACATCATCCTTATTATAAGTGTATGTGTGTGTGGGGGGGTGTTGTGTGTGTGTGTGCATTTATAAGCTAGAAAGTAAGTGCCAAGTCCTGTGTCAGTGGATTCCTTTTATTTAAGTGTGGTACAGATGTTTCTAATGTTAACACTTGCCCCCAATTGCTACACAACCAAGCCAAGGCCAGTAGGAAGTCACCTCTCACATTCTCTTATAACATGTTTATTTTTTGGATGCAACACATTTGGGCCTTCCACTCTAAAACAAAGAAGAAAAGCAACATCTAAAAAAAAAAAAAAAAGAAAGAAAAGAAAAGAAAAGAAAACAAAAAAATGCTTGGGCAGAGGTATATAGTTAGCATTTGTGCACACAGTGAGACTGAAGGCTTTTCGATTTTTTTTCTCTCATTCTCATTCTTTACAGGAATGGGAATATATACCCTAAGTTATATAAAAGACATACCCTTGAATTCAGGTTAATAATTGTTCCCCCCATCACATCCTCTCCAACTCTAAGCAGGAGTACACTTCTTTCTATTGCCATTTCAGGAATAGCAATATTCCTATATATAATATATATATATATAGCAATATTTTCAGAGATACAATTCTGTCTACTTCTTAAATCAGCTGATAAGCAATCTTCATTTTTACTGTCTTCATTTTTTAGTATGCCTCAAAACTCTCCCAGATGTTCTATTAGACTGCTGAGTGTATCACTCTCATTTCAAACTGGTAATATACCTATATTTATATATAAGAACATTTTGTCTTAAAGTTGGAGTATCCATTCAAAGACATGCAGTAAATTAGATTATGATTTAATCTTTTTCAAATGACTTGAGTAGAACTGCATCGAAACTTATATTAATAGATATTCTAGACTATCACCCGCAAATTAGGTTGTACCACCTTAGTTGCATTTACCATAGAAACTTGAGCTATCTGGTTCCTTCACCATAAATCGTACTTGGGTACACATTTTTTTTTTAAAGATTTACTTATTTATTTATTTGACAGACAGAGATCACAAGTAGGCGAAGAGGCAGGCAGAGAGAGAGGAGGAAGCAGGCTCCCTGCTGAGCAGAGAGCCCGATGCGGGGCTCGATCCCAGTACCCTGGGACCATGACCTGAGCCGAAGGCAGAGGCTTTCACCCACTGAGCCACCCAGGCACCCCGGTACACATGTATTTTCAATGTAATGCAACATTTATTGAGCACCTACTTTATCCGTGACACTGTGTGAGAAATTAAGAGGTGACAATTTTTAAATGGTGAAGTGTCACTTGCTATTTACACAAAATGAGACTCTGTATCTTTAGCCTACTTCTTCAGGATAAGTTTTATAATATAGTTGTACTTTTTGTTCAGTTTTGATGAAGGTAGTAGTGGGAATACAAGTCAAGGTATAGTAAAGGTTTTTGACTTTTGTAAAATGAGGGAGATATACAATTAAAAACTAGCAGTTGGTGGAGCACCTGGGTGGCTCAGTCAGTTAAGAATTGGACTCTTGATTTTGGCTCAGGTCATTATCGCGGGGTCCTGGGATGGAGACTTGTATGGCTCCCCACTCAGCGGGAAGTTTGCTTGAGATTCTCTCTCTCCCTCTCTATCTGCCCTCTCCCTCAGCCCTTCCTCCCGTTCATGCATGCACTCTTTCTCTCATTCTAAAATAAATACGTTTTTCTAAAATTTTTTAAATAAAAATAAGTAAGTAAAAAGTAACAGTAGTGATATTAATAACAACCTCTTAGGATAAATCTATGAAAAATGAATTCTTTCAGCTATCACTACTAAAGCAAATGTAACTCCCAGGTTCAAAAATGTAAGCATATATATTTTAAAATTCATCTCAAATGAACAAAAGTGTTTGGCTTTGTTAATGTAGTGCAAATACCTGTTCCACTATGTGGCTAGACTTGAGATTCTACTTCTCTGCTGATGGTTGGTTACAATTGTATTTCATCTACCTCTCTAATCTATGTATCTATTTATTATCAATTTCTCTATACATATGGATATCTATGTACATTTAATAGTGAAAATATTGATTTTTTTTGGAATGGTGTTATTTATAGAAAATTGACTTGACGTTATAAACAGATCTAATTTAAGCATTTCCTCATCGAATACATTAAAATAGATTGTAGGGAACTGAAAAAGGTTGAAAGTGCTCCTTTGGTATATATGAGATATTCTCTTTTCTCAGGAGTTTTATCTATTACATGTCAAGCAGTGTGTATTGTTTATAATAGCAGATATCAATAGAGACACAAGTTGTCTGTTGTATTCTCTATGGACAGTGCAACATGGTTGTAAAGACATAGATTTTGGAATCTGACAGACCTAGATTCAGATTAGAAATTGCCCAGTGTAGTAGGATTATAAATAATTTATGCTGACAACATCTGGGATGGTTTATAGGAATAGTGTATATTTAGAAAGAAAGTAATTTTACCCTTAGAGAATTAAAATTTCAGCCAGGGTCCAGAAGATTTTGCAAAAGAGGTCTTCACCAATACTCCCAAGTTTCCCTACAACCATGCAGAGTTCCTATTGGATGGGTCAATTTCTTTATCTCTGACTTTCTTTCCTCAGTCCACCAGTCCTGGTCTAGGACTTTCTTCCCAGCCAAGACTGGGCACTGTGCTTGAAAGATGTCTAGCCTTGGAGTGCTCTGCAGGAGAATACTTCAAGTATTGCCGATTACTTCAGTGTAGAGCCTACAGGGTTGCAATTTTGTTTCTGCTGTGGGGCCGGCTCTCATAGCTTAAGTATGAAGGTAATTCTGTGGCTCATGCCTTTGTCTCTTGATTCCCATCAACAAAAAGAATTTCTTCCAGGGGCTGGAGTGTGGGCTTGGAGGGAAATAAAGAAGCAGGTTTGGGAACACAAAATCCATTGCTATACTTCAATGACCTGCAAAATGGATGCAAGTAACAGTACCTTTTGCTGTGAAGTGTGTAAACCTGGCGATTCACAGACCTGTACCCCGGGGACTAATAATACATTATATGTTAATAAAAAAAATTTTTTTTAAATAACAGTACCTTTAGAAGAAGGCTATTATGAGGACTGTTTAAAAGGGTTTATAAAACAGGTGGCACAATAGAAATATTGGATAAATTATAGTTGTTTCTCACCATTATCATTGTCCCCAAATAAGACTTTAGAAAGTTATCAAGAGTTTAACGAATATTTTAGTCTTTCTTACTCACTTGTAGGGCCGATATCTGGAAAACTGTTTCATGATCACATTAGCATACAGCACATTGTCTGTTGATACCAGTACAGACAGCACACATACAACACATAGACAAAAACACATATGCATATATGTTCAACATGGTTATGTTCCTAAATACCAGCTTAAGAAAGAAATCTTTTAACCATGCTAACTTGTGGCTGTTTATTTCCCAAGACAGAACACAGAGAATCTATGTGACTTCCCTACCTTGTTTGTCTTCCCCTAGTCCATCTTCCTTCTTTCTCACACCCTCAGTCTTCCTGTCAATAATGGTGGAGTATATACCCTAATCAAAGTAAGACACTGCAAAGGCAGCAAGATTCACTCAGAAGATTAGAGTGGAATAAAAACAGTTCTAGAATGGTCCAGTGATAAGAGTAAGCATGAGGACAGACATTTCCAACAGGTACAAATGTAAGAATTCACTGAGGGCTATCTCAAAGGCTGTCACTACTGGGGAAAAACTCACAACAGAAGAGATGAAGACTCCTTTCCTTCTTATTTTTACATTTGTATGCATTACTAGCCCCTGCCTACAGCACATTAAACTGATTAGCTCTGTTTATTGACATAATAGTTGTGGGCCTGGACACATGTTGAGACAGATTAAATCACTTATTAATAGGAATTATTACTTTTTAGCTGTCACAAGGACTTACAAAGGAAAATCTTCATGATGTTTTTTTCATTACTTGAGCATCGTGACAAATTTCACATTTGTAAAATGATATTTGTGTTGCCTCGAAGCTGTTGGAACATTTATATCTACTAATAGCTTCTATGTTCTTTTTTCATAAATTAGAAGGGAAAGATGGAGAAAAATAACAAGTTTTAAGAAAACCACATGCTATTTTAAGTGAAATCAGAAGCTTTAACCAAGAAAAGGCAGGTGTTTAGATTTGTATTTCATTTCTTAGGGAAATAAATGCATAAAGGTTTGGGCACCTGGTAGCCCAGTCATTAAGTGTCTGCTTTTGGTTCAGGTCATGATCCCAGGGTCCTGGGATCCAGCCCCACATCGGGCTCCCTGCTCAGTGGCTGGAAGCCTGCTTCTCTCTCTCCCACTCCCCCTGCTTGTGTTCCCTCTCTCAATGTGTCTCTCTCTGTCAAATAAATGAATAAAATATTTTAAAAAATTAAAAATAAATGCATAAAGTTTTAAATGTAGTCATTTTGATAGGTATTTTATTGGAATAAGCTACTAAGAAAGGCAGGTTTGAATAGTTTATCATTTATTGGAATAAATAAAGCTGGTTTTAAGACAGTTCTCCTCTTTGTATAAAGTTTCCTTACTGAGTTGTTCAACAATTTGAAGGGACGTTGTTTACTAGTCTGCCTGGTCTGTAATGCTTTGTCTGCAAGATCATAATCCAAGAAGTGAATAATTGACAAATCTGTTTGCAGTCCAGAAATTCATAAAATCAGGTTGAAATGTTCATCCCCCTCCTATTAGTAGCCAGTCACCCCATAATGAGGTTTGGTAAAAGCATAGTACCAGGGGCGCCTGGGTGGCTCAGTGGGTTAACCCTCTGCCTTCAGCCCAGGTGGTGATCTCAGGGTCCTGGGATCGAGCCCCACATCGGGCTCTCTGCTCAGCAGGGAGCCTGCTTTCTCCTCCTCTCTCCCTGACTGCCTCTCTGCCTTCTTGTGATCTCTCTCTCTCTCTCTCTCTTAAATAAATAAATTAATTAAAAAAAAAAAAAAGCATAGTACCAAAAGGAAAAGAGAATAATGTTGTGACATAGATATGTTCTTGAAAACCATCGGGTTCTTATTACTGGGCTGCTTTTCTACCATGTCCAGGATGGCCAAATCATTTGGGGTAAAGGAGATTACTTGACATGGTGTCAAGTGCTTACAGGATTCTGGATGACTAAGCATCTTTATTTAACTGCCATGCTGCTAACCCCATATGGGAAAGGGCCTGAAAAGGTTAATGTAAACATTGTATGCTTCCTTCAAACTGTACCAGAATACCACATCTGGTGGGTCACCTCACCCTGCAGTCAAAACTGAAAGGACATTTGCTTTGTGAATTTTATGAGAACCAGACACCAGGCAACTGGTGGAGGCTCAGAGAAAAAGGCAGATTGTTGCATGTGAGCTATTTGGGTTATTAAAAGAAAGAGGGGGGTATGAATGTGAGGCCAGGACCCACTCTAGTAGTCACTGAAGCTTCCAGACAAATTACATTCATGCTACGCCTAACATCAAATGGCAGGGAAACTCTCTAGTAATAAGATTTTGGAGCACGGTGGCCACATGAATGAAAGTCATGGATTAGATAATTCAGTCACATCTGGCCAGTTTTGTGATAAGAATAAAGAATACCAAACCACAATACAAGACATTTTTTAAAAATGCTGTTATTTGTAGGCTAAAATTTCATTGTCTGCATATTTTATTTATGGATTCAACTTATGGATACTTAGGTTTCCTTCCACCCTGCCTTCCCACACCACAGAAATGCTCCAGTGAGCTTCTTTGAACATCCCCACTAATAAACTTGTGTGGGCATACACACACACACACACACACACACACACACACACACACACATCATGAGGTATATGTATACTTAAATTGCATAATTCATACCAGATTGCTCTGCTGCACACCTGTTAAAAATATTCTACAAACATTGCATTTGTAATTAGGTAAAATGAGTACTGTTAAATTTAGGAAAAAACTTTTCCCTACCAACTCCTCTTATTCATCTGTAAGAGCACCATTACTTATTCAGTTATGCAATGTAGGAGTCTGTCTAATCCTTGGTTTTTACTTGCTTTCACTGACATTTCTAATAGTCACCAAATATTATAGAATCTATAGTATCTATGGTAGGGTTAGTATTCATAGTAATTTGTACCATTTTCTCTAATCTCCCCGCTAATCCATGAGAGCTCTTACTAATTCACCAGCCTTATTTCCTTCAGACTTAATTTGGTCCTTCATAGTATCTTGATATTGTGACATCTGTTCTCCCTCCACCTCAATAACACTAACAGGTTGTCTCTTCCAACCTGAAATTTATCTCATATCATAGTGATAGCCCAAACATCTTTAAAGATGTAAGGAAAATGTCCCCTCTCCTATATACCCACACCAGTTTACAAAAATATTTTTATAGTACTTTTCACATTTTATTGCAATTATTATGAATATCCATCTCTCACAAGTGACAAATTCCTTGAAGAAAGAGTTACATTTTATTTGTATTTGTATCCCCATTGCCTGCAAATGTTAACTGTTCCATAAATGTTTGTCAAATGGACTTTTATTATTATTCCCTCAGGCTCTTAACTCTTCTTTCCAAATTATAGTTAATTATCTGACAAAATAATTTTACATTAAGATGATAATATAAAATTATAGCCCTTATAATAAGTTAAAAAAATAAGCAATACTGCACAACATATTTGTTAAACATTTATATGTGTGTGTAATAGAAAATATTAAAGAAAAACAAGGGAATAATAAGCATAAACTTCTGAATATATGGTACTTCTGGGTGAGAAGCCAAAGACAGGATATGAGTATAAGTACATAGATAAATGTAAATTTGTGGAAATATTTGAATTCTTGGAATGCATGATACTTTAGAGGTGTTAATTATATTACGAATAAATATTTTTAAAATGTGATCAGAGAGCCATGTATGGACCAAAATTTCAGTAAGCTGTGAATAACAAAATATGATTAATGCAGTCTGTGACCAGGATTTTAAAGAAGAAGGAAAAAGAAAAAGAGGATTTGTGTGTATGTGTATATTTCTGAAAAGTATTGCTTCTTCAGAGAAACTTGGATTTTATAATTTTACAAGAGAATTCTACAGAAGCAATCTCACTAATTAAAAAATAAATACAGTGTGCCCAATGTTCTGTGATTCTGGGCAAAATATTGCCTTCCAGTTGCTTCATTTAATAAATTGTCTAGTGGGGCGCCTGGGTGGCTCAGTGGGTTAAGCCTCTGCCTTCGGCTCAGGTCATGATCTCAGGGTCCTGGGATTGAGCCCCGCATCCTGCACTCTCTGCTCAGCAGGGAGCCTGCTTCCTCCCCCTCTCTGCCTGCCTCTCTGCCTACTTCTGATCTCTGTCAAATAAATAAATAAAATATTTTTTAAAAATAAAATAAAATGTCCAGTTTTCTATGGTATCTTTCAGTGCTGATGTTTATAATTCATGGACAAATAATCTTGTGTTATTTTACAGCCAAGAATTCTTTCAGCATGCTTCAAATCATGTCATCCAGGCTGCTCCCTGTTCTAAACACACAATACACAGGCTAGTTGAGAAGTTACAGAAAACGTGAACTATGATTGATAGAATCGCTAATGCAAATATTCAAAACTTGAAAAAAAAGTCCATGTTTTCAACTTCAAAAGAAGTCAAGTTATTCTCTCCATTGGTAGTAAAAGGGGCTATAACACTTATAAAAGACCAGTAAGACCAGGATCTTTCTTATGATAACTTCATAAGATTCTTAAGATAACTTCTACTTCAGCCAAACCATATTTCTTGCCATTTCCTGTCCCCTCATTTGAGCATCACTGCACTTTTCCCTTGATGCAGTTTGCTGAGCACACTATGCCTATTTAGATTCAATTTCCAAATGCCTTCTCATTGTTTCAGGAGTAGCCCAAGTACCTTTTCTCTGAAGCCTATTTTTTTTTCATTTCTCAGCTGTAATCAAGTCTCTTTCCATCTACAATCTGAAAGTCCACTTACCTCTTATTTTATTCTAACTTACATTGTAGCTAGTTTTTGCATATCTGTCCCCCTCTCATTGAAAGTAACATAGTAGAGCTTAAGAAAAAAAGTTTGTTGAATGAATTATTTAATAAATTAAATGAGTGTGCACACACATAGTACAGCAAACAGAGCCCAAATCGAGGGGAGATAGCAAATGGCCAGAGTTTTTGTTTTTGTTTTTTAAGATCTTACTTACTTATTTGAGAGAGAGGAAGAGAAAGCATGAGCGAGGACAGAGAGCAAGCAAGAGTAGGGTGGGGGTAAAGGGAGAGGGAGAGGCAGGCTCTGCGCTGAGCAGGCAGCCCAATGTGGCACTTAATCCCAGGACCCTGGGACCATGACCCAAGCGGAAGGCAGAAGCTCAACCAATTGAGCCACCCAGGTGCCCCATGGCCAGAGTTTTTAAAAAGCCTAAAATGAGAGATAGTGGTAGGAAGTATCTTGGACTCTTAATCCAGCAACTCATGGCTCTTCTTTCCTGGTCAGTCACCGCTATTTAGTGAAACCTATTTATTAAAGAGTCAGAAGAGGTGGAAGGCAGCAAAATATAGGAAAAGGTTCACTCCTTGATGGATAACTGAAGATAAGACACTCTATGGGTCAGTTTCATTATTTGCAGACTAAAATATTAAACCTGAATAACCTCTGAAGTTCTACAGGTTAATACATTATGATACTATACATGAAGAAATTTAATCTGAGGCTAAAAGAGAACCAGTGAGCTTCTATTTTTCTGGTGATGTATAAATGCATCATATTTTATATTTTATTTTATTCAAGAACCAGGAAGTACAAGAGAAAACTACCAAATATCCATCATTAGCTTATAATAAAGAATCAAAAGAGGTATAAATCAACCTATCTTATATGTTAAAGAAAGGAAGAGTAGTTCCTTTTCTTTCTTTCTTCTTTTTCTTTATGATACCGTGTGCAGATGGGTGCTATGCTAGGGCATGTTTTATAATAGATGCCCATTAAAGAGTACATTTAAAATAATCTCTTCTGAACACAAGAAGACATTGGAATTTCTAAGATTTGAAATCACATTGGGACTAATTCTTGACTGGATTCTGTATTTAGAACACTTCTAATATTCTTCTCATAGATTGGAATATAAAGCCCAGTAATGGCTTTTTGGTCCCTTTTTTCTTAAGAAAAAAAGGGGGGAAAGAGTATTTTAAAAAATGGCATCTCTTAAGATGTTAAAATTTTGCCTTAAAATTCTGTCATGTAAACAGCATTTGAAATCTAGTGATTATTGATTCCCTACATAAAATCCCATTTTAGATTGCATTAAATCAATAAAGTACAGTAAGATGCAGCCCCCAAAACACTGTTTGTAATTTATATCTTTACTTACTCAATTATCCTCTGAGGTGGAAGATAAACTAAAATGCTTGCTAAGAATTTAATGCTAAATAGTACTAAGTAAAGGACATGAGCTTAGTTCTCACATCTAGCAAACATATGAAAAGAGAAGTCTTCTAAGACTTAAGATGTTCAAGGAGGAAGGAAAAGCTGTTACAGTAAACCCTTGAAAAAGAAAAAGAAAAATCTTAAGCATTGTTTTTCTGTCTCAAAAGAGATTATCTAGCCAAATACAGAAGAGATAAAATAAGAGATTGAGTATCTAACCCACCAGAAATGGTGAAAGTAGAGATGGCCTTCTCTGGAGATGTATTTGGGACTGCTTTCTGATTCACATCCTAAATTTCTCTGAAACAGACTAATTTTCAGGGCACTCTGTAGTAACAATACCTCCTCATTCGTTCTGCTTTTGACTGCTATTCCACTTTAAATATTAATTTTGGAGTAAGTTTTACTTGCAGTTAACCATGCAATTATATTGTAGTCATATTTAATTCCATACTCTGAAATGAATTTAGCATAATCTGGACCTAAAGAGGCAATAAAGTTAACACCCACGGAGTTTACTAGGAAGTCAGACATCTAACACCTTCACTAATTGGAGACACAAACAACTGAAACAGGAAGTTTTATGAAACAATAAAAGAAAAATCGAAGACTGGAAGTAAAAACATATACATCCTTCCCTGTCTATTCAATCAGCTAGGCTACCTATCAAATA
This sequence comes from Enhydra lutris kenyoni, assembly GCF_002288905.1. Taxonomy (NCBI): domain Eukaryota; kingdom Metazoa; phylum Chordata; class Mammalia; order Carnivora; family Mustelidae; genus Enhydra; species Enhydra lutris. The sequence continues at coordinate 29,385,044 of NW_019154103.1, forward strand.
TAAAAGTTGAAAACCAATTCACTTCTTCCTAGAATTGGTAATGAGAATGCAAAAGAGGGTTATGTGGACTTGATCCAGTAAAAATATAGGCTGCTGGAGAGGAAGCAGGCAGAGCTGCTCATGTCAGTCTGTAAACTCTTGGAAAAGGCAACAACACGTCGAATGGGGTATTTGATCATCAGAAACATTCTCATTATGATCCATTATATATTTGTGAGGTTTTTTATTTTTAAAAGATTTTATTTATTTATCTGACAGAGATCAGAAGTAGGCAGAGGCAGGCAAAGAGAGAGGAAGGGAAGCAGGCTCCCTGCTGAGCAGAGAGCCGGATTCTGATGCGGGGGCTCGATCCCAGGACCCTGAGATCATGATCCCAGGACCCTGAGATCATGACCTGAGCCAAAGGCAGAGGCTTTAACCCACTGAACCACCCAGGCACCTCCATACTTGTGAAATTTTTGAATTTGCATTCTAGAGTCCTAACCTCTATTGCTCAATTTCATAGTTGAAAACTGAGATTCTTAAGTGTGTAGATACTGAAATGAGGGAGAATTTTGAGAGAATTTATATCTTTACCTCTACTATTAATACATATGTGTGTATGTATGTATATTTGAAAACACATACACACACACTACCACACAGGTGTTTACGTACATAATGCTACAAAACAGGATCCCTAAACTCAGAGTTTGGTAAAGTCAAATTTTAGGTTGAAATTTTATGTGGTCTAAATACCATTTATAATAAAGTGCCTGGTGAATAGTATGGGTAATTGTTTTATTTCATTTAATCATTTAATCATCACACCAGCCCTATGCCCTAGAGTCGTTCCCATGTTAGAGTTGAAGAAACTGAAACTCAGATAAAATTTTAGTCATGTGTGAAAAATGAAAGAGCTACTAAGTAACAGAACTATGACTCAATCCAAGTCTGAGTTTTTTATATATATTATTTTAGAAATATATAAAAATATATAATAATATATAAATATATAATATATGTAGCCAAAACATATAGCATTCATTTATATATTTACAGGTATATTTTTGTGTTGTGTATATTATATATTTGTAAATATATAAAAATATACTGCAGAAATTAAAGTTACCTATTATTCCACCCATTAGCAAAATCTTTGTCAATATTTTGGTGTATATTCTTTCAGTACCTTCTTTGGTGCCCTGTAGTTTTTTTGGTGCTCTCTATATTTATCTAAAGTTATACTGAACATACTAGATTATTTCTTGCTTTGTTTTTATCTAATGTCATGGTGCGAGTTAATTTATTTTCGTAAGTCAATAAATGTGTTTTTCATTGTTATATTTTTCCTAAACAAATGCGGTTTGGATTATTAACTTCAAGTGTCATCATTTATTTCTTGATGGACACTTTGTCTCTTTGTAACATGTGTTTCTGTAATATAAATATTAAGTTCATACTCATATGCCACATTTTTTTAGTTCCCTCTTTTGGACAAACTCATAATGCTAAAATGGCTACATCAAAGGATAGAGATACTTATACAGCCTTTCATGTATATTGTCAAATTGTTTCCAAAAAATTCTTACTCCCAACACTAGTGCCAGTACCAAGTACTTGAAATATTGTTACTTTTCATCAAATTTATAGGCTGTAAAAAGTTATGTGATTGCCAGTTTATATTCTATTTACTAGGAAAGGTGATATTTTTGATGTTTATCTTCCAACTAGAATTATTCTGGAATTAGTAATATATAATTTTTTGACTCCACACTTGTGATGACTTAGATCTTACTATTACTGATTTCCAAGTACTTTATCTATGAGGATATTTTACATTCATTATTTATTGGAAATACTTAATGTGTGATTTCCATTTTTAATTATTCATGTGCTATGTATTTTTACATATTTAGTGGGATTAAATCTGTAAATATTTTCTAACTTGTTATTTTTTCCCTCAGTCTACTTCTTCAGAGATTTATTAAATAGCAATCTATATTCCTTATATATTTTATTTCAATATGACATAAAATTAGATATCTGAATCTTATTATATTGTTAATACATTAATTTTCCAAAGAGCCTAATTACCAGACTTGTTGAAAATCTTTTTCCTTACCATTACATGTTTTATTTAAAAACTGCATACATATACATTGTCAAAAAACTGAAATATAGAGAAAAATTATAAAGCAAATTTTTATATTCCATAATCTCATACCATAAAACATAGTCTCCTTAAATAAGTGTTTCTGATCAAAATTATTTTTATGTTTTAACAATTATCATATAAAATACCTTTAGGGTGCCTGGGTGGCTCAGGCAGGTAAGCGTCCGGCTTAGACTTAGGTCATGAGTCCTGGGATCGAGCCCCACGTCGGGCTTCCTGCTCAGCAGAGAGCCTGCTTCTCCCTCTCTGTCTCCCTGCCACTCTGCCTACTTGTGCCACCCTCTCTATCTCTCTGTCAAATAAATAAATAAAATCTTTGGGGGGAAAAAAAACCTTTTAGAATGGTTTTGAGCTTTCACATTCAAGTTTGTAGTCATAATTATAACCATTATTTATACTTAATTTAACTAATTGATTTCAGTGTTCATCTTCAAACATTTAATGCTATGATTTCACCATTTCTGAATCTTGATTTTGATTTAACATCAGTCAAATGTTTTACTTGCTAAGGGTACTCACATAATATTCTTGGGAAGGATAAAAGCATGGTATTATTTCTATTTCTTAGGTAATTATATGAAATCCTCATGTGAATAAAGGTTTAATGAGGTTCATGATCCTAGGATGAGATTAATTATTACTCAAAATTTTATTGGCTTCTGTGATTTATATTTGGAAAGAAGAAATGTCACACAAGTCTGATTTTTATTATTTTTATATAAACTAATTCCTCTGCCTTCCTACATTATGTTTTCATATTTAATAATTCTTTGCTTTAGAAATTCTTTTCTTATATATTTGATTATTTCTTCTGTACAAAAGGAAATTATTTTATCTTACTCTTGGCAGTAAATTGTAAACTCAATCTGTCACCTAGACAAATTTTTTTTTTTAATTTGTATTCATGATAAATTTCTCAAACTTGTCCTCCACATTACTGCACGTATTTTCTGTTACAAGTATTTTCTGCCTCAAAAATGCATTTCAGTTTACTTGTTAGATTTTTAGGCTCTTCTTTCAGTTTTCTGATTCTAACCATATTATTTTACATCTCAGAAGTCAGTATACACTTTTACTTCTTGTGGGGTTTGCCCTGCCTCCAATCCTCTTGCTCCTCATAGCATTTTCATTTATTTTCTGTAGAAATTTTTTTAAAATATTCTCATTCTTTAGATTATTTTTCTGCTGTCCATTAACTTGCCTTTTTTTTAAATCCCCAAAACTCATCATGTACCATATTTTGTTTGGATTCTGTTTAGCAATCAACAAATTGGAAAAAATAGACCAAGATTCAGTGTTTAGCATATGGTAAAAGAAAAGCCATCAATATCATCTTTAATATCTGCTTCTGTGCTGACAAGCAGCTCCTTTTCTAACATATATGTGAAGGTCAGGCTATCATCAAGAATCCTAAATCACTATGCAAAACCTAATGGACTTGATGTACTGTGAGTCTGTTCCCGTGAGGTTCAGTTTTCCTTTTTCAGACATCTAAGTTCTTTAACTCAAATAAAGAATACAATAGAGAGTACAGTTACTATTAAATTAGGTAATACTTGGAAAAGCACGTCACCCAGATATCCAACTCATTATTACTTTTCTTTATAATACTTTTCTTTAGGAAAAAAGTATAACAACATGCATCAGAAAAATTATATAGGTGATTTATTTCCTTATTTCAGTTCAGGGAAGAACTTCTTAAGTTTAAAAGAATATAGAAATAATGTAAAAAAGAAAATAGATTGTATTATAAAAAAAAATTCTTGATGTCAAAATTATTACATAGAAAATAAATTGAAATAATTTTTCAGAAAAGAAATATTTACAATAAATATGATGGCTAAAGAGTAAATAACCTTATGGAATAAAAATATTTACCATTCAGGGAGAAGATATTTGCAAACGACATATCAGATAAAGGGCTAGTGTCCAAAATCTATAAAGAACTTAGCAAACTCAACATCCAAAGAACAAATAATCCGATCAAGAAATGGGCAGAAGACATGAACAGACATTTCTGCAAAGAAGACATCCAGATGGCCAACAGGCACATGAACAAGTGCTCCACATCACTCGGCATCAGGGAAATACAAATCAAAACCACAATGAGATATCACCTCACACCAGTCAGAATGGCTAAAATTAACAAGTCAGGAAATGACAGATGCTGGCGAGGATGCGGAGAAAGGGGAACCCTCCTACACTGTTGGTGGGAATGCAAGCTGGTGCAACCACTCTGGAAAACAGCATAAAGGTTCCTCAAAATGTTGAAAATAGAACTACCCTATGACCCAGCAATTGCACTACTGGGTATTTACCCTAAAGATACAAACATGGTGATCCGAAGGGGCACGTGCACCCGAATGTTTATAGCAGCAATGTCTACAATAGCCAAACTATGGAAAGAACCTAGATGTCCATCAACAGACGAATGGATAAAGAAGATGTGGTATATATACACAATGGGAGGGGGGTTGGGGGGATGGGGTTATGGACATTGGGGAGGGTATGTGCTATGGTGAGTCTGTAAAAGTGTGTAAACCTGGCGATTCACAGACCTTTACCCCTGGGGATAAAAATATATTTTATGTTTATAAAAAATAAAATTTAAAAAAAAAGTTACAGAAAATTAAAAAAAAAAAATATTTACCATTCAGGGATATTCTGTGTGCCAGGTTCTCAAGTAGGTTCTTTAAATATGTTTAACATAAACATATTTAAATTAAATATATTATTTAATTAAATCCTTTTAACACCCTTATTTACAAATTCAACATCTTGATTTTAAAGATTTTTTTCTTTAATGGAAGCAGAAAGCTTAAAGTGGAGTTTCCAGGTTTTGAATCCAAATGTGTACAGCTCTAAAACTTATTTTTGTCCCATTATTTCAGGCCACTGGTTAATTATTAAGAAATATAAATGACCATGGCATTTGATTCAATAATTCCACTTCTAGACCAGAATCATCATTTATAATAAATAATTACAAAGTATGGCAGTACCAAACAATAGAAGTCTGGTTAAATAATTTATGGTATGACTTTATGATGAAGTAGAATATTTAATAACTTGGAAACACAGACAAAATACAGTCTTAATTTTTAAAAACTTGATATAAAAGTGCATTTATTTATGATGTAATTTAATTGATGTTTTATGTCCTATTTATATCTATCTTTTCATTATGTCCACCCATCTCTTTATACACAGGTATTATTTTGATATGGATCTCATGGTTGTTTTTACTTTATAGTGTTTACTATTTTCCAGATTTTATTCAATGATCATATATTACTTCAATGCTTGGGGAAAAATAAGTCTTATACACAAAAGTGAGATATGTTACAATAACGGATTTTTTTTTTAAAGATTTTATTTATTTATTTGAGAAGGAGAGAGCACAAGCCAGGGGAGGGCCAAAGGGAGAGAAAGAAGCCAGGAGCTTTAAATGACTTTTTGTTTCTCTGTCTCTTTCTCTCTGTAAATCTATACAATTTATATTTGTTTGTTTATTTGCTTATAGGTATATGTGACTGTCTGCAATACTGCCTTTTTGACCCAACAGTTGAGAAAGATTACATGCCTTATAGCATTAAGTGTATCTTTTGTAGGCATGAAGATTGCAATTTTTATATCAGGGTCCCTTCTAATTATGAGACAATTGAAAGCAATTGTTCTAAGTGTTATAATTTTTGCTTGTGTCATTTAATTTTTGTCATATGAGGTAATGCTCTTTTCATTTATATATATTTTCTAGTGAACACTGAGTTCTAATTCTCTTAAAATTTATTTGTAATCTAAACTTTTATGCAATGTTTTTATAATAATATAATTAAGCTGAGATTCACTTTTCATACTCTGCTAATGAAATGAAATGGAATGCAGTTTTATAGGTAAATGTTTACTGTCATTAGCTCTTTATTTTCCATCATGACCTATTCTTATTAAATAATTTTGAATGTATTAAGAATAAGTTTTTTTTTTAGGTCAAACTTCTACTTTTCCTACTCACTTTCTAATTAGATCTGTAGACTAAAATTCCATGAATTTCTGTCTTCTGCTTTTCCATTTTTTGCATGTTGGTTTAATCCCATATAATTTACTTCATTCCATCAATCTTGCCTCAAATTACTTTTTCTAAACAATGTTTATTAAGCATCTTTTATATGTCCTGAGATATATTCATTTTTACTTCCATTCAACTTTGCTATGACAAGATTTGTATTTTTTGTGTATTAATACTTAATTCAGAAAGAAAAGGTCAGCTTGATGGGACATTGTATTTTGGAGTGATTACATTTTTGTTTTAGCATTGGGTAGATTTTCTCCAAAGCTAGGAGGAAAAGGTTTCAGGATGTTCTTATAGCTGTATCTCCTGCTTTATTGGCAATTTGTAAAACCTTCTCTTTGTTCTTAATATTTTAAGCTTTAAACTTAAAACTTTTAAGGTTTTAAAACATGACAAGTAGAGGCCTGGGAATGGTGTGTGTGTGTGTGTGTGTGTGTTTCTACTGAAAGAGACTTTGTTGCTTTATATCCATTCTGAAGAAGCATCATGGGTAAAATAAAAGTTTGCCAACTAATTTATTTGTCTCCTCTCCCTCCACCCCCAACCAAAAATTTGGGTGAGTGTTATTGGCCCAGCATTTAGCTAAATGCTTTACATATATAATCACCTTTAATTATCTCAAAAATTCTATGACAGCTGTAATGGCCTATTTCCAATGAGGTATCTGAGCTTTCAGAAGATTAAATAGCAGGATCAGACAGCAAACAAATGACAGATTGGGATTAAAATGCATGTACCTCTAACCTTAAAGCCTAAAATGAATTCCTTACAGATATGGCCTTTCGTATTTGCACCAATAATGATTATTTCAGGTGACTAAACTTCTGTGTCTTCCTTTATAAGCTTTAGATACTCTTGCATTTAATCATGTGTTTCTATAAATTACCTTGAATCGAAATACTGGATTTTTATGGTGGGGTATTCTCTTGTCTTCCATCAGTGTTTTCATTTTACCTTAAATTTTTAATTATTACATTATCCTTCTAATATCACAATATATTTTTAATAGCCATGTTCTTTATTTATTTATTTATTTATTTATTTCCTGTCATTTATTTTTGGGAGCGAGCGCGCATACTCAGTGTCTCATCGGTGCTACTTCCTGTTCTTCATTTTCATTTGCTACTCCTACACTTGATAAATAAACGTTTTGTTTTGTTTTCTTTTCAAACTTAACTTTTGGATCTTTATTGTTTTCTCAATCTTTGTTTCATTTCATTTCATTTTGGCAGTATTATTTTTATTATAAACCTTCCTAGGATACTAAATATTATATTAATAGAATGAAGATCATGAGTGTTCTTCTGGGGATAGAATATATGTTTGTAAGAGTTTGAGCATCACTTTTCAGAAATTGCATTTTCATGGGAAGGAGTATAAATATAAATTCTTAAATATCTGTGATCACTGAGCCATTTGGTCTGAGGGATTCAGATTGCCTTTCAGAGGCAGTTTCTTTTCCACTATGTGCCCTATTGAATCCTTTCATTTAGAATCACTCTGTTAAGGAACTTAGTTTTCCATCAGAATCAATCCTTTTTAAGAATAACTTGTTTCGTTCTTGTACAGAGAGGATAGCAATGTATTACATCTATTTAGATGATTAGTTTTTCTCGTATTGGGTCACAGATTTTTATTAATTTAAATGGAGACTATATTGCTTAATGTGAGAGTGAGAAATAAATATAGAGATTAAAGCAAAAAATAGAGCAAGTATGTTTTTCTGTGTTCGTATAAAGACATTACAGGCACTTTTTAGCATAACAAATCATAAGAACTTTAGAGCGATGTCTGTATGCATTATATACTTGAAGAAATGCCTATGTTTCAAGATCAATGTGAATTTTTTCAGTAATAAGAAAAAAGAAAAAAGAATAAGAAATAAATAAGAAAAAAGAAACTGCCAACATAAACTGAATCTCCCTAAACAGTAAATTTAAAATTTGTCACAGAAGAATCTTAATGAGTCCTCTTTACAATAACTTCCAGGTGCTCATACTGCATAATGAGTAAATTAAAGGAAGAAAAATAGTTTAATATTTCAAAATCTCAAAAGATGAAAATATTATTGAAATATATCCTTTTTCATTTTATTGCTAATGGAAACAGAATCTTAAGAAATCAAGTATTTGAAAATATGGAATTTATCCCTGTTTTAGATCCACATCAAAATTTTCAGCTTTTCAGTTTTGATTAAATTTTTAAAGGGGGGCATCTGCGTGGCTCAGTCAGCTAAGCATCTGCCTTCCAGCTCAGGTCGTGATCCCGGAGTCCTAGAATCAGGCTCCCTGCCCAGTGGGGAGTCTGCTTCTCTATCTCCCTCTGCTGTTCCCCCTGTTCGTGCACTCACCCTCTCACTCTCTCTCTCTCTAAATTTTAAAAATATTTTTTAAAAAATGTTAAAGAAAAGTCAAATTCCTTATTTAAAAAATAATATTATATAGATATACCTCAGAATATTTTTATATTTACCAAAAGTCTCAAAACTTTAAGATAATTAATTAAACTATATTAAATAAACCATATTATCTTATAAGTGCATGATAGCCTATACTAATAAAATTAAGTGTATATGTGGCATGTCTAAGGAAAAGTGACACAGTTCTGTAAAGAAAGATGCTAATACATTTCTATTTTAATTTTAATTTTATTTTATTTTAACTGGGAATCAGAAGCTTGTTATCAAGAGAATCTCCACAACTTGAGATATTAACAATACCCAAGAAGCCTTTTTAACAGTGGAGTTTATGAAGACTACTAAAGAACTTGTTAAAAGAAACTACTGATTCAGGGTGCCTGGGTGGCTCAGTGGGTTAAAGCCTCTGCCTTCAGCTCAGGTCATGATCCCAGGGTCCTGGGATCGAGCCCCACACTGGACTTTCTGCTCAGCAGGGACCCTGCTTCCCCCTCTCTCTCTGCCTCCCTCTCTGCCTACTTGTGATCTCTGTCTGTCAAATAAATAAAAAATCTTTTAAAAAATACTGGTTATATATTTTCTATCATGTAAGATTACATGCATGAATTATGAGTACTGTAAGTGATTCTGAACTATGTTTCTAACTATGTCTCACTAAACAGACTTTTGTTTGGATCAGTATTGCAGATGAGTCCAGATCTGTGTTCATTTTTCTAGAGTGTTACTGCCTCATACCAAGATATTTTCTTTCATTGCAGGTTTTCATACTACGACCCTCAATTTCTCAGTTTTTACATGTTAATATGGTCAAAATCAGGTGGTAAGCATGGAGTCATATCTGTGATCATTTCTATTATGCTTGATAAAATGCTAGCTGCTTGCCTTATTATTTAACATAAATGACTATGTGTAGCTTCAACACTTTATCTTTCAAACTCAGCTGTTCAGCATCTTATGTCTGTCTGCTTATCTCTCTACCAAGATCAGCATTCTTTACAATAAAAGAAGACTCATTTTAAAGTTCTTTTATTGGGAAATTCCTTTCCTTCTCAAAGTCAGAGCTTCAAATGCTTCAGATATTACCATTGAACATTACCATAAATGGATACTCTATTGGACAGTACTGTAACATTTACTATGTATATAGGCTTCCCCCCATGGCTGCAACATATAAACAGAATTTCTCTTTAGTTAATTCATACATATGCAGTAGCATCTGAGATAAAAATATACCAGAGAGGCATGTATATTATGTATATCCAAATGATTATATGACCAAGCAATAAAATTTGTTGAGTACTTTTTAGTATTCAGCATTATAATGTCAAATACTTTGATACTTCTCTAGTATCTAGACATTAAGAATACTAGGTCTTATTTAAGGTAATACACATACCTCTTTTGAAGGAGGTAACATTTTTTCTAACATACAGGAATCAACACATAGTTCTCAAAACTATCCCAAAATCTCTCTATGGGTTTTCTGTTTCCTTTATTCTCTTCATTACAGGTGAGAGGTAGGCTAAGGATTTTCAACCTTTTTTTAAAGCAAATGTATAGGTACATTTATTTTTAAAAAGGAAGTTTAAATCCTTCTACTTATTTTTAAATCTCAATTTTTTACCTACAAAGATTGTTTTACCTAAACAAAATATGTTTTGTTATGAAAACCTGAATCAATAGTTCCTGTGCCTGAGATACCATATAAAAGGAATATATGTCACTTTTAATTATCAGTTTAACATGTAAGAAGCCAGCTAACTTTCTTGCAGTTCAAGCCTTCAAAAATATCATACACATATGCAGAGGAGCCAAATGTGAATGCAGATAATATATCTTGATTCAAATAAATTCTCGATCAGGGACTAGCCAAAGAATATGTCTAATGACTGGCTTTCCTATGCCATTTTGTCTGTGATTATCGGCAAAGACCTAAGTAATAACTAGAAATACACTACTTGGATTTGGAAGTGGAGTAGAAGGCCTCTAGGGACCTTTAATCATCTCCTTAGTGACAGTCTTCCTATTAAAGTTATTTTGGCCAAGGAAAAGATCCAACAAACTTGTTTACTACCTAAGTACTCTAACCAAAAATAATTAGGTATGAAACATCTGTGCTAAATGTGAATTTTACAAAGATAGGCTTTCAGCTGTGGAAAATAGTAGATAGATCCTCATTTGAAATGTACACGTGCAAATTATCATTCTTGTCTGAAACTGACATACCCTGCAATTCCTGTTTATTTGCTTTGGAGACTCAACCTAGGGCTACAGATACATTGATTTAGAGAAAATGTAAACAGCTTTAATCTGGGTGTCATGAAATCAGAATTCTCTGCTCATGCCTGTCATTAACTTCCTTAGGCATTTATTAGGCCTTTTTGTGACTCAGTTTTCCTATGAGAAAGTGGGGTGAGGGAAAAACATATAATTTGTATATGGAATTATATATTTCATAAAAATGCTTAAATATTTCACAGATCTGAGAAAGAATGGGAGAATAAAGATGCTTTATTAATGTCAGCTATCAGTTGTAGTAATCTAAGAAATACCAACATTTGAATACTTAGTTTCAAAATTTTATAAATATTTATTTCTTCCTCCAGTATACATTTCCAAACTGTGAATGCCTTGGGAATTTAGCAAATCATTTACACACTTCTGAGAAACAAAATGTCCTTTCATCTACCAATGCTGCAATCTTCCAAATACCCTTTTGTGGAGAAAGAATAATTTATAATTCCTCCCAGAGGTATTCTTGGTTAGGCAGAAGAGCTATATGTAGGAACATATTGCTGTTGAAAGCTAGTTATATTCATGTTCTTATTTGCATGGTTTTTTTCCCTGTTCAATGTCACCCAGGAACTACTGAGCTTAAAAGAATCAGCATAACTTCTAGAAACTGCTTTATAATCTCCCCCTTTCCTCCCAACAACATAATATAAATCAGAGTTTGGCAGACTATGGCCCACCAACCAAATCTGAGTTGCCACACTGCCTGTTTTTACAACTTGAGTTACTGAAACAGCTACACTTGTCTGTGGTTGCTTTTGTGCTACAACTTGGAGCTGAGTGGCTGTGAAAGATACTGTATGGACCACAAAGCCCCAAGTATTTATCATCTGCCAGTGTACAACTAACATTTGTTCATTCTAGGTCTAAATCATCATTTTCATCTTTTACAAAGCTCTGAAGACACAGCATATTTTAATGGCGAAAGATGCGGATTTAATGTCAAAAGGTCTAGTTTCTGTCTCAAACCTCAATTCCTTTACCTAGAAAAAGATGACAGGTTAGACTTGTTCTTTCTTTAAGTATTGAAAGACTTTAGAATCTGGGAAGTTGAGTCTTGCATCTCTTGAACATGGTGTATCTACATATTTAGTCCCCAATTCACTTTTCCCCAACCCATGAGTTACACATAACTGTGAGTGGAAATATGATTCATGTTTCTATCCCACAGACTGTTACAGGGATTCTGAAATAGATTATGTGGTAAAGAAAATTATAGGGTAGTGAAGCTCTGTTTCGTTAGCTATATCATCTGAGAGGATGTAAAACTTTTGAAACATGAGTCATATAGTGTTCCTCCTCTGCTCAAGACTGCAGAGTTCCTCATTTCACTTGAAGTAAAAGGGCTTACAGTGGCCTAATAGGTCTGGTATAGTCTGACCTACCCTTAACTGCATTTTCTCATCCTGTGCTACTCTTCCCTTCCTTACTCCAGCGTAGTCATACTTGTCTCTTCGCAATTACTAAGTCACTCAAGATGGTGAGAATTTAAGGCTTTCACATCTTACATAACTATCTCCCTAACGTACTTTTAGGTCTTTGTTGAAATGGCATCTTACCATTGATGCTTTTCTTGATTGTCCTCTATAATTAAAACCCATTTTTCTTAGCACGCTCTCCAAATCACCCATTCCTTTTCTATTTCCCTTTATAGTACTTATCATGTTCTAGAATGCTTACAATTAGCTCATTTTGTATCCCGTTTGTTGCTTTCTTTTTTAAAAATTTTACAACGGCATAGATTTTTCCTGTGGTTTGTAAGGTGTTCCTAGTTTCTAGAAGAGTGCTTTGCACATACTAGGAAATCTTCAAAAGATATTGTATGAATGAATACATGAATGGAGTGAAACCTTAAGACAATGGTGAATATTTATAAATACTTAATATGTGCTGAGCTCTTTGATTATTCCTGAAAATATATGGTGAATAAAGCACAGTATCTGTTCTTAACAAATGCACAGCCTGGTGAAGAACAAAAAGATACCACAAATAGTCAATTTGACCAAGTTTTACAAGTGAATAAGCCAATTAAAACAAAACTTGACACTATTAACCTTGCTCCAATAGATATGCTTTAAACCTTTTCTGTTTTAGAGATGTTCATTGGCTTTCTCCTCCTCCCATTTCTTCTTTTCTCTTTCTTTATAGAGTTGACGGGTCTTCCTTTATCATAATTTTATTCTTTGGATTCTTTTTATCTTAATTTCTCCTACTAACTTTCTCTAGTTACTCCTGTAAGATTTTACTAATAACTGCTTCATAAACTCTTTCCAATAATCAAGGAGTATATTCTATGTAACACAGTTACCACACTGTCAATCGTATTAAAAGAGCTCCATATGAAAGAAACCCTTTGGGGATAATCCAAGCTTTCAACTACCAAAGGCCACCAGGAGAGCTAAGAGAATCCATTCTTTCCAAAGCCTTCTAGAAGTATAAAGCAGCCACCATCAGTTTTGGAGTGAACATGCCATTGCAGCAGGGCAAACAGAGGATTTCCAAGGCAGAAAGATGTGGAGGCAAGACTAGAAAGCAAAGATCTCTCACCAATGGCCAGCAAGCTATCTAATTTGTGAAGGAGAGAAAGAGGTGATACAGTTTGACCAGTAAATTACCGATAAAGCACTAAGAAGCCTCACCAATACTCAGATCCTTTGTTCTACAGAAGGAAAAGCCCAGATCACAATCTGAAAATATGTTGTCAGTAGTGAACTAAATCTGCAACAATGCCTATAAACAGTTTAACGACATTTGAGATTGACTTAGCCTCCAGCTCTAGCAGCCTGCAAGAAAATGTCATATAATATTTTCTGGAGGTAAATACTGTATAATTCAGTCCCTGCTGTTATTTAACACAAAATGTCTCGCAGGAAACAAAGAAAAAAAATTTCAAGTCACATGAAATAGCAACAACAACATAACAACAAAAAAGTGACCAATAGTCAAAAAAGAAATAGTTGATAGAAGAAATATAAATGGCTTCATGATATGATTATAGATGATATCAGTTATATGATAGAGACACTAACATATTGTTTTACCCCACTTGGGCTGCTACAAGAAATATACCATAAACTGATAGCTTATAAACAACAGAAATTTATTTCTCATAGTTCTGGATTCTAGTGGAATGGGGAAACCTGACAATACCACATCACCCAGATGATTCTGGGAAGTCTAAGATCAAGTCACCAGAAGATTCAGTGTCTGGTGCATACCCACTTTCTAGTTCATAGTTGGCAGCTCCTAGCTGTCACCTCACAGGGCAGAGAGATGGGACTAGGGAGGTCTGGTAGTCTTTTATAACAATACTAATCCCATTCATGAGGTCTCCACTCTCAAGATCTATTTCTCCCCAAAGGATACACCTCCAAATACCTTTATAACTACATCAGTTTCAACTTAAGAATTTTAGGGGGATATAAACATTCATACCATAGCTAGCATCTACTGGAAATGGTGGACAACATCCATGGCAAAATACTGAGAATATACAAAAGGAAAAAGTGGAATTTTATAAATGGGAAAAAGATCAATGATCAAAAATGAATTCATCTGTTAGATTTAACCACAGATTGAGCACAGCAGAATAATGAATCAATACACTTGAATACTGATCAATAGAACATATCCAAACTAGCAAATAAAAGAATTAAAACAAAAATGAGATAATAGATTCTGTGATATGTCAGAAAATATCAAATTGTCTGCATAATTTCAAACCTTGAAGTAGAAGAGAGAGAAAATGGATTAGAGGAAATATGTCAGGATAAATGGCTGATGACTTCTAAAAACTAGTTGAAAGAAATCAACCCATAAATCCAAGAATCTCATCAAATACCTCAACTTGGATAAATAAATTTAAAAATTACTAGGCACATCAAACTGCTAAAAACAAAAGGTAATACACAAATCTTAAAAGCAGCTAGAGAAAAAAGACATATTAAATATAGTAGAAGGGGGCCTTCTCAGCAGACACTTCGACAGCTAAAAGATAATACAATGTTATCTTCACAGGGGTAAAAGAAAATAAAATATGAACCTAAGAATATAAAATATGAACTTAAGAATCTATAATTGGTGAAAATATCTCTCCAAATAAAGGTGAAATAAAGGCATTTTTAAGTTGACAAAACAGAAGAATTTGTCCCCAGGAAACCTGCACTAATGTAACTTCTTCAACCTAAAGGGAAATTATGGTTAATGAAATCCTGGATATCTTAAGAAAGGAGTGACAATCAGCAGAAAGAGTAAATATATAGGAATATATGCATACGTGTAATACACATATATATCTAATATTATATAAGGAAAGATACTTAAATTTCCTTAGAAGACTATAAACTATTACAAATAAAAAATAATACTTGATATACTGTGGGGTTCATAGAATATGTAACAAAGGAAGGGTTATACTGTTGTAAAGTACTTCCATTGTGAAATAGTGTAATATTTTTTTTAAGGGAAGCTTAAAACTACATCATTAAAGAAATACCAATAACACAAAGTGGAAAAACTAAAAAGTCTATAGAGGAGATAAAATTGAATACTAAGAAAATAACTTCACATGAAAAAGTCAAGAAAGGAAGTACAGGGGCAGAAAAACATGTGGTAGAAATATAAAACACATAGTATGGCAAAGACTAAACACAACAATAGTGATAATTATATTTAATGTGATGGACTAAACACATGTTAGAAATTCTCATACAGATTAAAAAACAAGACCCACATCTTTTATTATTCATCTCATTCTCTTATCTGTCCTAAATGTCAAATTTTGTGTTTCAAATTTTGCTTTCTGGTCGATTTTCATCAATGTATCTTTTGAAACTTTTATTCAATTTACTATGTTAATTAATATAAAAAAAAAAAACAAGACCCAGCACCTTTTAAATATAAAGACACACTAATACACCAACTTGTACTTTAGTTCCAAAAAAGAAAGAGCTCACAAACCGTCACTTCCATTCTTAGTAGAAAAAGCTGGACAAACTGAAAATCAGTGATTTTTCTTAGACTCATTGGAACACTGAGATTGCAGGGCAACCCACCCCCCCAAAATATGGAGAATCAAGAGCATCTAGGGAGACACAGTCAAGATCTGCTTCCCTGGGTAGAAATGCTAGAGGTATAATACACTGGCCGTAACATTAAAATGGTAATTTTGATTATGTGTGGAGGATTAAAGTACTATAAAATAAATATCCAGGAGTCCATACTGATATAAATGATTACATAAATGCTTAAATAAGAAAAAAGAGACAAATCTTTTAATTTCAAATAATTCATATAGATACTGTGCTTTACTGGAGGTGCGAACGCTCTAAGAATGGGCTACACATAATGACTTACCTCCAAAAAGCACAGATGGAAGGCATGGAGAGTGGAACAAACGAGGAACTTCTTAAGTGGAGAAACCTGATAACATCATGTCACACAGGTGATAAAGGTCATAAGTTCTATTGGTAGCATGTACTTCTGATATAATGTAATAAAAATGATACATTTCACTGTAGTTTTCCTGCCCAAAACCTAAAACCACAGCCTAATTTTGAGAAAAATTTCAGACAAATCCCAGCTTGGGGATACTCTAAAAAATATCTGACCAGTAATCCTCAGAATCAGCAAGGTCCTCAAAACAAGAAAAGTCTAAGAAACTATCAACAACCAAGAGGAGCCTAAGGAGACATGACCACTAAATGCAATACAGTTTCTTGGCTGGAATTCAGGAACAGAAAAGGGATATTAAAGAAAAACGTTTTAAAAATTGAAAAAAAGTATGGACTTTAGGTAATAGTAATAATGATAAATGTACCATACTAATAAAAAACAATGATAGGAAAGACTGGATAAGGGTTACATGGTAACTCTTTATACTCTCTTCTTAATTTGTACATCTAACTCTATTCTAAAATATAAATTGTATTTAAACAAAACAAGCCAAGGAAAGAGTAGATTCCAGCATATTCTGATCAGGTTGAAGGAGGCATACCTATCAGTAGAGAAAAGATTGAATTCACAGGCCAAAAGAATAACGAAGCCTGGGTTGAGGCCCATAGAAACATTTTTCTTCAGTTTTCCCAAAATAAAGATGGTGTAAGAACTATCTTTTAGTTTTACATTAGAGGTTTTGATCAAGAGGGAAGCAAGGAGAATGGTTGGCATTTATGCTGTATATGAAGGGTTGTCAAATCAAACTGAAACATTGAGATTATTCTACATGACTTGTCTAATCCTTATAAAGTTGGTACTCTCAGTGGTGTCTAACAAGCTAGCCAAGCTTTGTGTGGAATGGTGGGCAGCCTACTCAGGAATAGACATCATGAGTCGGGAGGCTGGTATTGGTGGAAGGATCGTAAACCCAAGAGCCAGCCTAAGGAGGAGAAAATCCTAGCCTTTTGGCAGATTGTGAAGAAGACTCTTTCTTGAAAAGAATACCTTCTTTTTTCAGACAGCCAGGGACATATTTTTTATATCCTCACTGAGGGTACATAAGTAATCCAGATCAAATTGTATTACAAAGATAAGGCACAACCAAAATGTATGAAAAGCAAAGCCAGTTTCAGTATTCCAGTTTAATAAAACAGCATTTAAAAAAAAAAAAGATGATATACCATGAAAACCCCAAACTCCAGAAAAATGGCATGAGAACGTTCTCCAAAAAAATCCTCAAAACAAAGAATATATTGGAAATGAAGTGAAATATTTCCTAATGATAAAAATATCAATTCACTAAGAAGACATGAAAATTTTAAATTGCATGCACCTAATATTTGAGCAAATTCTATTTTCATTTATCTAGAAAATGCAATATAATACTGTACTTTGGAATACACATGGCAAAAAAGTTCAAAACTAAGGAAAGAAATAGACAAATCCATAAACATATTGATATCCTTCTTTCAGCATTTTGTAGAATAAGAGACAAAAATTGTTAGTAACAACAAAGAGGGTTTTAGCAACACTATGAACCAAATTACAATTTACATTTAAAGAACATGGCATTTAACAAATACAAAATATACTTTCTTTTGAAGTGCAAGTAGAGCATTCAACAGGATATATACCTCACACTGGTCTATAAAACAAGTCTCAATAAATACCAATGCGCTGAAATAAAACTGAGTATGTTGTCTGACTACAATAAATTGAATTAGAAATTAATAAGAATGGTATGTTTTTTTGTAAAAACCCCATATATGAGAAAAGGAGGGACGTGGGAGGAAAGGATCACAAGGCAAAATGGGTGGTAATATAACAAAGTATTATCAAAACTTACTGTATAGAGTTAAAACAGTGCTTAGAGGGAGATATAAAGATTTAGATACTTAGATTTTTATTTTCTTCTCTAAAATACAAAGAGAAAAGAGGGAAGGGAAGAGAAATTAGGAGATAAGGGTATTCTTATATATTTCTTTTCAGCAAATTATTAGAGAATTCCCTTTTTAATGGGTGTATACTTTCCTCCTTTTTTGTCATTCAGTGGAATGTGATCATAATTGATATTTTATTTAGTATTTCTAGAATTTCAAACATTTATATAAAAATAGGAAGTTAATAAAGAGCCAGTGTTTATTTTAGCCATGTACTCACAAACCACCATTAGAAAAATCTTAACATAATTTCATATTCATTTACATCATTTTTTCAAAGAAAAAGTACAACTACCATCAAAGAATGTTGTATAAACCTTTCCAATTTCTGCCCCAGGCAGAATTAATTAATACTAGCATTTATCATGCTCCTTTGTTTTTGATAATATATATACATCCATCAGTATTTCAAAATACTGTGTTTTAAACTTCATGGAAATGATCATAATGAATATGTCATTTTGCAGTTTGCCCCTTTTTTGTTCAAAATACTGTTTTTGGGATTTAATGTATTCATAAATATAGCCACATCTTCGAGTTTCTTTAGAGAATATACCTGGGTCATAAATTATGTTAAAATTCATCTTTACTTCAAATTGCCAAAAATAATCCTCTATTTCTTTACTACTCTTCAGAATGTGTGGAATGTATGAGTGTCTCCAGTACCTATTCCTGATTAATTGCTCTCAACAGGTCATTTCCATTTTAATGGATGTGAAATAATTATTTTATTGTGGCATTATTTTGCAATTTTGTGATTACTAATATATTTGGCATTTTCCTCATTTTATTAACATTCTGATTTCCTTTTCTGTGAATACTCTATGCATAGCTCTTGTTATATTTTTCACTATTGTATACTCTGTGAGTTTTTAAAGATTCTTTATTTTGAGAGAAAGAGAGAGAGAGAGAGTGCGCAAGCCTGTGCACATTTGCAGTGGGAGGGGCAGAGGGAGAGAAATAGAGAGAATCTCAAGCAAACTCCCCACTGAGCTCAGAGCCCAATGTGGGGCTTGATTCCACAACCCTGAGATCCTGACCAGAGTCAAGACCAAGATTTGGAGGTGTAACTGACTGAGGCACCCAGGCTCCCCTGAATACTATGTCTTTTTATTGATTTGCTGGCATTTGTATATTTTCCAGACACTTCCTGATTATCTACCTTGGGAATATTTTCTTCTAGTGTGAAGTTTATCTTTCTCCTTTATTTACATTTTGAATATAAATGTTTAATTTCAATAAATATTCCTATGTCTAGAGGGTTGTGGTTTCTTTTCTAAGATATCTATTCCTAAACCAATGTCTCAAAGATATATTTTCTTCTCAGTTTTAAGGATTTGCTTTTGACATTTACTTTACTCCACCAGCATTTTATCTTTTTGTTGTTTAAGGAAGGGATCTAAATTTATATTCTTCTTATATGAATAATCATTTTTTCACCAGCACTTACTAACTAGTCCATCATTTTTATTCATTTACAATACTACCTCTGGAATATATTAATTCAATATAAGTGCAATTTTTTCTCTATTCTATTGATCTATTTATCAACCCCTGTCTCTGTCAGCTCACACTATATTAATTACTAAGGCTGCAAATGAATCTTCATATCTGATTAGAATTATCTTTCATGCACTGTTATTCAAAATTGTCTTTTTTGTTTTTTGTTTCCCTGAGAACTTTTAGGATCAGTTTGAAAGGTTCCAAAGAGCAGTTTCAGTTTTGAATGGAAATCAAATTCATTGATTAATTCAGGGAAGAATTTATACTCTCAGGCTATTCATTGGTCTTCCTTTTAATTTTTTATATTTAGATCTCCTTATATATTCTTAACTCATTTCTAACAGTTGGTTGCATCATTTTAAGGTTTATTTCTCCATGTCTTACAGTTTGTTATTGTTATGGAGTATTTTTATTATATTTTAAATGGGTTCTTTTGTATAAAAATGCTATTGATTTTTATAACTCTTGCATTCAACAACCTTGCTAAATTCTCTTTTAAAATATTAGATTTTCTATGTAGAATTGATGAGGACTTGGTGTAGATATTTTGTCCAAAGATAAGAACAATCTGGTTGGTTACTTTCCATTTTTATG
This sequence comes from Enhydra lutris kenyoni, assembly GCF_002288905.1. Lineage (NCBI taxonomy): Eukaryota > Metazoa > Chordata > Mammalia > Carnivora > Mustelidae > Enhydra > Enhydra lutris. The sequence continues at coordinate 29,405,449 of NW_019154103.1, forward strand.
CCTTTTATCTGTGATTATCCAACAATGTACTGTGTTTTTAACAGGGGGTGTGTCTAAGTTGTGAGGTTACCAGCCATCTTAAACTGTACTATTCTCAATTATTGGCCCAAGTAAAGAAGAGGACCCAGTACGTCAAAAGAATAATGGAATGTTTTAGGAACAAATTTCAAATTTCTTATTTTTAATTCAGACCTTAGTTATCCTTGAAAATTTCCCCAAGATAAGAGGAGAATGCTGAGAATGAGCTTTCTGTGCCCCTTGGTTTTCTCCCTTAAGAGATGAAATTATCAGAGGTGGATTTGATTCATTAAGAAGTGGTTTTATTTATCATAAGAACCTATATAATAATACATTGTAATATATACCAGAAGACAACAGAGAACCCAAGAGATGACATTTCTTTAGACTTACATAGCCCACTTGGTTAGTTTTCTTCTTTAATTAGTTGCTTCATTTTAAAATTCTTACTTTCAACTTCTCTTGAATATCAGAAGATGAGGCTACATTCCAGATGGCAGTATTCTAGTGGATTTAAATAGTGTTTCCTCTTCAAATGGAGCATGCATTCTCCTGTGTGTCATAATCCCAGCTACTGCTTTTAGCTTCTTTTACACTGAGACAAAGTGTCACTTGCCAATTTTCATCCTAATTTCTGCTTTTATTTTTCCTCTCCCTCTCTTCATTATGAGTTAAGATCTTCCCACATTTGCGCTACTTCCTATCTGCTGTATGCATTTGAGTGTTCCACCCTTCTTGTAGGATTTTTTTTATATGAAGTGTTTTCTTCCTACACATTTCCTCTTCCCTGAACAAGGAAAATCCAGTTCAGTGGCAATGTATATCTTTTTGGAATCCAGCCAGTTCTGATAGAACATATACTCTCCATCTATCCAACACTATATGTTTCCTCCAGATTCTCTCCTAGGTTTTCAGTCTCTGCTTCACTGTGGTTCGGTCAGTTTCCTTAACTTTCTAGTGAGCTCTGCTTCTATGCAACTGACCTGGCCAGAAATCCTGAATAGGCTCTCGCCTCTCTGCCCTGGTTCTTAGTGGTGACCTGGCAGATTCGGTTCATTGAAACACCAGCTGTAGTTTAACACTAAGCTGCATGAGGTTTATGCACCTCCTCTTCTGGACCTGGACTCTCTGGTGTTCATCCCAGGTTGTCTCCTAGAATCTGAATCCATGAGGAACAGAATTATGAGGCAGCTTTTCTCTTGAGGTTGTATAGTTTGACTCTTACATATTTCAACAAAGGAATTTTCGCATACATACACTATTCACCTTAAATTTAATTTCATCTCATTATCCCCTTCAAATGTGTTCAGTAATTACTCTTTATTATTACTAATTAAATTTACTTTATTTATTTATTATTTATTATTATTTATATTTATTATTTATTATTACTAATTACTAATTAAAATTTATTATTACTAATTACTAATTAAAATTACTTTATTATTTATTTCTATGCTATCATTTTCCTACTTCTTTGTTCTTTAGAACTTACAAAAATACTTAGCACCTTTAATCGTGCTTTATACATTTTTTCTTCCACCCTCTTTCTCGTATTCTTTATCAATCTTATCCATTGGTCTCCGCAGACATTCTTATATCTGTATACAGCTCTTGTATAATGAGATGCAAAGGCTGACCATGGATACCCAGCTTCATTCTGGACAGCCACTCAGAGAGAGCTTATTTCATTCCAACTCTGTGATGTGGGCCTGTTTACATTCTCTTCCTAGTAATAATGGAATTTCTCTTTCTCTGTGTCTGTACATCGTTTTCCATCATTTACTAAACAAGTTTCATACTAGATAGCTTTCTTCTTTACTTTTTCATTCAGTTACACTTTCTGACATTTATTAGTCAACGGTAAAAATATTTTTATTCTGTCTTCTCATGTCTCCTCATGTGCTGACCACCTTATGTATTTTATGTCTTTCACTTACCATAAATGCGTGGTCTCCTGTGGCATGTCAAGCAACTAACAATTCATATTTTGTTGAGTAAGTTTTTAGCTCAAGATCAGACTATGAGGGGCGCCTGGGTGGCTCAGTGGGTTAAAGCCTCTGCCTTCAGCTCAGGTCATGATCCCAAGGTCCTGGGATCGAGCCCCGCATCGGGCTCTCTGCTCAGCAGGGAGCCTGCTTCCTCCTCTCTCTCTGCCTGCCTGTCTGCCTACCTGTGATCTCTGTCTGTCAAATAAATAAATAAAATAAAATAAAAAAATCAGACTATGACAAATAATCTTTTTATAAAATCATGAATATTTAAAAAAAAATATTCACTAGAACCTAAACTATAAATTTATGTATCTTTGAATTATTTTATATGTTAAAATGGTCAGTTCCAGTTTTGTATCTCTTGGACTTATTTAAACACTTTAAAAATTGAAGTAAATAGTGATTAAACTTAACAGAAGTTTGGGTAATTGAATCTTAAGTGTGTAATATATTGTTATCAATTTAAATCATATACTCTGTTCTTAATTAATATCCCAATTGAAAATATCTCCCTCTCCATTATAAGTATTGTATAACCCTATATGAGAATTTGTGAGCTTCTGTTAGGTTTATCACACCTTAACACAATCTTCAAAATATTCCTTTTAAATTCTGAAATATTTTAACACCAAATAAAGCTAAAACAATTATGACAAGCTTACAAAAACTAAATAGGTAACTGATTTTTCCTATTTAAAATCTAAACCAAGCTACTTAGATTATTTTCATCTCTAAGGTAAGCACTTTTTAACTTATTATCATGTGATACGTGGTTATCTTAGAGGTCATCCCTTCGCCTGTGTGAACTTCCTTCAATATTCAGTTTTTAGTATGTAATTTTCCCTTCCTAAGACCTAGAAAATATTTTCAAGGAATCCATTAAAATGCTATTGTCAGTTTTAATAAATTATTGAGCAAGATCAAATTATTTCATGTAAAATCATGTTAAGAAAAAAGGGCTTCTGTAAAGAATTATGATGGTGGCTTGGTTTAGGTAGGAGGGCCGATCTGAAATTTATGTGGAAGAAGTACAGAGGTATTAAGCACGATCTCTCTGTTACTCCTTTCTTCCCAGGTTAAATGGTAAAGGGCACTGTTACCAACACATAAAGTAATTTTGTGGAGCAAGGAGAAAGGACCAAGCCAGCATGTGTCTTTTTCTATGTCTGTTATTTGCTGTCTCCAGCTATTCCATGTTCTCCTGGACACAAACTTCCTACATCCTCAACTCCAGTGTGACAGGCCCATTTGTTATCAGTGACCTTAGTGAACATCCAGTGTAGGTCAGAGATTTTCCACTTAAGGAACTATAAATTCTACAGGAGCACCAGATGAAACATTTTTCTTTTCTGCCAGAGAATGGGGAATTATTTGTTACCTAACATCACAACAGAATTAATAGAAAACTATTTTTCTTTTCCTTTGAAAACAACATGAAATTCAAACCATATAACTTAATATGATTAGTTGGTTATTTTTATTGGCTAATATTAAAGTTAATTGGCTAATAGAAAAGTTTACATTATTAATCGGTAAATAACATTTTTTGAAGTCAGTTTGGAATTATTTTCACGCTCTACCATACTAGCTTCTTTTTTTTTTCTTTTTAAGAATTTATTTATTTATTTGACAGAGAGAGAGAGAAGTAGGGAGAGGGAGAAGTAGGCTCCCTGCTGAGCAGGGAGCCCGATGTGGGTCTCAATCCTAGGACTCTTAGCAGAAGGCAGACACTTAACCAACTGAGCCACCCAGGCCCCCCACCATACTAGCTTCTGTGTTTAAGTTCCTTCATCTGAAAATGGGAACAGTTACAGTTAATACCCTAAGGTTGTTTTGAAACTTAAAGGAGACAGTGCTTATAAAGTCCTTAACTGTCTACAACATCATAATCTTTCAATGCATGTTAACTCATTATTTTTTCTTAATATCTCAGAGTTGCTTTTATGTAATCAAAAAGGGCATTTTAGGATTGCACTGTGATATGTTAGCTATTTGTTTCTTTCCTGGGTAGATTATTTCATACGTAGTAGTAGTAGATGTAAACTAACTACAAGTAAAGATTAGTTACAAAGAGGAAAACAAGGGAGCCAAATTTCACACTTGTTATTGCAGTACTAAAATAGATGTCAAAATAGAGCTCAGCCTGAACATAGAGGTTCTTAAAAAATATCGCAGGCTTCCTGGGTCAAAAAGAGTCAAAATAATAGATACCATTGCACTGCTAACTCTGAAATCAAAAACAGTAAAATATATCCATGATCCACAACTCAAGAATGCTTCAAGCAAGGTAAACATTGAATGGAACTAAAAGAATTAGTGAATTTTCTAAAATGGGATTATATAACGTAACCAAGGAAGATACTAGGTGTCATTGTTATATTATGTCTGTATACGGAAATTCTCAGAACAATGCCTAGTGGTCCTGTGTTCATTAAAGATTAGTCACTTTGGATGAAAAAAAGTCATTAAACTCTAACAGTTACTTTTTTTAATGGAATTACCATTTTTTAGGGAAATATTTTAGATGTTATCATAATTTTCAGGGTAGGAAGAAGAAATAGGTCAGACTGTGGCTTTTGTACCAATGGTGTAAAGAAAAGGAAAGAATATCTCAATTTATTAAAGGAACTACCATTTACTTGAGGTCTGGATAAAAAGAAGACATTCTGCCTAATAGCAACATACCCTATGATCATAAAGAGGGACCTGCCATTTATTATGTTAGTTTGTACCATTTGATGAAGGGATCAAATATTTGTGTCTCTCAAGACAAGTATAACAATAGGAAATTTGATCATGCCGTATTTGCAGGAAGAACAAAATGTTAGGGTAGGTAAAAGAGGTAATATGAGAAGTAATTTGATTTGATGAACTCCAATTGACTTTAGAGACTGCACATGAAATTTCGATGAGTGGTCACAGCTAGGTTGGAAGAGCCTAGGATCAAACTTCATACTTCTGGCTGCTTCTGTTTCTTTGTCTTTTCCATATGCATCAAAAGATGCATTCAGTCTCAGAGAAAGAAAATCTCGTTATAGTGACACAATATATTAAATAATGCAGTGCCACTGTTTGTAAGCTCATTATTTGCCAATTTTAATTTGTCATTCTTCTATATGTAGAAAAGAGATACTCATTATCTCTTTGTTCGCCACCAAACAAATCAGAATTTCTATGAAGTCTAGAAGTTGGGTAAGGATAAATAATATGAAGTATAGAGATATTTCCTTTAAAAAACCAAAGGTTAAGTGAATGATAACAGAAGAACATAAGGTAAAGGCAGACAAAGATGAGCCTTTTCAAAACTAATCATAGAAGCAAAGTAATTCAATTATTTGAGAAAGAGGTTCATGCTTAAAAAAGTAATACATAAAATATTACTTTATGCAATCAAAATAGTCAATGATTCCCATCTGCCTCCAGCACTAAAATCTAAATTCTTTATATTGGTCTAAATGTACCTGCTTCTTACCATTTCCCTAATCAAACAGTTTATTCAAGGAATACTGTTTAATGTATTATCCCTGAAAATAGTCTTGTGTGTGCCCTGATTTTAGTATTTGCTCACACTTTATGTGTTTCTTGAATGCCCTTCATTTTTATCCATGCTCAGCTAAAATCTGCCTTTTCTTCTTAATACAGGTCAGGCCTCATTTCATCTTTAAAATTCCTCCTATCGTTTAATCCCTTGGAATTCTAGCTGTCGTTTAGTTTCCCCTGGAATTCATTAAGATCTGTATCAGTAGCCTAGAACTAGCTCTAGGATAAGGACCCTGGAGATCCTGTCTTTGGAACTCTGATATTTGGTACTATTACATATGTAATAATCATTGTTTCAGGTAAGCATGATGTTGAAATTAAATGTGGTGATATTCTATGTTCAGATATACTATTTGCAGAGCATTCTATAAGGAATTATTCCAGTCAAACCTAGAGAATCCTAAAGTTAACTATACGTGGGTAATCTTTTTATCACTTTAAATCCTACTCTAAAAAGTAGGCTGTGGTTCTTCAGAAGATTGAAAGATCGAATTTTAGAAAATAAATTAAATTTTGTATATCTACTTATAAAACATCTAAGCAGTGATTATTAGGTACTAGGCATCAAGATAGGTACTATTTGGAAAAAACAATGACTGTAAAATTTTTCACTATACTATTTTTTTTCTTCAAAATGGCTTTCTTCTTATTTTGTCCTATTTTATGTTAATAATTCTACAAATAGAAAATAAACAGATTAAAAGGATACATTAGACTTTCTGACAATAACTTAGTCTATGTTCTTTAGTGGCTGTATATATATATATATAGGATATATATATCCTATTATATAACTTAGTCTATGTATTTTATATATATATATATAACAATAACTTAGTCTATGTTCTTTAGTGGCTGTAGATATATATATATATATATATATATATAGGAACTCACCATAGCTATCTTTAAGTAAAAGGGGGGATTTTTACAATGATTGTTAAGTAGCTCATGAATTCTTAGAAAGGCAAGAGAATTAGATTAGAAGCTATGCGGCCAGGAATAAATCCCAGATTACACTGGGATGACCCCAGTAGTAACCTGCTATCCTCAGCACACCCTCTGATGCAGGGCAGTGTTCACTACATTTAGAATCTGTCACTAATTCCTTGTTTCAGAACGTACAGGTGTGTGTGTGTGTGTGTGTGTGTGTGTGCGTGTGTGTAGATATACTTAAATATCTATATGTAATCTATACATCCATATATACTATCAAATTCATGTAGGTCTCCTTCAATAGTGTGGGTTTTAGTTGTCCAGATATATATATTTACAGTGGTTAAAATGGGGAGAAGCAAGTTTATTTGCGGTTTATTTGCCTATAATAAGCACTTTGGTATCTCTCATCACACCATGCCCGGAAGGTGTTGGCTTGCAGTTGGCCCGAGGAGAGTCTGGCGGATGTAGGCGGACAGCTACTGTAGGGGTGTGGGCACTGTGGAGGGAGTGCTTTTCTTTCCCTTCGTTTTACTGACTTGGACAAAAACCATTTTGCCATATGTGAAAGAATGTTAGAGGTTAACAAGAGAAAAAAAAAACTGAATTAAGGATATCACATGCCAGCAATCACAGAAATTGAACCTAAAAGGATTTAAGGACCCAGGAGAGCTAACATTCTTTAACATTCATGAAACGTACACCTGAGATTAAACCTTGATTTCTGAGGAAAAAAGCATTAACTAAATTCTGATTCAACAAAATGTTTTCCTCCTATTTAAATTTAATTCTATACAGAAAAGCTTTCTTGCTTTACACCCAAAAAGTGTGCTTATTTATAGACATTCTCTTTTGCAATTATGCAAGTGCTAGCAATTATAAGTGATGATGTGCCTTTCTCCATTCTTACTCCTTTCTAGTATTCCTTTATGTGCAGTAATACTTTCTTCTTGTGATATAACTCTTTCAAAAGAAAGAAGATAATTTATATGAAAGCATATTGGTTTTTTCTTTTCTTTTCTTTTCTTTTTTTTTTTTTTGCTTTTATTATCAAAACCTGTTTGAATTTGCTTTGTTTTAAGAAGAAAGGTGATTGTAACATTTTTCAGGTTAAGTTGGTTACTATATTATAAACATAAAAAAAAAATCTGCAGTTTAACAAATCCAATCAATGAGTGATATAAAAGTCTTTAGGTTTTCTGGTGACAGTATCATACATTGACAATATTTCTAGTACATCAAAGAAGGATAGTGTCCATTATTTCAAGTACTGCATAACGTATTTGTTTAAAAATGTTTTCCAGGGGTGCCTGGGTGGCTCAGTGGGTTAAGCCACTGCCTTCGGCTCGGGTCATGATCTCGGGGTCCTGGAATTGAATCCTGCATTGGGCTCTCTACTCAGCGGGGAGCCTGCTTCCCTTCCTCTCTCTCTCTCTCTCTGCCAGCTTCTCTGCCTGCTTGTTATCTCTCTCTGTCAAATAAATAAATAAAATCTTTTTAAAAAATGTTTTCCAAATAATAGTTTTAGTAAATAGAGGTGATTACTTGGATAATGAAAAACATCTTAACAAAAGAAGTTGTAATGAAAGATATACATCTGTAATTAGCTTTTTGGCCTCAGTGTGATTTTTAATCTGGTATGAAAAACAGACACTATTAGACTTACAGATACTGACGAGTAAACAAACCTCCCTCCACCCCACTAAAATTTTATTCATATAGATATTGGTACTTTTGAGGTAAAAATATCTGGTGAATTCCTTCTGGTCTGTCTTGGTCAACAATACTACCTAGTAAGTAACAAGATAAAACTGTCCCCCAGGTATGTCTGACTCATGTTTCCACTATGAAACATGATGGTTATTACCCAATTGTGCTACTTTATTATAGTACTTCCCCTCCTCCAAAAAAAAAAATGCAAAAATATAGCAATCATCGTATGCCCTTCTGCCATTTAGGCAGGGGAAGAATTGTTTCTTTATTAATACTTAATTTGAATATTTTGTCCAAGAGCCTCCAGAGGGTTCTCTGAGTTACAAAATAGTCTGGCAATCTTCTCAGGTATGAGGGTGTTCTCCCTGGGTGCTATTTTCCCTTCTTCCAAACACTAATACAGGGCAACAGGGTTAGCCATAACTGTAGAAAACCAGTCCATCGGTCCCCAGCCAAATGCAAGTTCAGGTGGTGCCATAGAGAAGAACGTATTATTTTTAAGACAACATAACTCTTTTCTCTGCAAGTTAAGGGTCAAATATAGTATGTCTCATTTCTAAAGAAATGAGAAAACTGAATCTGATAGGCAGAAATGATGTCAAGCAATAATAAACACAATCATATTGCATGATGAATAGAAATAATAGCCAAGGGTAGCACCAGTGGAATGAACTATTCAGGACAACCTATGGATTAGGAGTAATCCCTCCCAGTAGATAAGGATCTAAATCTAAATCTAAGTGACCCAAAAGGAGCAAGCAGATTTTTAGTCAGATACAAATTTCATATATATATATATATGCATATATATGCATATTTTTTACTGCATATTATGTATACAGGAGCATACATAAGAAAAACTTCATATGATTGACTTAGAGGATATGACAGAATGTAAGGTAAATTTAGGATGAAAGTTTGAGTTAATAGAAGAAAGTTAATTTCCTCAAGGTCTCTCAAGCCCCAGTTTCCAAAAACAATTCTAATGTAAGAATTATAATGGTAAGAATTTTCTAAATAGTAGTAACAATAATTTCTAGTAGTTTCAAAAAAGAGAGAGAAAACAAAATAAGATAATGCCCAGATGCTCACCAAGGATTTGAATTCATATATCTTCAAATCAATATTTGTTATTTTTTTGAAATGTTACCTCTAGAAAATTCAGATCCACATTGTATTAAAACATAATATGTTCTCAATCATCTTTCCAAGTGACAGAGCACTACCTATATGTGGGTGGCATGTGATGTTAAGTTACATGTACAAGACCTGTACATGACACGATACGGCTCAACTATAAATATCCCGGGAAAAGGAAAAAGTATTGCTCCGTTGTTATAGCCAAAAGAGAAAATCCTATAGCAGCAATCAGAAAACATACAGAATGTAAATGGCTTGCCCATAGTAGAGTGGTGTTATTGGTTGAATTGTGGCCCTCAAAAAGATACATTTATGTCCCATTCCTGGAACCTGAGGGTTTGACCATATTTGGCAGTAGCATCTTTTGACAGGTAGTCAAGTTAAGATGAGGTCATACCTAATTAGGATGGGCCCTGTTCCTCTAAGACTGGTGTCCTATGAGAAGAGACTCTTAAGGATAGAGAACAAACTGAGGATTGATTTAGTAAGGTGGGAAGGAGGAGTGAGCTAAATGGGTGATGAGTATTAAGGAGGGCACTTGTGATGATGAGCACTGGGTGTTACCTGTAAGTGATAAGTCACTAAATTCTACTCCTGAAACTATTATTACAGTATACATTAACTAACTAGAATTTAAATAAAAATTTGGGGAAAAAATAAAATAAAATAAGGTATCTAAATTATGAATAGTTTACTTCTTATATTGCTAAGAAGAAAAAAGACTCAAACAGGGCAAATCCATGTGACAAAAGAGAGAAGGGTTGGAGTCATACATCTGCAGGCCAAGTATTACTAAGGATTGTTGGCAACACTAAAAGCCAAGGGAAAGGGAGGGAACATATTCTCCCCTACAGCCCTCAAAGAGAGTGTAGCCCTGCTGACCACTGGATTTCTGACTTCTAGCTTCCAGAACTGTGAGGGAATAAATTGTTTAAAGCTACCCAGCTTGTGGTACCTTGCAGTAGCAGCTTTAGGAATCTAATGCATGGGAAAATCCTTCTAGTGATTCTATCCAAAAATTACATTTTTTTCAGAAAGGTTTGCATATTTCTGAAACTCTCTAGTGGAAGTAGAAGAAAATAAAGTATAGCACCTGTTGGTAGCACAATCTTACCTTGGGAAAAAAGCTAACATCTGTTGACTTTGTATATCAGAACTGAAATGGTTAATGCAATTTAAATTTTAAAAAAAGAAAAACGGAAAAAAACGAAATTGTTACTTTAGAAGAAACACTGGTGATAACCATAAAAACATTTTATTAACATATTATTTGATACAAAGAAAAGAACATATGTATGTATTATAAAACATAAAACACTAACTAATATGCTTGAACCACCGTAGAACCCAAGAAGAACAGTAGGAGATGAGGTTGGGGAGAGATAAGAAGGCGAGATTATGCAGGATTTCGTAGCCCAGATTGAGGACTTAATCTTTCACTTAAGTAAAAAGAGGAGCCATCCTAAGATTTGATGTAACTTAGATTTTAAAGCCGAGCCCTATTCAAGGATCATGACACAAATATTTTCTTGTATATACCCAAAACTCTGGTGCAATACTTTGCTTCCATTTGATGGCCAATGATGTATGAGCACTTTCATATGTCACTGTTGACTTCACAAAAATCTCCAATATAAAAGAACTCAAAAACCAGCCTGCCACTCTTTTAAGTAAAGCATAATCTATATAGGAAGGCAGCCTTATATACTGACTGAGACCACAGAATATAGAAGCAAGCTGTCTGGGTTTGAAACTCTGTTCATCATAACCTAGTTTCAAACCTTCAGTTTCCTCATTTTTAAAATCCCTACTCCCTAGGAGAGGGGGAGCTGTTGTAAATATTAAATGTGAAATTGTATGAAAAACCATAGCATCGTCTTGGAACAGAATAAGAGTCCCTTGTATCCATGTGATACCACAGGGTAGTTATAAGCATTTCATGACATGATCCAAGCAAGAACACATAGTAAGCACTCCTAATACATATATTTGTGTGTCATTATTGCTGTTGGCAAAACCAACTTTCAAAATACATTATTAAACATTATGCATTTTCAGGCAATAATTTAATAGACTCCATTGTATTTAGCATGCAGAATGAAAATGACAATTACAACAATTACAATTTCCATTTTAATCCAATGCAGTTGAACAGAAGATTAGATACTTGTATGAACACTAATAATGTTTGCAGAAAATTCACAACAAAAGAATTGCAGGCATTTAGAGAAAGGGTCAGGGAAAGAACATAAAACAGAACCTTTCACAGTTATTGATATCATTCTTTTAAAATGTACACAAAATTTTTCCTTTGGGTGTTTGGACATTTTTCTTGCAACACACTGTTTATATCACATTTATGGATGAAGATATTTTACTAAGATCATATAAAAGGAAATATAATTGTCCTTTTGACCCTTACCCGTACCCTAATCATACCCCATGCTCAGGAATCAAAGCCAGAGTCATTTTTCAAGTCAACTAACAAATATTTAATCGGTTTCTTGAAAAGATATATACTAGGCATTATTGGAGTTTTATCACATTGTGGCAAATGCTGAAGTAGATTGGCATCTGGGTAAATTGCAGTTTCAATATAGATAATATTTTTTCCCCTATAGTTGGTTTGCAATGAGCAACCTACCATTTTATCTTTACCTAGAGGTTCTAGAGATTTTGCCCTTTAATTTAATGTCTAAATTTATTCCATTCTCTTTCCACAACTAATGACCACATTTGCTTCATTTTCAATAAAACTTAATGACTAAATTAAAAAGGTTAATCAGGTTTAAATAAAGATGAGGGTGACATTTCTTCCATATTTGTCTGGCTCCCAACCTGCTTTCTGCTAACTTTGAATTCTGCCTTCTGTGAAAATTATGCCCTCTAAAAACAAGTGTTGTGAAAAGGGCCATATGGGGCAAAATTGAGTTTCGGCATCCAAAATGTAAGAATATTTTTAAATAAAAACTTTATAACAAGGGAGGTAGCCATTTAATTAACATTTTAGGTAGGGGTCATTGCTTTTCATTTGGGTGAAGAGAAACTAAAAAGAAAACCCCAGGACAAAATATAACATCAGAATACTTTGCTAAACACTAAAAAAAATGGGCATGAGACAGTAACATGAGGTCTATACTGAATCCCATTGAAGGCTGTAATTAGCCCATGCTTTAGTATTTTGTACAATACAATGAAGCACTATTTTACCCAATATATCTTAATTAAAAGCAAAAACACAATACAACACAAAGCTACCATCAAAGAGGCGTTATTGGCACTCACATAATACAGAAGATGGGGAAGGATTTTGTTTTCTTTGTCTGGCAAGAAAATTGGAACTAGGCATTCTATTTTCCACACAGCTCTCAATATAGAAGCATTTGTGTACCAAAAATTGCATTTGCACTGTAAATTATATGGATGAAAGCCACAGAGGAAGAGATAGTTTGTTGTTTTATAATTCAATAGTAATAATGCTTGGATTTCTTTTCTTTCTCTTTCACAAAGAAAATAATTATTGAAAGCTTGGTTTCTACCACAATGTGTTAGTTGGATATTCTAATGTACATGTTTTATATTCCTTTTCCACTAGGATGCATTAATTATGAAGTAGCGTTAAAATATACACACAAAATAATTTTCTTGTCACCTCAGTTTTAAATTTTGAATATCAAAGAAACCAGAATTGTCCACTGTGGTCTGTTCTTTGTAATTTCCTAATATGAGGGAAGAAAAACAATAAAGTGAATTCTAGCCTTTAAAAATTATGAATAAATTCTCTCCTAGAAACCACTTATCTCTATACTGAATATAAGCAAAAGGGGGAAAATGGTGAAATAAAGGTGTTTAAATAGCATCAAAGATCCACGATGTGACCATTTATAAAGAGATTTTAGCCAAGTTAAATGAGACAGTTGAAGAGTAAAAATGAAAACAGAGTTCTAAATAATTTTTATGGAGAAAGACAACCCAAATACCAGCGTCAACCATAAGACAGACCATAAGGAATGTTTGAAGTTCTAACATCTTTTATTTTACATCGGATATCTAAGATGTTATTTCTAGCAAATTCCTCAAGGATTTGTAAACTGCAATGCCTTACCAACTGGGGAGCAAAATGAACAATAATATACCAGCTGACTGCTTCCACATAGTGCTGAATGAATCTCTCTTAAATTGAACTATGAGGGCTGGCACATTCTGACTGCTCTTGAAAAACGGGAAGCAGGAGAAGAATGAAGAAAGTATAGACTATCATTAGTATAGTCTAGATGCATTAATTACAGATGAGGAATCAGAGAGATGAACTGAGTTTCCCCATCCCAGGAAGATAATACCAAAGGGAAGACCAGAACCCAGGACACCTATTTCCCAGACTCTTTTCTTTGATACCAACTTTACAAAGATGAAATGCTTTTTAATATCCAGCACTACAAAAGATAAGCCAGTTGACCAAAACAAACAGGAAGTTGTGAAATGAGATTCAGTGCCTATTCTGAATGTTTATACCATCTTCGTAATAATTGCCCTGTGACATAGTGGAAGAGCAAATCCCACAAATGTGCCAAGGAGAACAAAAAAGTAATGTTCTTCAGTGAACAGTCTGTAATTCACTTTATCTGTGTCTGTTGGAAGAATTATGGCAAGTAACTTCTAAAACTGTGGAAGGTGAGAGTCTTTAGTAAGATGGAATACAAAGTTTAGATGGGATAAGAAGTTTAGAAAAATTATGGAACTCAGGTATACTGGGATTTGCCTGAATCTAGGTAATATAAAAGTCTTGATTTTAGCAATAATAGATTAAATCATCAGAGTGTTGGATCTGATAAATGTGGCTGAAATAACAGGATATTCACATAAAAATCCATTAGTACTGCATTTAGATATGTCACAAATACCTAATCAGTGAATACTAGGTATTGTTGATTATTTTATCATGATGTAACAGAATGTATTTGTGAAGATGTATTCTTAGTTAGATTAAAATATTGATGATAAAAACTATTCAAACCAGGGCAGTACCTGCTAAAGATCAGTAGGAAATGAGTTGGGTGGAAAAGCTAAAGAAGAAGCAAAAATGAGAAGATAAGTCAAAGGCTGAAGTGTAAATAGATCGTACTTAAAAACTACATAAACCATGAGGTAGTCTCCAGTGTGTACTTACATAAACAAATCTTTCCCATAATCTGCAGGAGAAACAGGAGATAGAGAGAGAGAAAGAGGTGAAGAGGAGAATACACAGTTTTTCCATTCCTTCTATCTCCTCTCTGTGTTTAAACCTATCAATGAATCCATCAGGAAAAGGTCATCTCTAGAGGCAGAGTCACTTTGGAAAAGTTATGCTCTAATGATTTATATTGTGTAGTTTTCTTACTGGTATTTTTAACAGTCACAATCTTAATGAGTCAGTCTTAAGTTCATTTCACTTTGGAGCTATCAATAATTATTAGATATTTTTTTCAGTTACATGAAGTATCTGCTTTCAGACTTAAGTAACAGGCAATATATTTAAAGAATTCACCTGTGCAAACTGCAACTGAATGAGTTTCATAGTAATATCTGTGTAGCTCTCTTAAGTCCAGATTTCCAATTTACTGAATTTCAGAGTTATTGGACAATTTTTTTTATTAACATATAATATATTATTTGTATCAGGGGTAAGGTCTGTGATTCATCATATTGGCCAATTTTTGTATAAGAAATCCTAAAGACAGGGATGCCCATATCTTTGAATTCCTTTTATGTCCAAAGTCTAACAAGGTGACTAGCATATAGTAGGTACTTAATAAGGAATAAACATATGTGTAAATATGGAAAATAAATACTAATGTGACAGAACTTAAAAGAGCTATATTGTGTGTGTGTGTGTGTGTGTGTGTGTGTTTAAGATTTTATTTATTTATTTGACAGGGAGAGACACAGCAAGAGAGGCAACACAAGCAGGGGGAATGGGAGAAGGAGAAGCGGGCTCCCGGCTGCGCAGAGAGCCCAATGAGGGGCTTGATCCCAGGGCTCTGGGATCAGGACCCGAGCCGAAGGCAGATGCTTAACTGACTGAGCCACGCAGGCTCCCCTAGATTTTGATTTTGAATGTTTTTTTTTATGTCATGATTTAAAAACAGTAGTTTCATTTTTATCATGTACTTTACATACTTTTTCTTTCTCCATTTGCTGTGATATCTATGGTTGTTTAAAAACAGTAATAGTTGGGCTGCTGGGAAGAGAGCCTTCACAAGTGTGAGTTGGCCTGGCTCTGGGGCCCAGGTCGCAGGCTTTTGGATGGGGAGTCTTTGCTGGTGACTATCACTTCAGCCCTACCAGTGTGGCTGCAGTGGGGTTGCTCTGTTTTGCTCCGTTACCTTCTTCTAAAGATTCACCCTGACTTATCTCCACACTCACCTGCTGAAGAATGCAATGTCTTCATTAACTTGCTTAAAGAATGTCACAAAAATCGCAGCATTCTGAAATTTTTTGGTCATTGAAATGGTCTTAATCCAGAGATGAGAAAATGCTTGAAGAATGAGTGCATGGAAAAGAGGACCAAGAGCCTGACAATGCATGTGAAAAAAACTTTTTTTTTTTTTTTAAGTACACTTCATGCCCACAGTGGAGCTTGAACTCACTACCTTAGGATCCAGAATCACATGCTGTTTTGACCGAGCCAGCCAGGTGCCCCTGAAAGACTTTTTAATCCTGCAGAGGAATCTGAAAAAATAAATTATAGGCATACCACATGGGGGAAAAGAAGTAATAGTTGACTTTATAATGAATTTTATGATACCTCCAAAATTCAATCTGGAGAGTAAAAAATCCCTCATATATATATTTGTATAAATTTGGTAAATAATAGCTTTTTCCCCAAATTTCAGCTCAGAGGAAACCCTGCCTTTTTCGTATATACATATGGGACTCCTCCAGATCCCAGACATAAGAAAATAGACATTCTAGGACTTGAATTACAGTTTGAATAACTAGATTTAAATCCTGTAGAATAAAATACAAAAATTTCTTGCATCCATGTGTGTTATGCTTAATATTCCCTTAAGTAACTTGATGTGATTTTAATTGACGTTGTTGAAAGTTCAAACAAAGCTTTCATGTTTGCTTGTTTTTAACCACAAAATAACCGTGTATTCTAAAAAAAATTTGACAAATGAGTGCAGCACAGGGAGCAAACGCAGACTGAATACTGTCTTCAGAAAACCTCTGTGGATCTGTCACCACCATGGCTGCTAAAACATTGGAAGTAGTGAGTAGTAGTAGGACGTAGTTTCCTCACAGCAGAAACAGTGAGTTAAATGAACTCATTTAGTTCAATGAAATGGTAAATAATTGTCCTGTCATCTGAGCATAGATATGTCTTTGGAATGAATATGCTTTCTGTCTCAGTCTGGTGAGACTGCCATAAAAAAAAAAAAATACCATAGGCCAGGTGGTTTAGACAACAAAAATTTATTTTCTTACCTCCCTAGAGTCTGGACAGTCCAGTAACAGGGTGGCAACCTGGTCAGTTTGTGGTGCAGGCTCTCTTACTGGGTTGTGGACACCCCTCTTCTCACTGTGTTCTCACATGGTGAAGAAGGAGAGAGAGATCTCTCTTTTCCTCTTCTTATAATGCCACCAATCTCATCTGATTATGACCCAACACTTAATTACCACCCAAAAATTCTCACTCCAAATATAGTCATATTGAGGGTTGGGACCTCAATATAGGAATTTCAGGGAACACAATTCAATTCAAAGCACTTCCCTTAACTAATTTCACTTGCAGATGACCATGTAGGATAAATGAATGAATAGAAACTAAGAAAAAGACAAAGTCAGAATCCATTTTAGAATAAGTAAAGTCACTTAAATTGAAATTTTTTTGGTATCTGAGCCATTGTTTTTGCAATAATACAGATCTGACAATGGCAGATACTGGAAAAACATGATAGGGCAGATGTACTTTGTTCCATCCTAAATTGTTGAAATAAATCAACAGGTATTTTCTCCGAATTTAAGTTGGCTTTAATTTAATCATCAAGTCACCCCTTCTGGGATATTCTGAACATCTGAAAATAGCTGTCATATTTTTCCCATTTTAATTTCCTTATCCCACATTTGAGTGCACCCCAATCCCTTTTATCAACCTGCTGTTTGCTGCCCTTAATGCTGCTGCGCTATAGCACTAATATGACGCTCACTTCAGTAAGAAGCTTTCTGCATATCTTGCTTTCATTTCCTGTTCTATTTGCTATAAACATAGTTATTTCCATTCTGTTGCTTTCAGTCACATATGGCATTTTGAAACAGTTAAATAAAGAGATTATCAATATTAGATCTATCTCAGCTGTAAAACCTACATTTATGGAGAAATATGATCTATTCAATTTCATTTCTGAAAGCCCAGCATCCAAGCGATGGCCATAAATTCACATGATTACCCTAAGCATTAGATTTTGCATTTGGATCACTATTTAACTGGAAAAGGAAATCAAACATTCATACAAGCAAGGAAGCAGCTCTCTATTAATGACATGTGCAAGGAAACTGCAAAATATAAATGATTTTGACTAAGATCATCAATAAAACCTGACACTCAAACAAAATGACTCCATAGTATCTCCTTTGGGGACAGAGAGCATGAGAAGAATATTAATATTTTGCGAAATTCAACATTTTTCAGGAAATCACTTTCTCTATTACAAATTTGTCAGGAAAACTGTAAAATAGTACAAATGATATATACTATGGTCTGTAAAAACGCAAAATACATATTGACCAACATTTAATTGAAGACTTCCTGAAAGAGCTTCAATAACATCAATTATTTTAAAAATAATATTATTATAATTAGGTCTGATTCAGATCCTAAGAAATGATGTACCTAAAACAGTCACTTAACAAATGAAACTTTTTTTAGAAGTCATAATCTTAATGATTACAGAAAATAAACAAGCTCATTTAGAACATTCCTGCAGTGGAAAGGAATGATGCTTACATATCTGAGAAAATGCGTAAGAGAAATTAATATGGCATTTACTTTTTGTTATGATCTGGGAAAAATTCTGAGAAGTATTATTTCACTGAAAAACAAAGGCATTTGATTCACCTTTGTTCCTTTGGCCCAGCTCCTGACAATTGTCCAACTTAACCATGAAAGGAAAAGGAGTCATCAAAGGAAGTCGCTTTCCTGGCACTCTGACTAACTTCTCCATGGTTATTCTGATAGTATATCCCTTAGGAATGTTTGGGTACGAAGACATATAGATGTTATAATTGAAAACCAAACAGGGGCTAATGTCCACCACAGGGGAGATAATTAGAAAAATCATGTATTGGGCTACTGTTGTGAATGATAATCAAGTAGAGCTCTATCATTTGATTACAAGCCTCATTCAGTAGAGCCCATGTGTTCTTGGGCATGAAGTGATTAAGCAGTAAACATGCTGAGCTGCTGCTGGGGGGTAGAGGGACAGAGAAGATAGGAGGGATGGCAAGGAGTTGTTTATTAGCATAGCGAGGAAGCATCATGGTGCTGAACAGAAGAAAAGAGAACCAAATTGAAGAACAGTGCTCAGAGAGACTCAGAAAGGACACCATGATCTTACATAGTCATTTCTGGTATTAAGCAATAAAACAGGCAACCCATATTTTATAGATCATTTTCTTGCCATTAGAAATAATAGATTTGATAAAGACTGAACTTTAAGATAAGTAAGTGTAAGCACAAGTGATGGTTATCATAATTACTAGCTGTGCCCATTTTCAGATGCATGCCCACTCCACTAATAAATGAGGATCTCCTTGATTGGGGTCTTGGCACTGTTCAAATGTGGCCTGGTAAATTCTGATCTACAAGGTTTGAGAGCCTCTGGCACATATAAACATAAACACCTTTGAAAAAACAGCACTATCATCTCTGAAGCAAGAAGAGATATTTGAGCAAAACGTCGAGGAATAAGAGCAACCTGGGACACATTAAATAAAGTCCAGAGCGAATCCGACATAAATAAAACATTTTGTTGGCTACACACTTAAGCAGGCCAAAATTAATACTAAAATCCACTGTATATTCTTTATGGCACATTTAAGTGTTGACAAACTTTCTGGCTTATGGATCTGAATTGAAGGAACATCTTGAATTTGTTTCTGTTTTTTGTGTTTTTGTTTTGTTTTGTTTTGTTTTGTTTTCCCAAATAGAAACTCTCTCATAATTTATTTAAGGATTTTCACAAAATTCCTGTTATGAATTGAGAACAAAATTTAAGACTAGAAAATCTTTGGCCAAATCTCACATAGTATACATCAAAGATCGCTTTGAAACTTGTTCTACCATATTAGAAATCTTAGTCTAATATCTGAATTTTTATCCAATCACCAGTAGGAACATTTTTGCTTATTTCTTCCATTTCATCTTTTTAGGGTTCCCTTTTGGTGTGGGTGAACCGTAGTCCATACGATGTAATGTCATCTATGTGGTAAGTGTGTTTGGTTCTAAAGATTTTACAACATACTATCAAGTAAGAAACGTATTGCTGAGAATCTTTAGCACTTACTTATGTTCATCTTAAGAAACCTCAGGTTTAAATTTCCTAACTAGCAATTACTAAAGTAGGGGGACATAGACACTCTTTATGGCTATGAAGAATTTTATGAATAAATATAATGAAAATATAAGGCAACCTAACACTATGCAAATGATTTGACCATTAATAATTATAAAACATGGCACATATTCAAGAATATGAGACTTCCCAAAGAGGTGTGCCCTAAGGAAACGTGTAAGAGGTGTTCTTTCTTTCAAAAACAAGCCAGTGGGGTAATTCTGAGCATTGATAAATGTCTGGTAATTCTGATTGGACTGGTCCTTTGGAAAACCTATTTCTCTTATATGCTATAAATGAATGTGGTCCAGTAGGGTTAACCGTATAATAAATACTATCTCTCTCATTGGATATTAGAGATAATCCTCTAAATTGTAGCTATTCAGGTTATGTTTTAAAAAGCTACTGTTTGTAGCTTTTCATATAAATAAAAAGCCTTTCAATAAAAAGCTATTGTTTTATATATTATATTTATTTAGTATACTGCCATAGCATATATTCATAACACAAATGTAAAATAACATGAAACAATGACAATAAAAAAAAAAAGATGTATACTCGATGGTGTTTTTAATGATTAAGGTTTGGATATTTTTCCAATGACCCTTGTACTTTCCTGAACCTGAATTGAAATTTAAGCCCCACCCCATCAGTTCTGCTCTAAAGACCCTAACAAGAATGCCCAAGAAATATTTTAAAATAGAGAGCTAGAATATATGACATCACTGTGTATCCATAACATTTAATGTCATGAATTTTAAACTATATCTCTGATACATTTTTGGTTACAAAATGTAGTTGAAGAATGCCTTACCAAATAGTGATATGTTCAAAGGAAAGAGACATATAATGTTCCTCTCTTCACTCAAAGATGACATGAACTCCATCTTCAGGCTGTGATCTACTGACCCAGTCATTAATATCTAACAGACATAGTTTCCCATTTAATAATCCCTTCAAACTTTAGCTCCTTGACCCCTCTGCTTTAATACCACTTTCCAAACATTGCAGTATGTCAGAATAAAATACAAAATTACCTGACACGTTAAACTACTACTCCCAAAAAATGCCCTATGGAATTATATGCGAGCTGATCAATGTATCTTTGGAAAACTTAAACTTATATAAATGCTGGATAAATATAAAAATTATTAAAGGAAGACTCTGTACAAAATTTTCCCAATAGTTGTATCAAATTAGTTATTGAATTTTCATTACAAATATGGCAATCTATATTAGTCAGGGTTCTCCAGAGAAATAGAATGAATAGGATGTATGTACATATATAAAGTGAGATTTATTTTAAGGAATTAGCTCACACAATTGTAGGGCATAACAAGTTCAGATTTTGTAGGGAAGTCCAGCAGGTTAGAAATTCTGGCAGAAATTGATGTTGCAGTGTTGAGTCTGAAGACAATCTGAATGCAGAATTCCTTCCTCTTCAGAGAATGTCAGTCTGTCAAATGATTGGACGAGGCCTACTCACATTGTGGAAGGTCATCAACTTTACTCAAAGTCTGCTGATTTA
This sequence comes from Enhydra lutris kenyoni, assembly GCF_002288905.1. Lineage (NCBI taxonomy): Eukaryota > Metazoa > Chordata > Mammalia > Carnivora > Mustelidae > Enhydra > Enhydra lutris. The sequence goes on from NW_019154103.1 coordinate 29,426,910, forward strand.
AATGTTCATCACATCTAAAAAGTATTTTCACATTAGCCTCACCAAGTTGACATAAAATTAACCATCATATTACCTGTCAGGGTTTCTCCTTTCATCTTCTTGAAAATCATACTAAAGCAGCAAAGAAAAGGAATACCACCCTGTAACTTCAATTTTTCAGGAAAATTAGGAGACAACTATAATAAGCTGCTTTCATGTTATTTGTGTGGGCTACCAAAGAAGCTTAGATGGGCAGAACCCATAAAGGAAGAGATCATAAGAAGGCAGAGAGTTCAAGGCAGAGATTTCAAGAGCATTTCTCTGACAACATCAACAAAGGTAGGGGAGTGCTCACTCAAAAGTGCAAAATCTACATCTCTTGAACAGGAGAGAACATGACCTCTGGCCCATATATGATGAAGAGGAACGGAGAGTGTGGGATGTTGTGGAAAGTGCACAAAGACACACAGAAGGAGCCGTATTGGTAGGAAGCAGTCTGTCACTATGGCAGCAGCAGGAGAGCCTTTAGGTTGTCAAGTCTGGAATGCTGCCTAACATCCTTTCGCACTCCACTTTCATAAAAACCATCTACAAATAGCTAGTTCAGGAAATTCTAACTTATTCAATGATACATACTAAAAGACGATGTGCAACAGAATCAGTATGTAAATACTATTTAAAAAGTGGTAAAGATCACCAAATTAACCAAAAGATTAAAAATATTCAGAATTCTTTCATCTTTCACTGCATATATTGCAGGGCTCCCTCTCCATTTCACTTTAGCGAAAGCTAAACTTAAGGAAAACCTTCAAGGCCCCATATGATCTCACTTCCCGTTACCTCTGGTTTCTAAACCTTTCTGTTACCTAGGCTTCTTTCTTTTCCAAGAACATACAAGGCATAATCATCCCTCAAAGACTTTTCCTGTTCTTTCTTCTGCCTGGCATATTCTCCTCAAGAATCACTATCGCTCACTCCCTTAGCCCTGTCAAATTTTAATCAACTGTCACCTCCCAAGAGTGATCATCATGGGTCACAGTATTTAAAATTGTGACAAACGCATCAACCTTCCTTATCCCTCTATTGTGAGTGGTATTTCCCTGCATAACACAAGTCATAGTCTGACATGTTATTTTCACAAAATTTTAATTTTATTCTGTTTTATCTACTACTATATTCTCAGTGCTTGCTACAGTGTAGGAACTCAAAATATACTTATTAAATAAATGAGGGAATACACTCTCTTCAGACAAGTGTTTCCACAGAACAGATAAAAGACATGCCCAAACATATCTCTAAAAATTAAGAAAACCAAATTAAACCTTCACTTCCCTAAAGGAAATTCAAAAAGGACAAATTTAAGAACTTAGGACAGAGACGGGGGACAACAGGGAAAGATGCAATAAGAACTGGGGGAAGACAGGAATAAGTAAGAAAAAAGAAACATATAGAAAAATGAAATTTGAAATTTGATGAAAGAGACAACTCAGAAAACCCAATAAGGAACATATGAAATAGATACAAGTAGAGCAAGCAAAAAGTAATAGGAAATAACTATTTATGCAGATTAGAATAAATAAAATGTGCCATATCCATATAGTGAAATGCCACTCAATAATAATAAAGGGAAAAACTATACATAGAATACAGATGAAAGAAACCAGTTTACTAAAATGCAGTTTACTAATAGAATACAGATGAAAGATGCCTGTATACTAGATGATGTCATTTTACATGAAATCTAGAAAAGGTAAAACTGTAGCAACAACAACATAGATCAGAGATTGCCTAGGGCCAGGTGCAGGAGCCAGAATTGACTGCAAGCAACATGAGGGAAATTGGTGGCGGCGGGGGAGGGGGGGAGGTCATGAAAGTGTTCTAAAATTTCACTGTAATGGTTACTGCACAGCTGTATACATTCACCGAAACCCGTAGAATTCTGTGCTTACAAAAAAAAAAAAAAAAACCTCAATAATTCTTTATTTGCTTTTGATTAAGGATTAGAGAGAAAATAATATATAAAGAAAACAGAAAAATAACATCTAATTCGCACATAATTGAAGCTCTCTAAGAAGAAAAATTCAAATAATGTTTAAATACTTAAAATCAAGAACACTTTTCTGAAAGGAATTTATTCTGGCTTATTAACTTATTAAATAAACAATATCATTTACTATATATCAAGCACAGTATTAAGCATTTTTAAAATGGTTAGTATCATAACAACCTTCTTTGTCAAATCCAATTATTTTCCTTATTATAAAGATAAGGGGACTTAGATGCAGAGAAGTTAAGTAATTTTATCAAGTTTTGGTTAGTAAGTGGTGGCAATGACTGTTGTATTTATGCATTAAAAAGGCATATTATATGGATAAGTAAACTGCGTAGGATACTCATCAGCTAGACATAAGTTAGTAAAATTACTAGAGTTTAACTATAAAGCAGCAAGGGAAAATAACCAGATATCTGTAAGGGTAAAAAATAAGGCTGGCTACAGTAAAACTCAATGCCAGAAGAAGGTGGAAAACATTATAAAACAAAAAAATAATTTAAAAAAAAAGGCATTTACAGATTTTTATAGTAAGTGCAGGTGTCATGAAGTCATTGAAATTTTAAAATGAACAGATTCAGAAAATGCTGTTCACATGAGGTCCTCTTAAAAATGTTAGTAAAATGAGAATGGGGGAATTTAGATTAAAATGTTAGGTGGTGATTAGGGTTCTTCAGAAAAACAGAAACAATAGAATGTATGTGTGGGGAGAGGAAGAGACCGACAGACAGGAAGACAGAGAGACAGATTTTAATTTGATTTAGTGATTTTGAAGGCTGGTAAATCCAAAATCTGCAGGGTAGACAAACAGGCTCAAGACCCAGGTGAGACAGTATTCTAGTGCAAGTCCTAAGGCATTCTGCTGTAAAACCAAGAGAGCCTGATGTCCCAGATGAAACCTGAGGTCAGGCTGCTGGAAGATTCTCTCTTCCTTTGTGGAGACCAGTCTTTTTGTTCTATTCAGGTCTTCAACAGACTCAGTGACTGGGTGAGACCCACCTATACTACGGAGGGCAATTTACTCCCAGTCCACTGATTTAAATGTTAATTTCACCCAAAATACTGTCACAGAAACATCAGAGTGTCTGACCACATATCTGGGTGGGCCATAACTAAACATATCTTGACTGGTCAAGTTTATACGTAAAATTAACCATCAGAGGTAGTAAAGACAATATTCTCTGATAAAAATGCAACAAAATTAGAAATTAACAAAATAAGTAAACAAATGTATCTGCAAATCTATATATAGAAAAAATTCTCTCTTAACTCAGACAGTGATCAAAATTATAAAACTTCGATATATGAACATACGGAATAGAGTTAAGTAGTGTTCATGGAAAAATGCACAGCCTTAAATACGTGGATCAGTTGAAAAAACAAATTAAGGAACTGATTCAGATGGAAGTACAGAAATAAATTGAAAGGAAACATAAGGAAAGAATAACAATAAAAGTAGAATTTAATGAGATAAAAATATGTAAACAACAAAAATAATTTTAAAAAACTGCTTTTTTTTGAAAAACTGCTTCTTTGATGAAAGAAGTAAACAGTAAGATATACAAATCACTAGTTAATAAAAATCAATTAGAAGAAAACATATAATAGGAAGTTATAATGAAGAAAATTCACAGAAATGAAAGAAAGCGGATGACTAATAAATGCTGTATTAACACTATGAAAATAAATTTGAAACCTGGATAGCAGATATTTTACTAAGAAAAATAATTTGTCAAAACTGATACTGAAACTTGGGAAATCAGAAAAGGTAAATCTCCATAAAACAATTGAGAGAAAAATGGTCAAAGATTAATCCTCCTAAACAGCATTAGGATTAAAGGGCTATACAAGAGAATTCTAACATATACTTAACAATCAGACCATTGAAATGCTCTTAAACTGCTCCAGGCATAAAAAAGAAAGCAAGCTTATAAAAAGGACATGGCATTGATACTACTAAGCCTTAAGACTGTACTTTGAAAATAAACTACAGAATGATCTCACATAAATATTAATAGAAAAATCCTAAATAATATACTGAAACAGAAAATACAGAAAAATTAAAATGTAACTGTACCATAACAAATTTTTATTACATAAATGTAATGATGATTCAACAGTAGGAAATCTATTAATACAAGTAGTATAAATTGCCACCACCCGTGATAAGAAAGCACTTGAAAAAATTTAGCAACCATCCCTGATAAACATTAGTTGAATTATATAGCAGATTATTTTTGTAGGTGAAAAAACAAATCAAATATTATTCAACTTAATAATACCAAATGAAATGGAAGTCAGTGACTTCGTGGTAAAAAAAAATCTATTTCAGCTCACAAGTCAATGAATTCATTTAGAGTAAGAAATTGTATGTAGAACATTTTGGAAGGAGATTATAAAATTACCACTATTTGCTGAGATGTGATTATTTACATGTAGAACCCAAGAAAATATTATAAAAAATTCAGTAAGCTAAAGGATTATTAAATTAATATTCAGAAACCAATAGCTTCGGAACACCTGGGGTGGCTCAGTTGGTTAAGTGTCTGCCTTAGGCTCAGGTCATGATCCCAGGGTCCTGGAATCAAATCCTGCACATCCGGTTCCTTGGTTAGCAAGGAGCCTGCTTCTCCTTCTCCCTGCCACCCACCCCTGCGTGTGCACTTTCTCTCCTCTCTCTGATAAATAAATAAAATCTTAAAAAAAAAACACACACACAGAAACCAATAGCTTCATATATGCAAATAACAACCAGTTAGAAAATATAAGGAAAGAAAAAAAAAAAGCCCTGTTTACAATACCAAGTTTAAGGAGGAAAGAATAACAATAACAAAGACAAAAAATGTCTTTGAAAAAAACTTTAAAGCAACATTGAAGGACAAGACACAGACATGAACAAATTTAATAGCATACAGTGTCATTAGGAATGTCAATATCATCTGTAAATTACTCTATAAGTGTGATACCACCTAAATAAAGTGTTAATTATGCAAACTGTAATAGCTAATCGTAATCATAACTAATCATAATGTTTAAATAGGAAAATAAACAAAGAAGAATTCCCAGCAAAACTCTGAAAAAGAATAAGGAAGACAGCAAGAACGAATCTTACAACGGTTTATTTATAACATATTTATAATAAATATTAGTAAAGCTTCAACATTAAAACACTGAGGTATTAGCTCATAAACAAACAAAACAATGCCCCAGAATAAAGTATTCCAAAACCTATACAAATGTATATAAAAATTTGAAAGATGATAAAGTTAGCATATCAGATTAGTGGGGAAGAGATTCAAAAACCTGTTTAATTACCTGCCCCAGCTGTACTTACTAAGTGGAATGATTATTAAATCCATCTCTCTGTTTCACAGTTTCAGTATACAATTAAATCTATGCCAAGAGGAATGGAATTACTGGAGAAAAGCAAACGGTATCCATACCTCATACCAGATATAAAGATAAATTCCAACCAAAGCAAGTATTTAAAAAGTACATAAATGTGCCAGAAAAAAAATGGGATAATTACTTCCTAAGACTGGAGAGACAAAAGCCTTTCCATATAACTCTAATTCCAGACGTCATTAAAGAAAAGATAGATTTAACTACACAAATATAAAGAAATCCTGCAAGGACAAAATATGTATATATACACATATATAATGGCCATGCAAATACAAGAGGAAGACACAATGTTTTTTAAAATCAGGTAAAACATGTCTCAGTATAGGGGCTCCTACATATGGGTGGCTCAGTCAGTTAAGTGTCCAACTATTGATTTCAGCTCAGGTCATGATCTCAAGGTTGTGAGATGGAGCTCCACTCTGGTCATTGGAGTCTACTTAAGACTATCTCTCTCTCACTCCCTCTGCATCTCCTCACCCTGCACCTAGGAGTGTGTGCTCTCTCTCTCTTTATCTGTGAAATAAATAAATAAATCTTTGAAAAATAATAAAAATAAAATAAAAATCTTAAAAAGTGTCTCAATATATAAATTCTGGAAATATTAGTACTAAGGAATATTAATAAGAAAAAAACAATCTAATAGCTCTTTGCTGAAAGGATATGATCGTACAGTTTACAGGAAGGCAAATGCTCTTTAAAATATGGAAAGCAAAGCATAAACTTAATGAGAATAAAAGAATACACATAAATGATACAGAAATGCCACTTTTTTGACTTACCGATTTGGAGAAAAATAATAATATTCCATTATACATTGTCAGTAAGGCTGTGTGGAAGCCAGTTTCATAAATTTTAGAGTAAGTACATATTTGCAGCTTTTATGATGAGCAATTTGGTAATATCTACGAAAATTACAATTGCATATGTATTTTGACCCAGTAATTTCACTTCTGGGAAGTTTTCCATGAATACTTTTTTTAAAAATAGTATCAGCAATAGGGGCACCTGGGTGGCTAAGTTTCTTAAGGAGCCCACTCTTGATTTCGGCTCAGATCATGACGTCAGGTTTGTGAGATCAAGTCTTGCATTGGGCTCCATGTTGGGCATGGAGCCTGATTAAAATTCTCTCTCTCCCCCTTCCTTTCCCCTACCCCTGTTCTGTTCATGCTCTCCCTCTCTCTGTAATACATACATACATAATATAAGTGATAGATTACTAATTATATTTTTTAAATTTTCTTAAAAAGCAAATGTTCATCAATAGGGCAGTGTTTAAATTATGGTGTACCCATATAATGCAATATTATGCAATTGTAAAAAAATGAGAAAGCACTTAAGGGTGCATATAGATTTATTAAGTGAAAAAAAATCAGTTTATAATAGCATGTGTAGAATACAACAGTTTTGTGAAAATAGGAACATAAGAATACATATTCATATTTGTTTATACATAAAGAAACTGCTAATAATTAGTTCTCCGTAGGACAAAGGTAATAAGAACAAGGGGCAAGGAAAGGTCTTTTTTTGATGACTTAATATTTAGTGCATTTTGTAATTTTTGGCCATAAAAATATTATCTAGTAAAAAATTAGTTTTAAAAAAAAATTACAAATTTTGGGGCACCTGGGTGGCTCAGTGGGTTAAGCCTCTGCCTTCTGCTCAGGTCATGATCTCAGGGTCCTGGGATTGAGTCCCGCATCGGGCTCTCTGCTCAGCAGGGAGCCTTCTTCCCTCTCTCTCTCTCTGCCTGCCTCTCTGCCTACTTGTGATCTCTCTCTGTCAAATAAATAAATAAAATCTTTAAAAAGAAAATTATAAATTTTAATGCTTAATATTGTGTGACTATATCTGAAACTTAGCTTCCTATAATATAGAACTGTGTCTTTATTCTATTTTTAAATACTCAGTCAACAGTTCCAATCCTATTTATTTCTGCATTGTTCTCATCTAGTACAGCTGCCCAAATGTTTTTATTTAACATATAGCATGAAATTTGAATTCATAATGATTAGGAGAGTTTTTGTGAGTGTTTTAAAGCAGTAAAAAAAAAAAAAATACATTATTTAAGTCACTGATTTTGTAGCCCTACCATTCTTCCCCTCCCTCCTCCAAAAAACAAGCAAACAATAAACAGCACATCATACTGGGAAGTCACTGAAAAGTCATTCAAACCAAGCCCCTTCTGTTCTTTCTACCACCACCACAACCATACACACACCCACTTGAAAGTGAAACTACAGGATTGGAGTAGTCCAAGGAAATTGTACTTAGATTTGATGTTTTCCGAGACAGTAGACCAAAATTAAAATGTTACCATGCTTTCCAAAAACATTTGTTGAAATTTATATGTTGATATGTGAAAAATGTTTATAGTATTGACACAATGTAGAAATTAGGACAAGATGTATTGTTAAGATCAGCAGACACTGAATAGGTAGCGTACATGAACTCCACTGGTCGTTAACCAATACATGCTGACTGGGCATTAATGGCAGAACCAAAAATAGCCCTATGGATAGGCCCTAAGATTCCATGTAGAAGGAAAAAGAGGCAGCTAGGCCAAAACTTCCATTTGTCCCACTATCTTGTACTCCCTGGACCAGAAGAGCCACCAGCCAAATACCACCAATTGATTTAGGTCAACACAATGTGCGGCAGTGGAATTACCTAGCCAAGCTCTACCCAAATTCCTAATGCCTCAAATTTTGAGATATGATAAAATGTTTACTATTTTTAAGACACTAAATTTGGGGGTGTTTGTTATATAGCAGTATATAACAGGCACGATAAATACAGGAAAAATTATTAACTGAACTGAAGATATAATTTGGTATATTTTTTAAATGAAAAATGTTTAAGTTGATTTGACTTCCCATCATCAAACAAGCAAAAAACCCTTTCCTAACAAAGTGCTATTTAACTAAGATCAATTTTCATCTCCCTATGAGTATTTTTTCACTTTTCAACCTACTTGCAATTATGCTACTATGACTCTCATCAATTAAATACTGTATTTTCATAATGCAAAGAAAACTAGAAATTTTAAAAATTAAGAAGCTATTTCCCCAATGTTTGAATAGTTATATGATAGTATCAAAGATTCATAATGAGCATATTTTATTAGATATCAACCACCTCAATAATAATGATAATAATTTTTCAATTATTCTAGTCCTTTTTCATTTTTCAACCTATAAATCCAATATTTCTAAAACTGAAGATCTGGCAGGCCTCTGGCGGCCTGACAAAGCTCCTTTAATAACTCCTTCTTGGGAAGAACAGCAATGCTGACATGGGCCTGCGTAGAGAAGTCCTGTTTAATATTAGCTTTCCATCAGTCCAGTGGTGTGACTGAGACTCTGAGCTACATTGCTTTAGGCCTGCTGGCAAGAGAAAACCTGTTTAATTACCTGCCCCAGCTGTACTTACTAAGTGGAATGATTATTAAATCTGTCTCTCTGTTTCACAGTTTCAGTATACTATTCAAATCTATGCCAAGAGGAATGGAGGACATAGATTCTGAAGGAGTAGGCAGGATTAAAATCCTCATCGTGACAGGTGTCTTAAGAGTATTATTGCCTAGGGCTCAGCCAACCCTCTGTCCTCTAATATAAAATTGGAAGGTTCTTAGATGATCTGCCAACTTTGTAACTGAACATAACCTCTCATCATTTATCCCCATTATTGTCCAGTTCATGTTCAAAGGAAGATAATTCTTGGCCTTTTTCTATTTTTTTTTACCTACCGAAGGATAATTTGAGTCCTCACTCTGAAGTCCAAAGAATGATAAAATCACAAACGTGTATTGCTTCAATTTGCAGATTCCCAACATCTGTTTCTCAGAGTTGATTGCTCTCCTGCCGTTTGTAGCAAAGGGCACTAACAGCTATTCTCAGAAAAAACTAAATGACCTGCTTCTGTTATAATTCCTGCTATATTGTAAAAAGTGATGAAAGCTTTGATTCTACCCCATAATATATCCATGTTCATAATATATAAAAATAATGGTTGAATCATTAAAATGTTTATAAAATAGAGTCTCCAAGAAGATGAAATGTGTTTATTTTGTATTCTAACCTATAATTTTGAAGATCCTCTGCACACTCCTCAGAGATGAGGACCAAAGTTTGGAAAGTGCACTCCAACTTATACTCATGCTTTTTTTTTTTTTTTTAAGATTTTTATCCATGTATTTTAGAAAGAGAGCACAAGCAAGGAAAGTGGCAGAGGGAGAGGGAGAAGCAGTCTCTCCACTGAGTAGAGAGCCAGATGCGGGGCTAGATCCCAGGACCCTGAGATCATGCCCTAAGTGGAAGGCAGATGCTTAACTAAACCATCCAGGCGCTCCCATACACATGCTTTTCTAAAAGTGTTTCTTCATTCATAAAAGCTCTTTGTTGTTTAATTTTATAACTTATTGTTCTTTGGTATTACTTCTCTTTATAAACCAGTGGTGAATTAAATAGCATTTTTGCCTGTAATCTTTAATACAAGATTTGTTAAATTTTGCAACCAGAAAGTAAACTAGCTTTTGCCAGTTTAAATAATAGAGTATTACTTTAAATATTTCACGATTAAAATTCATTTCTATTTTGCAATTTTGTTTGAAATTTTAAATCAGGATGTTAGCACCATGATGTAGCAACTCATAGGTTAAATAAATATGGTAGGCCATCAGAATTAGCCAGAGGAGTGCTATATTTCCCTCCTGTCATGTATACTAGACAGAAATTTGGTATGACAAATAGTGCCAAATATGACTACAAACCATAAAAATAAAGAGTTCATTGACAAGCATTTATGAAATTTATAAGGGAGAAATGGCACCCTTTCCTCACCCCATTAACCCATAAAGTTTGTAGTATAAATAATGCATTGTCATTTGGGATAACTATACATTGTGTCTGGCCAGCCATGATTTCTTAAGTAAGCCACAGAGATAATATCAATATTGAATAAATAGAACAATTTAAGCATGTCTTTAAGCCCATTCTTTACTGAGAGGTTTATGCCAATAATTTTGTCCAGCCGTATGATACGTCACAGGGCCTTTGTTTATCTTTGGGATCTAAATCATGGACATGAGGAATAGTGTAATGGAGGACAAACACTCTGGAATTCCCATTCTGAGTCTAATCTGAGTTTGATTCTTAACCGTGCGGTTTATTTTTTATGTTATCTGAGACTCATCATTTCACTTTTTTTCTTTTTAAATTATTTATTTTTTCCTTTTTTTATGAATATCTGTGATAAATAAAAATGCCTGGTCTCCTGCTCATAGGATGGTCACTTTTGTCTATCAGCATCTTTGGTTCATTGGGAGCTTTTGTTTATTTGGTGTTTATTACAATATAATTAACATATAACACTGTATTTGTTTCAGGTACAACATACTGACTCGATATTTGTAAAAATTGCAAAATGATCACCAAGAGAAATCTAGTTAACATCGGGTTACAAGTTACAATTTTTTTTCCCTTCTGATGAGAACTTTTAAGATGTACTCTCTCAGCAGCTTTCAAATATGCAATGCAGTATTATTAACTATGGTCACCATGTTGTACATTCTATTCCCATGAATTATTTATTTTATAACTGAAAGTTTTTACCTTTTCATCTCATTCTTTTTTTTTTGAAAGATTTTATTTATTTGAAAGAGAGAGTGCTCACACGAGTGGGGGGAGGGTTAAAGGAGGAGGAAGAGGGAGACAAAATCTGGAGCAGACTCCATGCTGAGCATGGAGGTAGATACAGGGCTTGATCCCACCACCCTTAGCTCATGACCTAAGCCAAAACCAAGAGTTGATGCCTAACTGAGCCACCTAGGCACCCCTTATTTCATTCTTCTTAATAATCAGTTCTTCATCTGTGAAATTAAGTGTTTAAGATGATCATTTGAAAGTTCTCTTCCAAGTTTGAAACTCAAAAAGTTATTAAGAGTTTATTGTGTTATTGGATGGTTGTGAGGGTTAAATTACTGAATTATTTTACTATGTACAGGTTTAGCATAGGACCTGGCACAGAGTGAATTAGTACAAAGTGAATGCTCACTATGTTTACCTAAGACCAAACTTAGTCTGTCTTATGCTGTATAACTTTCCACTGGAACAGATTAGCATTACCTCAGGTTCTACCATAATTCACTAGTCATCATCAATATTATGGTTCTCCTTTCCTTCTGGGCATACTGAATGATGTAGTAAAGACATTAGGGCTCAAAGCCTAAGAAGAATTCTTGAGACATTTTTGGTACAAAAAAGTGATTTTATTAAAACACAGGGATGGGACCCATGGACAGAGCTGTGCTGGGGTCATGAGGAGTGGTCCATTAAATATTTTCAGGTTGGGGGGGCGGTTAGGGAGAATGTAAGTCTCTAAGGAATTTTGGAAACAAGATTTCCAGGCCCTTGAGGGGGCTGGCTATTGTTGAGAAAACATCATTTATTACTGCCTAATAGAACCTGAGTCATGAGACCCTTAAGATGTATATTGGTGGGTCATATGCTTGGGGGATGATTGCCAACATGTATCTTGGGGGATAAAGATAAAGGAAGTTTCCAAAGGAACTTTTTATGTTGAAGCAGACTTACAGGGGGCGCCTGGGTGGCTCCGTGGATTAAAGCTTCTGCCTTCGGCTCAGGTAATGATCCCAGGGTCCTGGGATTGAGCTCCGCATCGGGCTCTCTGCTCAGTGGAGAGCCTGTTTCCCCCTCTCCCTCAGCCTGCCTCTCTGCCTACTTGTGACCTCTGTCTGTCAGATGAATAAATAAAATCTTTAAAAATAAAAAAAATAGATAAATAAATAAATAAAGTAGATTTACAGGATCCTGGGGGTTAGGCTAAGATTGCCTTTTGTGCTTAGCAAAGTATTAACATTGAGGCAGCTGAGTTCCTAGAGCATTGTCACTCTGACTGTTTCAAGGATTGTTCGTGAGCTATAGACAGTAAGAAAATTTACTAATTTTTTTTCTTCTGCCTTTGTTTCCCACATCCCTGAAGATTACATTTGTCAGATTTTGGCATAAAGTGTAAGTTGAATGAGGACATATGACTAGTTCTGACCAAAGAAATGGAAGCAGAAAAAAAATTGTTACTTCTTGGCTGAGGTGAGAAATGTCTATGAACATTTCCCCTGACTATCCTCCCTGTACTGCTAGGACATGACTCCACTGCTGCAGGTACAAAATGGTGACACTGTGACAGCTGGGGTCCCTGAGTGCTTGTGTGGAGCAGAGATCCCTCACAGTCCACACAGGATACACACCATGAGCAAGAAATAAACTTGCTGTTAATCTGCTGAAAGTTTTTCCGTTTGTTTTTGATGCAGCATAACAGCCTATCTTAATATCCTTCATGCCATTAAAATAAATTTACACACTTCCCAAGGGGTATATTTAGCCCTGCCTTCCTCAGTGCCATTCAGAACCAGTTATTTATTTCCTTTCCCTCAAGTTCATAATTAAACCACAAACCAATTTGGTTAATAATTAATATCTTTACCTCTGTGGGGAAGGAAAAATAAATTTTCCTCTACTCTTCTAGGTTCTTGGCTGAGACCACTACCCCTTCACCCCTGCCCCATGATAATAGGAGAAAAAGAAGTAGAAGTAATATCATGTATATCTCCTTTACACATAGGAGAGACCTAGGAAAACTGTTTAACCTCCCCAAATTGCCTAAGTCACCACCTTAAATACCATCTCCGGCTAAAGACAAAAGAAAGATATTAGGTGTTGAGTGAGGTGGAAGAGAGCCCTTATGGAAGGTTATCAGTTAAGGCACATTAAGCAAGCGTACAATTGGGGTACCTGGGTAGCTCAATGGATTAAGCCTCTGCCTTCGGCTCAGGTCATGATCTCAAGGTCCTGGGATCGAGCCCCCACATCGGGGCTCTCTGCTCAGCAGGGAGCCTGCTTCCTCCTCTCTCTGCCAGCCTCTCTATATACTTGTGATCTCTCTCTCTCTCTGTCAAATAAATAAATAAAATCTTAAAAAAAAAAAAAGCATACAATTGTTATGCAGATTTAAGTCTGTGCCTTCTTCAGGGGTGAGAGTTTCTAGGGATTAGGTCATCTTCCCAGTACAGAGAGGGAAACACCCTTACCCAGGGAAATTTCTCTTATAAATGTAAATATCTATTACAAAAGGGTAACTTCTACTTGGTTTTCACAGCTTCTCCTATGTTGGCTCTTTCTTAGAAATGAACAGTCTAAAATGATCTTTATACCAAAGATACATTTTTGGTGTGACAAATTCTACTCCCCTTCATCTCCTAAATCTTTCTCACATGTAGCTCTTCATTTTTAGTCCTGCCATTACTCTCCTAATCCAGGCCTTTGGCTGTTCTCACAAGGTTACTGCTATAGCCTCCTGAGAGGTCTCACTGCCTCCAAATTATACCACTCAGATTTCTTTACCTTTGATTAAATTCAAAATGCAGTTTTGCTTTATTGATCTCTAAAAATTTAAAAATATTTTTATTTCGGGAGTCCAAGCATGACAGTGTGACGTAAAAGGTCTTTCCATGACTTGGCCCATTAATCTCTCCATTTCCCCCTTTTGCCTTGAAAACTAAAGTCTAGGAAATAGTGAGTTGTCTATAATTCTAGATACACTGTGGTGATTCACACCTATCTGACATTGCTCATGCTCTTCCATTTACCTAGAATGACCTCCCACTCACTGACTCATTTCTGCTCATTTGTCATGATTCAGTCACATCTTTCTTAAAATCCCAGACTTTGTTTTACTCTGCTGTTGCTACACCCACTTTGTGTGTACTTCTAAGCCTGTTGTTACCCTATTATAATGAAATTGTTTGTGTCTTTTTTGCCTACTGAATCAAGAGCACCTAAGGCATGGATATGCATGTCATATATCTCTGCATTTCTCACCTGCCCCTATCATGCATCCCAGTGCTCTGTAAATGTTGGTAGAAAAGTCTTAGCCCTGATAGTCACTGTTCTTAATGCCTGAAAATCCCATGCTTTTGTCTCTGATTCAGCCTTTACTTGCTCCCATTTTGCCATCACATTGCCTCCTCACACAGCAGTCCTTCTGACTGAGCTTCTGTTTCAGTTTTCCTGCTGAGGCAGAAGCTATGCATGCCATAGACCAAACCCCCTCAACGTGGACTAGCCCCATGGTGCTGTTGTCATTTTCATCTTTTCAGAGCTAAACTCAGTTCCATATACACCCTGCTAAGAGGATGGATCTTCCAGAAACAAACTTATTACTTTATGATTCATGATGTTGCCATCTTTTTGACATCAAGTATCACCCCTTTTCTTAGGACCTTCCTTCCTTACTCTACCTCTTGGATTAAACTATTAATATCTAGCTGACCCAAGTCAGGCCCAAAAGACCACAGTTCTATATTCTGCTTTTCAAAGTTAATCACTCTTCTGCAACAGAAAGAACCATTTTTCAACATCTGCTCTTGCCTCTGTACTTTACAGAAAACATTAGAGGTTTGCAGCCCAGTTCTAAAAAATATTTCCACTTTTTTTTTGGAGAGAGGAAGAGGTAAAGAAAAAAAAAAAAAAGGTAGTTCATATTGAAGTGGTAGGTGACATGGTGATATCATCCAGAATAAAAGGAATGAAGTTTGAAGCAATAAAATACCAGTGCATAGAGAAGCTGAGATCAACTGCAGTAGTAACTGCATTGTACCTTTTCAAATTAAAGTCTTTTTAATTTGGACAATGTCACAATTTTCAGTTACTTCATACTAAAAATATTACAAGGGGGAAATGGAATTATATAATTAATATAACTGTATAATTAAAATACACATATAATTAATTTTATAATTAGGCTCATTTCACAGAAATTATGCCCAGTAATAGTCACCTTTGTCTCTACAAGAAAGGCCTGTCATGTTCTCAAGGATCACTCAGTGTTTTGATGATTAGTTAAAGTCTTTGTGTTAGGGCTCACTTGGAACGCTTTTGAGAAACAAATCCGTTCTTCATATGCTCTTAACTACCACCTAGTCACAAAAGAAGAAGCACAAAGTAACCCCATCTGGCCAATATAGGGATTGAAAGAGCAGATGTAAAAGACTCCATTATATGAATGAGCAACCTGTGGGACTCAAAAGGGCCCCAAATTTTGTTGAATGCTTTGATGTCAATCTGTTAATGTTTTTTTAACAGAGGACCCACATTTTCACTGTGCATTTGATCCCACAAATTATGTAGTTGATCTTGGCTGAAGCAGTAGTTATCAGTTTCTTGCAAAACTGTTGCAGAATTTCTTTTCATTGGTGCCTGCAGTTCTTGGTCACACTGCTTCAAAGAATGGAGAGATAGACCAGACAAAGAGTGGTGGACAGCAAGGCAAAGTTTATTGGGCCATAGTACAAAGCTCCCAAAGACAGAGGAGACCCAAGAGGGTTGCCTTCCCAAGTTTCTAATTGAGGGGTTTTAATGAGAATGTTGGTGAGCTGTTTTAATCTGATTAACCCTCCTTGCACCTGCCACCAGTCAGGTTTTTGTCCATGTGCTAATCTATCTATCAGGTAGTTGCTCCCATGGGAAAGGGTGGAGGGCTCCTTCCAGGGTGGTGTAAAATCCTTTTAATGATAGTTTCCTCTTAGGTTGGGTCCCCTTGTCCCTGTCTACCTTTCTTCAGGACTATCCTTCATTAAAACCTTTCATTAAAGTACCATCAGCCACTCACAGTCTGTGACATGAATCTGGGGGCATATGTGCAAAGTGAAAGTTAATTCTTCCTTATCTATAATCCTTGACCTTTCCAAAAGTCCTAGAAAATGTATAAAAGTGAGACAAAGAGAAAAAAAAATACATGATCCAGATATATAGCTGTGATCATCACTACAATGTACACCAAATATTTAACTATTTTGGGATGGAAAAATAATTTTCCTTTATCCTCCTAGGTTTTTGCCTGAGAGTCTCTTGTAATAAAAGATAGATTAACAGGGGGAAAAAAAAAAGATAGCAGAGGCATAATAACGTATATACTTCTTGTATAAGTGAGAAATACCAAGAAAACTGAGTAACTCCCCAAAATGTCCCCAGCTGCCATCTTAAATACCATTTCCAGCTAACAACAAAAGATGGTGAGGGAGGGGACAATTAAAGGACGTTATCAGGCAAATCACTATAAACAAGGCTATGGTTGTTATGCAGATTCAGTGCCTGCCCTGCTGATAAGAGTTTCTAGGGTTTTAGTCCTCCTCCTCTTTCCGGTCCTGAGAGGGAGCTACCCTTACAAATGGACATGTCCCTTATGAATATAAATGTCTCTAACAGAAGGGTAACTTCTACTCTGTTTCAGAGCTTTTCCTATGTTGTGCTGTTTACTCAAAATAATCCCTATGCCAAAGAGATATATTTTGGATTCAAATTCTGTTTTCCTTCATGTGCTATTAACAGAAAATTTGGTGAGGAAAAGGTCATTTTTAAGCTCAAAGTCTCCTGAAAGGAAAAAGTATAGATAAAAGCGTATACAATTATCTTGACAATAGTTAATATGCTCCTCTTCCTTTGTAATCCAAATTGTAAGGAGAGTTGTTAAAACTTTAGTTATATCAGTATAAAACTGAACTATTTTCTTTATACTTCATCAAACTGCAACCCAGTTAAGAACTGTTGCATTGTAAAGAGCTATACTTTGTTTACAATTAATTCATTGAGCTTTCCTTTTAGTAGTCTTGATCAGAACACTTTCATTTGTTATTCATGCTGATTTACATAAATACTCCACAGCATTTTCCTATTAAAGGACACTTAAAATGAAGGGCAACATTTGCTTCTCTCTTCTGTGCAATTTATTTCATGTTTTGTTTGAAGAGGTTGTTATGATCAGCAGACAGGAGCTAGTGAAAACATAATTTTAAGTCTTGAATGGTGATCATTTTCAGTCTTTTAAAGACTGCTAGCCTTAATTGATTTGTCTCCAGTATGAACTGAACTGTTATGTCTGAAGAGAAACTTCCTTTAATCTCTCTTATACTCTGAGAATCTAAGCATAATGAATACGTTGCTTTAAAAAAATGATATTACTAATTCATTCATTCATTCATTCATTCATGTAGTATTCAAAAAGTACTAGTTATGTATCTTCTTTGTGCAAAGCACTGTCCTTAGGCATAGGAGATATAAAGATATAAAGACAGGAAAAAACAAACAATCTATAACCTAGAACATGAAGTCTAGTGGAAGAGGTAGCATTTAATAAGTAATCATGAAAACAAAGGCAAATAGCATCTGTGGCAAATATATGAAAGAGAACTACTCAAAGAGCTAGGAGACATATGGAGGAAGTCAGATGGGTTCTGAAGTAACATACTTGATGAAGATCTAAAAATTAAGTAGTGTGCAAAGAATAATTACAGTAATTATTTACATCAGAATCAAACAATTGGGAAATACATTTTTTTAAAAAGATATTATCTTCAAATAATATGAGATACTTGGAAATGTTTCTTTAAAAAACATGTTCAAGAAATGCATGGAGGAAATCAAACAGTGGATTTGAGGATGTAAAACAAAACTTTTAAAATGTCCATGCAGTAGGGGCACCTGGGTGGCACAGTCAGTTAAGCATCTGATTCTTGATTTTTGTCTCAGGTCATGCTTTCAGGGTTGAGATCAAGCCCTACTTTGGGCTCCACACGGCATGGGGCCTGCTTAAGATTCTCTTTCTCCCTTTACCTCTGCCCCTCGCTCTGCACACATACTCTCCAATAAATAAATAAATATCGATCCACTAAAAACTCATTATCAAAATTGTGTTAGTTTTCCACAAATTAGTCTCTAAAGTCAATGCAATTTTCACCAAAATTCAAATAGAGGCTTTCATTGGGGTTGATAACTTGACTCAAAAATGCTCTATAAAAGAATAAAGGGCTAAGAATACCAAAAACATTGTTAAATAAGAAGAAAATTTATCAAATGTCAAAACCTACTTTATACAGTAAGTTGTAATATGTTCACTACTGATACAAGAATTAAAGAAATGAATCAAGCAAAGAATTCATGATATAGGGCATATTTAATATTGTAAATTGGCGGGAGAAAGTATGGACTACTTAGTACATGGTGCTTAGACTTTCGGTTATCTATGATCATAAAATGTGTCCTTACTTCATATGATATACAAATGTAAATTTTAAGCCTAAATACAACATTCAGCACAATAAATATGGCAAGCTCTAAAACTTTGATAAAAGTATGTAAGACAGTATTCTTACAGTCAGGATATGGAGAGATATCTGGACAAGAAGCAGAAAAAACAATATGTAAGTTAAAAAAACCTGAGGATTTTAATTACATTTAATTACATTAAATTTTAAATCTTTTCAATAAAAGTTATTATAGACTAATTTAAAAGACAAGTTAGAGAGATAGTCTAAGATGGGGGAGGAGTAGGAGACCTTAGTTTTATCTGGTCCCAGGAATTCACCTAGATAACTATAAAGTCATTCTGAACAACTGCAAACTCAACCAGAGATCTAAGAAAAGAATGGCTACAACTCTACAAATAGAAAAGTGACTACTTTCTGCAAGGTAGGATAAACCACAAGGGAGGGAGCCTCTGTCTGCCAGCCCCAGCAAGTGATATAGCAGCAGAGGACAAAATCAGAACTTTTAAGTCTGCTCCGGTGAGGGACATCCCTGCCTGAATGGTGCTTATGTGGTGAAACAGAGCAGAATCCTAGATGGGACACTGTGGTCTCAGGATCCCTGGGGTCACAGGAAGACTGGGGGTGCTTGAATGCAGCAGTGTTCCCAGGCATCTGAGTGGGAAAACTGGCTGCAATCAGTGAGCCTAGGAGAGAGCTCTTAGCTCAGGGTTACCTTATACTGTGAACCTCGGCCTGGTCAGGCAACTGTTCTCTGAGCAGGGGACCAGCAAGTTGCAGAACCACCACAAGATCCCTTCTTCCTCCCCCAGGAGAAGCAGCACAAGTGAACACTGCAGGAGTCTGCAGGGTTTGGAGACTCAAAGTGGAGTCATGTGCCTGAGATAGAAACACTGGGTCATAGGCTGGATAAGCACACACTGAAGAAGACCAGGGAGACAGGAGTCATTGACTGCTTTTCTCTGGGGGTGCACTGAGAAGTGAGGCCCTGAGCTCTGGGCTCTGGGGCTAGAAATTGGGAGGCTGCCATTTTCATTTTCATCCTCTGATGCAGTACAGAAAGCTTTGAGGGAACAAAAGCTACATAGAGCAAACCAAACCTGCTTATATAGCCTGGCCCCCTGGCAAGGATGGTACAGTTCCCCCAGGAAAAAGACTGCTGAGAATCAGTGCAACAGGCCCCTCCCCCAGAAGATCAGCAAGAACATCCAACTAAGACCAAGTTTACCCATCACACAGAACTGCAAAACTCTGGCACTAGGGGAAAATAGTATATAGAATTCATGGTTTTTTTTTCCTCCACAATTCTTTAGTCTTCCAATTTTAATTTTTTTTTAATTTTATTTATTTATTTGACAGGCAGAGATCACAAGTGGGCAGAGAGGCAGGCAGAGAGATAGAGAGGGAAGCAGGTTCTCTGCTGAGCAGAGAGCCTGATGTGGGGCTCGATCCCAGGACCCTGAGATCATGACCTGAGCCAAAGGCAGAGGCTTAACCCACTGACCACCCAGGCGCCCCTTCCAATTTTAATTTTAATTTTCTCTTTCCATTTTCAACAGATTTCTTATTTTGTCAGCTTTTTAAAAATTCTTTAAATTTTCATTTTTACACTTAAAGTCTATCCTTTCATTATATTTAATTTTATTTTTGTATTTATAAAATTTTTCTTTCTTTACAATTTTGGAATGCAGTTTCTTCTAACAAACAGTCCAAAATACACACAAGATATAATGTATTGCTCTGTTATGTTCACCTGTCCGTTTATATTCCTTCTTCTTATTTTTTTGGTCTTAATTTTCAATTTTACAGATACATTCTATCCTTTTGATGTATTTAATTTTATTTTTGTATATATATAAGTTTTTCTTTCTTTACAATTTTGGGATCTAGTTTTCTAACAGACCAAAATACACACAGGATCCAGTGTTTTACTCTTTTCTATTCACCTGTCTAATTATATTCTTTTGTTCGTTCATTTGTTTCTCTTCGGTTTTGGGTCTCTTCTGATTTGTTTAGTATATATTTCTCTGGGGTAGTTGTTGCCATTTTAGTATTTTGTTCCTGCGTTCATCTATTCTTCTTTGACAGAATGACAAGATGGAAGAACTCACCTCAAAAAAGAGAATAAGAGGCAGTACTGACTGCCAGGAACCTAATCAATATGGATATAAATAAGACGTTGGGACTAGAGTTCAGAATAATGATTATAAGATACTAGTTTGGCTTCAAAAAAAAAAAAGCATAGAAGACACTAGAGAACCCCTTTCTGGAGAAATAAAAGAACTAAAATCTAATCAAGTCAAAATTAAAAAGACTATTAATGAGATGCAATCAAAAGTACAGGCTCTAACTGCTAGGATAAATGAGGCAGAAGAGATAATTAGTGATATAGAGACAAAATGATGGAGAATAAAGAAGCCGAGAGAAAGATAAACTACAGATTACGAGGGGCGAATTCAAGAGATAAGTGATACCATAAAGTGAAACAATACTAGAATAATTGGGATCCCAGAATAAGAGAAAAGAGAGAGGGGACAGAATGTATATTGGAGCAAATTATAGCAGAGAACTTCCCTAATCTGAGGAAGGAAGCAGGCATTCAAGTCCAAGAGGCATAGAGAATCCCCCTCAAAATCAATAAAAATAGGTCAACATCTCAACATATACTAGTGAAACACACAAATCTCAGAGACAAAGAGAAAATCTGGAAAGCAGCTCAGGACAAGAGGCCGGTAACCTACAAGGATAAAAACATTAGATTGGCAGCAGACCTATCCACAGACACCTGGCAGACCAGAAAGGACTGGCGTGATATATTCAGAGTGCTAAATGAGAAAAATATGCAACCAAAATACTTTATTCAGCTCGGATGTCATTCAAAATAGGAGTGATAAAAAGCTTCCAGGACAAACAGAAACTGAAAGAATATGTGATTACTAAACCAGCCCTGCAAGAAATATTAAAGGCGATCCTTAAATCGAAAAGACAGCCCAAAAGTAACATAGACTAGAAAGGAACAGAGACAATATACAGAAATAGTGACTCTACAGGTAATACAATGGCACTAAATTCTTATCTTCCAGTAGTTACTCTGAATGTAAATGGGCTAAATGCCCCAATCAAAAGACACA
Organism: Enhydra lutris kenyoni; assembly: GCF_002288905.1. NCBI lineage: Eukaryota > Metazoa > Chordata > Mammalia > Carnivora > Mustelidae > Enhydra > Enhydra lutris. The sequence goes on from NW_019154103.1 coordinate 29,448,589, forward strand.
GGATATCGGATTGAGTGAAAAAAAAGCAAGACCCATCAATAGGCTGTCTCCAGGACACTCATTTTAGACCCAAGGACACCTCCAGATTGAAAGTGAAGGAGTGGAAAACCATTTATCATGGTAATGGACATCAAAATAAAGCTGGGGTAGCAATCCTTATATCACACAAATTAGATTTTTTTAAAGATTTTTATTTGTTTATTTCACAGACAGATCACAAGTAGGCAGAGAGGCAGGCAGAGAGAGAGAGAGGAGGAGGAGGCAGGCTCCCTGCTGAGCAGAGAGCCCGATGCGAGACTCGATCCCAGGACCCTGGGATCATGACCTCAGCCAAAGGCAGAGGCTTTAACCACTGAGCCACCCAGGCGCCCACACAAATTAGATTTTAAACCAAAGACTGTAATAAGAGATGAGGAAGGACACGCTATCATAACTAAAGGCTCTATCCAACAAGAGGATCTAACAATTGTCAATATTTATGCCCCTAACATGGGAGCAGCCAATTATATAAACCGATTAATAACAAAATTAAAGAAACACATCAATAATAATACAATAATAGTAGGGGGCTTTAACACCCCACTCACTGCAATGGACAGATCATCTAAGCAGAATATCAACAAGGAAACAAGGGCTTTGAATGATACACTGGACAAGGTGGACTTCACAGATATATTCAGAACATTCTGTCTTAAAGCAACAGAATACACATTCTTCTCAAGTGCACATGGAATATTCTCCAAAATAGATCACATCTTGTGTCACAAACCAAGTCTCAACGAATATCAAAAGATTAGGATCATTTCCTGCATATTTTTGGACCACAAAGCCTTGAAACTGGAACTCACTTACAAGAGGAAAGTTGGAAAGAACTCAAATATACGGATGCTAAGGAGCATCCTACTAAACAATGAATGGGTCAACCAGGAAATTAAAGAAGAATTAAAAAAAATACATGGAAACAAATGAAAATGAAAACACAACTATTCCAAACCTTTGGGATGCAGCAAAGGTGGTCCTAAGAGGGAAGTATATAGCAGTACAAGCCTTTCCAAGAAACAAGAAAGGTCTCAAGTACACAGCCTAACTGTACATCAAAAGGAGCTGGAGAAAGAACAGTAAATAAACCTAAGCCAAGGAGAAGAAGAGAATTAATAAAGATTAGAGCAGAAATCAATGAAATAGAAACCAAAAGAACAGTAGAACAGATCAACAAAACTAGGAGCTGGTTCTTTGAAAGAGTTAATAAGATTGATAAACCCCTGGCCAGACTTGCCAAAAAGAAAAGAGAAAAGACCAAAATAAAATCATGAATGAAAGTGGGGAGATCACAACTAACACCAAAGAAATACAAAAAAATTATAAGAAATATTATGAGCATCTTTATGCCAGCAAATTAGTCAATGTGGAAGAAATGGATACATTCCTAGAGACAGAAACTACCAAAACTGAGCAAAGAAGAAATAGAAAACCTGAACAGACCCATAACCAGCAAGGAAGTTGAAGCAGTAATCAAAAATCTCCCAACAAACAAGAGTCCAGCACCAGATGGCTGTCTAGAGGAATTCTACTAAACATTTAAAGAAGAATTAATACCTAGTCTTGTGAAGCTGTTTCAAAAAATGGAAATGGAAGGAAAACCTCCAAACTCTTGCTGTGAGACCAGCATTACCTTGATCCCAAAACCAGACAAAGACCCCACCTAAAAGAATTACAGAACAACATCCCTGATTAACACAGATGCAAAAATTCTCGCCAAAATACTAGCCAGTAGGATCCAACAGTACATTAAAAGGATTATTTACCATGACCAAGTGGGATTTATTCCTGGGCTGCAAGGGTAAATCAATATCCACAAATCAATCAGTGTGATATACTACATTAGTAAAAGAAAGGATAAGAACCATATGATCCTCTCAATAGATGCAGAAAAAGCATTTGACAAAATGCAGCATCCTTTCTTGATTAAAAAATCTTCACAGTGTAGGGATAAGGGGAGCATACCTCAATATTGTAAAAGCCATATATGAAAAGCCACACGAAATATTATTCTCAATGGGGAAAAACTGAGAACTTTCCCCCTAAGGTCAAGAACATGGCAGGGATGTCCAGTCTGACCACTGTTGTTCAACATAGTACTAGAAGTCCTTACCTCAGCAATCAGACAACAAAAAGAAATAAAGGCATTCAAATCATCAAAAAAGAAGTCAAACTCTTACTCTTCACAGATGACATAATTTTCTATGTGGAAAATCTGAAGACCCCACCCCAAAATTGCTAAAATGCATACTGGAATTCAACGAAGTGGCAGAATATAAAATCAATGCAGAGAAATCGGGTGCATTTCTACACACTAACAATGAGACAGAATAATCATCAAAACAGTATGGTACTGGGAAAAATAGACACAGGTCAGTGGAACAGAATAGAGAGCTCAGAACTGGAACCTCAACTCTATGGTCAACTAATCTATGACAAAGCAAGAAAGAATATCCAATGGAAAAAAGACAGTCTCTTCAGCAAATGGTGCTGGGGAAAATGGACAGGCACTTGTAGAAGAATAAAACTGGATCATCTCCTTACACCATATACAAAAATAAACTCAAAGCAGATGAAAGACCTAAATATGAGACAGGAATCCATCAAAATCCTAGAAAAGAACACAGGCAGCAATCTCTGGGTAGACACATCTTTCTCCAAAGGCAAGGGAAACAAAAGCAAAAATGAACTGTTGGGACTCCATCAAGATAAAAAGCATCTGCACAGCAAAGGAAATAGTTAAGAAAACCAAAAGACAGAGTGGGAGAAGATATTTGGAAATGTCTTATCAGATAAAGGGCTAGTATCCAAAATCTATAAAGAACTTACCAAACTCAATACCCAAAGAACAAATAATCCAATCAAGAAATGGACAGAAGACACAAGGAGACATTTCTTCAAAGGAAATATACATATGGCCAATAGACACATGAAAAAATGTTGAACATCATTCGGCATCAGAGGAATCAAAATTACAAAGAGATATCACCTCACACTAGTCAGAATGGCTAAAATTAACAAGTCAGGAAATGACAGATCTTGGCAAGGATGCAGAGAAAGGGGAATCCTCTTACACTGTTGTTGGGAATGCAAGCTGGTGCAGCTACTCTGGAAAACAGTATAGAGGTTCCTCAAAAAGGTATAAATAGATCTACCCTACTACCCCCAATTGCACTATTGGGTATTTACCCCAAAGGTACAAGTCTAGTGACCCGAAGGGGTACGTGCACCCCAGTGTTTCTATTGGCAATGTTCCATAGCCAAACTATGGAAAGAGCCCAGATGTCCATCAACAGATGAATGGATAAGGAATAAGTGGCACATACATATAATGGAACACTACTTAGCCATCAAAAAAATGACATCTTGTCATTTGCAATGATGTGGATGGAACTAGAAGGTATTATGCTATGCTAAGTGAAATAAGTCAATCAGAGAATGACAATTATATGATCCCACTCACATGTGGATTTAAGAAACAAAACAGAGGTTCATAGGGAAGAGCGGAAAAAATGAAACAAGACAAAATTAGAGAGGGAGACAAACCATAAGAGACTCTTAATCATAGGAAGCAAACTAACGGTTGCTGATGGGGTGGGGAGATCGGGTAACTGAGTGATGGACGTTAAGGAAGGTACAGGATGTAATGAGCACTGGGTATAATATAAGACTGATGGGTATAATATGAGACTGATAAATCACTGACCTTTACCTCTAAGACTATAATACATTATGTGTTAATTGCATTTAAATAAAAAAACAAAAATTTTTTAAAAAGACAAAAGAGAAGTCACATATAAGGAGAAGCAATTCAAAATGCACATGTAATGTCAGTATTTTAATAGGTAGTTAAAGCATTTCTTTCTTAAAATTTTTGTTTGTTTGTTTAGTAAGAGAGCAGAAAAGAGAGTGGCAGAGGGAGAAGGAATTTTAAAGCAGGTTCCATGCCCTGCTCAGAGCCCAAGGTGGGGCTTGATCTCATGACCCTGAGATCATGACCTGAGCCAAAATCAAGACTCAGAACCTTAATCAACTGAACCACGTAGGTGCCACAAAAATGTAAAGCATTTCTATAAATTAATAAGAAAAAGACAAATGACTCCATATAACTTTGGGTAACAGAGGTGAATAGGCAGTTTACAAAAAAGAAAATTAGCCAATAAAGTTATAAAAATTATTCAGTCTTATTAGTATTCTGATGAAAAATGGAAATAAAAACTATAGTATATGTTGATATAATCAAGTGTTGATATGCAAGGCAAGAAATGGGCATTCCTGTAAATTACAGGTGGAGGATGAATTGATAAGTCTGTATTAGAGAACAATTTAGCAATATCTTATAAAGTGGTGATGTTCAAGCCCCTAGTCCAGCAATTGTTATCATAAGTATATATCCTAGAAAAAATTTTATACTTAGGCATAAGTAAAATATGGAAAAATGTTCATTGAACCATTACTGATAATTTAAAAATGATAAGAGGAAGCATAAATTACAGCATGATTACACAGTTGAATATAACCATTAAAGTGAATAAACCAGATCAACATGGATACATTTACAGAAAAGAATGTTGCTAAAGTAGCAGAAACTATGTAAACCATGTGAATCCATTTATATGAATTTATTTAAATGCAAAGATTATACAGACACACACTTCAGAGATACCTCACAATCTGAACTCTTGCTAATCAAACAAAGGAACTGATAAATTCTGGTAAATTTTTGTATAAATTTCCTTCTGTCCAAATTCTCACTACTTGCTTTTTGAACTTCCAGAACCCTAGTAGATTCAGATAATTTGCTATTCTTTTCTCCCTACCTTTACCAAAACTCTTACTAGCCAAATTCAGATAAAGATTATAATTGCATAGAAAGGGGAACTTTTGGTACAATAGTGGTTGATCTGGGGTTAGGAAGAAGACAATGAAATAATAGCTACAAAAGTTATTTCAGTATTGCTGTAAAACATGCAATGTTTAAAAAAATTCTGAAACAAATTTGATAAAATATTTAATTCAATAAATGTTTAAACAATAATATTTGCTGTTATTCTATGTATGTTTCCTAACATTTAAAATAAAGTAGTCTTTGGAAACTGTAAAGAAATCATTAGGATATGAGGTGAGTTAAGAATATTCCAGGTGGAGTAACATATGCAAAGATTTGTGGCACAATGGAACATGATACATGCAAGAAAGTTCACCAATTCTTGTTCACCAATTCTAGGGTAGAGAGGCCAAGAGAGGTAGGGATATGAAGGGATGATGTAGGCTTTCTAGGTTTTATTAGGATTTAGTGACTTCATTCTAAGAGCAAAGAGAAGCTCATAGAGAATCTCAGATATGTATGTAAGGGGCCTTAGGTGGTAATAAGATTGATATTTTTAAAAGGATTTAAAATAAAATAAAAAGCATTTAATTTAGTCGCATTATAAGAAATTATTTGGAGTGAATTTAGTGGATGTGTGTGGGTATTTGAAAGGCATTGCAAAACTCCAGGTGTTTAAGAAAAATAGTAAGAAATAGGACAGCTTTAGCAGAAGAAACTGAGTTGGGTTTAGGTATCAAGCTTGACATACTACTGCACTCATTGGAAGGTGGAGAGGACTACGCAAAAATAATTAATGATTCTTGCATCTAAAATTGAAAATTATACCAAAAATAGCTTCTAGAGCACATTTTCAGTCCTTAAGCCCAAATGAAAAGATCATTATATGGGATAATGCCCCTACATAGAATATTTAAACCAAAAAGTGTCTGATGATAGTTACTACACTGTTTTATTTAGATCTCCATGGGCTCCATATATATATCTGATTTTTACAGGGATTGCATATCATCATTCAGGCTTTAGTTCAAGTATGACTTCCCCTAAGAGATCTCCAATCACTACCCCTATCACATCAACTTCATAGGATTTACTACTCCTTGAAATCATCACATGTATTTATCTTGTTATAGTCTGTAGGAGAATAGAAGTTCCATGAGAGCAGGAAAATTATCTGCTTTTTAAAATGTTCTGATTTACCATCTAAAGGAGTACCTGGCATAAAGTAGGTACTCAATAAATAGCTGTTAAATGTACGAGTGAATAATTTCATAGGCACATAGGAAAGAAGGTTTTTATTTCTCTGTCACCAAATTTGAGGAGGAAAAAAAAAAACAGAAAAAAAAGGCTAAGTAATGTCTTTTCAGTATATTTATAGATTCTTTCCTTAAAAGAGCTTACAGTCATTTTCAGAGATGTCAGCCTTATTATCCATTACACATCAATGTGTACACTGGCATTCAGTATGGAAATTCCATATCATGTAGTCCATCTCATAAATTTTGGTGTCATGCTTTACAATTAATAAATATTTACTACCACAATTGTCTACTTCAAATGCTGAGGAGCATATTTAATGCTCCTTGGGAGACATAAATATTTCATGTTAAGCATTCTATGTGACAAGTACAAAATATAACAACAAAATTCAACGGGTGGAGCACATTTCACATAATCAATCATGTCCTAAGACAAGTGCTACAAATAAAATGGATGAGTTCAACATTTCTGGGTCAAATATAATTGCCACCATGCACTTACATATTTGATAACAGTGAAGTGAATAGAAATATTAGATATAAAGCATATTTTACATGAATATAATAATGTATATGAATATAAAATTACTAAATTATCATATTTATATTGAGAAGGAATTTTTTTTAAAGATTTTTATTTATTTATTTGACAGACAGAAATCACAAGTAGGCAGAGAGAGAGATTGGAGGAAGCAGGCTTCCTGCTGAGCAGAGAGCCTGATGCGGGGCTCTATCCCAGCATCCTGGGATCATGACCTGAGCCAAAGGCAGAGGCTTTAACCCACTGAGCCACCCAGGTGCCCTGAGAAGGAATTTTTTAAGCAGACTCAATTTAGAAAAGTATCCGAGTAGTTATAAGTGTAAGCATATATTCATAAACTCCCTACTGGTAAATAAAAGCCCCAAGTTAGCAGATTTCTTGAAGTATTTGTCACAAGGGACTAGGCTGCAATAACAAACACCCAAAATCTCAATAGCTTAAGACAATAAAAATTTCTTCCTTATCCACGCTAAGTCCACATAGGTCTAAGACACTACATAGACGATCTTTCTACCACACAGTGACTCAAGTATTCAGGATGCTTTAATCTTTTGATTCTGACTTCTCAGCTAACAAAGTCTACAACCACCACCGACAAGGAAAGGAAGACCCTAGCAAGTCACTAAGAGGCTTTTAATTTCATTACCGTGGTGTAGCACACATCATTTCAACGTACATTTTATTGGCCAGAATTAATTACATGGTCCCTTCTAATTGCAAGATGTTGGGAAGTGTAATTTTTTGTATGCCGAAGAAGAAGTGACAACCACACTTGATTAAAAAAAAAAAAAAAAACTAAAATTCTTCAAAATTAGCATGATAGCATATCACAAATCCATCACAGATTAAGCAAAATAGATTCCCCATCTAAAAAATATATTCTGTATAATCATGGTAAATTATCATGCAAGAGTTTACAGAATACAGATGGCAAGAAATAGTTCTAACATCTAATTTGATGTATGATAGAATTTAGTTGGCAGATGTTGGAATTACTTTTCAAAAGAACATTTGGTCAGCATCAAATTGTAACCAAATAAGCAGGCTTTTACTCTGTGGCACAACTAAATCAATCTTTCAACAAAAAATTTTAATGTCAGTCACTAAGACCAAGAGGAAATTACCAGTAAAATGTAGAAAGGCAGTCAAGAAAAGGATCTTTCAGGTCAGAAGTATAGCTCAAACTGTCATCTCATTACTATAAAATACTAAAGACTAGGCATCTTTCCATTTTCAACATTATTCTCCTTAAAACATTATTCTCTCTTCATATATGCCCTGAAATTTTTGCAAATTTTTAGTAACTTGTCATTTCTTATCAGAAGACAAAAGAATCCACAGGAAATATTTAACATAACTTTTGAGCAGAAAATTAAAAGTGAACTATATCTAGAAAATAATTCAGAAATATGTTTGATTTTAATTTAGACTTTGATTTTAATGAATTCCCAAATATACCATTTTAATAATTTCCACAAACAAGTTATTTTTTAGGGCAAAGTAAAATGTTATTAATTTTAGAATTTTCCATTTTAAATGCACTTTTATCTTTATAATTCCTTCAAAATAATGTCTTTTTCTGGACACTTATACTAATTGAATTGATCTCACATTTTAATGTTGATAGTGTTAATAAAACTTACCATGGCTTTCCTACTTTTTCCAACAATTACTGCCTGAGCTTCACTGTAAATACACGACATTCCCAGTGGACAGGAGAATAAACTATGTCCTCTTAGAAGTAGGTGGTTTGAATACTGTTACTTAAAAGGAGATATATAAAGGGAAAAAGTAAGAAAAAACAATTATAGTGTTTTTAAGCCCACATAATTAGTCAAATAAAGACAAAATTTGAAAATAACATACAAAAAAAATGAAATAATAATAGGCAATAAAGTTTAATTGATAATACATGTATATATATGTATCCTTAAATAGAGAATAAACAATTTTTCAAGTACATGAAATAATTTTTAGAATTTATGACTTACAGATCAGAAAGAATGCAGTGAATCCAAAGAATACAATATATGCCATTTTTATACCATAATACAGAGTAAGTCAAGAAGTTAATAACACAAATATAAGTGAACAATAAAATAAAACTATAAAATCATTTAAGCAACTTAATATAAGCAACTAATTACTAGTAGAATGGTGATAAATTTGTATACTATTTAAAAATAAAACAATTTTGATAGTTTTTTTTTTTAAATTAAGAAATGGTAAAAACAACTGGAGATTCCTGAAGTTATGAAATAGTGTCCATGAACTTATGCTAATATATTCTATATCCTATCCTAGTGAGTTTTCTGACAAAATTAGGATTACCATAATTATTTCAAGAATTAGAAAATCAAATCAGGCCAGTGACAATAGAAAAACTAGAAAATCTAAGAAAGAATTATCTCTAAAATAATATCTTGGTTCAAATAACTTTCCTGGTGAGTTCACACAAATATTAAGCATTGAATAATTCCCATTCCTTATAATCCCTTTCATAATATGTAGTTGGATTAAGTGTTATATATTCCCCTGATATTAAAAAAATAGACAAAGATTGAACAAAGAAAAAAATCATGAAATGAAACATAAATCATATGTCAACATGCCAAATAAAACACCACAAATTAAATTCAATAATTTATTAAAAATTAATTCACTACAGACATTTTCAACACAAATTTTCCCCTACACAAGTATTTTTATATAAATTATAATACAAATAGACCTTAGATGAAAAACTATATGATCATCTCAAAAGGTACTCAAAAGATGTTTGATGAAACTCAACCACAGTCCCAAGAAAAATCCTTAGCAAAATTGCAGTATATGAGTACTCTCTAAAAAATGCTATAGAATATCTGTCTTAAATGAACACACAACTAAACACTAATGGATAAAGATTAGAGGCTTTCCCAATAATATTTTAAGTTTCATAATAAGGATACCTATAGTGCTAGTTACTATTTAACCTCTTCTACCCAATGTAATACGACAAGAAATAAAAATAATAGATGCAAATTTTATAAAGTAAAATTATTAATAAGTTGATGGTCTATCTAGAAAATCTAAAATAAAATAGTAAAATACAATTAGATTTAAAAAAGAGTTTATTAAGGTAATGAACAGAAAAACTAATATTATAAATCCAAAATATATCTAATAAAGTTGCAGTAACAATTCACAAAATACAATTAAGAAGATAACTTAAAAATAGAATTTAAATAGATAAAAATATATGTATATATAGAGAAAAGCATCAAATGTTGCTAAGAAATAGAAAACCACGTTTGACTATGTAAAAGATACAGAAAGTTCTCGATGAGAATAATGAATGTTATGAATATGGTAATTTCCTCCAATTTAACATAATTCCAATTAACATCCTCATTAAATCAGTTTGCATTTGATAAAATTACATTTTTAAAAATGATTATGTAAAACAGAACAATTTTGAAAAAGAAAGTCATAAAGGAAAATAAGAACCAAGTTAGATTCCCATGAATTCATCCACATATCTCCTAAAAAGAATGTTAAAGCTTATAATTAAAATGGCTCTGGCAAGAAGACCAAAAAATGTTCTAGGTCTTCTCTCAATTCATCCATTTTGTAGCAACTGGGTTTACTTCAGGGACATGTTAGTTGCTTAAAAAAAAAAACATTGACAAAATAGCATGCACTGACTAGAAACAGGTCCAGATTTTCATTAATGCCTACAGAGATTTTAAGAAACTGCCCACAGAAATAACAATTTAAACCAAATATAAATGACAGTTTTAAAATAAAAGAAATTATATATTCTTTCACCAAGAAAATATTTTTCCTCTTGAAATGAGATTCTTTTTAAAGACAATTACGTTTGTCACAAATTTATTGATTTTAATTTTTATTTCTCATTTGAAATAAACGTAACACTAATTTTTATGACATGTTCATAATTGTAATTATTTTCTTTTATGAAATCTATATGTTTATTTGCAATTAAGCATGAATGAAGAAAATGTTAACATGTTAATCTCAGAGGGAAACAGGATGGTATAAATTTAAATACTAACTTTCCAGAGAACATACAACATTGTCCTAAGCAATAGCCTCCTCCATTCATTCTGAGAAATGAATAATTCACATACATGCATTTGAATTAATATTTAGGTTTGTTAAGTATATTACTATAGGTTAAAAAAATAAAATAGTACTTAAAGGTTTGTATCTATGTAATTGAAGTTCCCTACTATTCTTGCACGAATCCCAGCCCTTCTTAGGAAAGCAGGCTCTTTCAAATCTTACCTATGACTTCTGTGATGTTGAGATGACACTAATAAAATCTTCAAGTATTTTCCATTTTTTAATTTTATATATTTCTAACTTATAATCTAATGCTTTTTATCTTTAGCTGCCATACTGTCTCATATATATTTTGTTTTCCTCATTTGTACTTTTTCATGTGTATATTTTCCCTCTAAATCTTCTTTAGTGATTTTAATTGTAAATTCCAACTAGTTGTAAAATAACTTTACCAATTTATCTTCTTTTGCTTTCAGATACCTTGTACCTCTTTGTCCATCTCTTTGCTTTCTCCCTCTTCACCTTCTTTTCCTTCTCTTCCTCCTCCTCCTCCTCCTCCTTATTATTATTATTACTATTTTAAGGTTATTCCTTAGAAACAGCATATATCTGGGTTTTGCTTTCTATTCTAATCTATGTCCTTTTTTTAATGGATTACTTTCAGTGTATCTATTCTTATTTAGTGTAATTAATGATATCTTGATTTTATTAATTTTAACTTTGTTAATTATTTTAGATTTTATTTTATTTTCTTCTTGGTCTTTTTTTTGTCGGCTATTTTGATTTCTATTCTAGGTTTCCCCCAATTAATTTGAAAGTTTTTTCCTTTCTATAACAATGTTTTGTTACACTACATTACTTTCTTAAACACACACATAGTTGCATTATTATTTATTCTATTACTTTTATATTACTTTTTTATATTACTTTTATATTACCAACTATTCCCTCACTTAAACCCACTGCCTCTCTCACAATAATGTTCTAAATCCCACTTTCTTTTGCTTTATTTCTTCCTCCCATAGAATAAAACCTTTTAAATAGGGTTCCTTTTCTTCCTTCCCCATTTTTAACTTCCTCCTCATGATGAGTAAACATTTGGAATGTTTTTATCTCCTTCCTCTCAACCTCCATGTAGCATTTTTAGAGATTGTTTGTATCAGAATTTCTCTCATGGAATGTCTTTTCTGTTTTAAACAGTCTTAGTGAGTATTTGTATTACCTATCTCCAGGAAGTCTGTCGTTAATCATTATATTTCTATCTCTATATTACTGTGTACATCTTTATCTTACGTCACTATTATTATTCACTAATATTTTCTTTTTTTTTTTTAATTTTATTTTTTATAAACATATAATATATTTTTATCCCCA
>NW_019154103.1:29465697-29466162 GCF_002288905.1 Enhydra lutris kenyoni
GAGAACAGCGCCCAATTACTCCCGTCACCCTGCCTCCGGCCGCACTCCGAGCTGACCGAGCCTGCGACCAGTTCAAGGTTACCCCGAGCTTAGAGCTTACTCCTCGGCTCTGTCTCTGTAGCCGGCTTCCCTGTTCTAATACCTGTAAGCTCTGTAACACTCAGACACCCCTGATCCTTCTGGGACCCTGCGGGACCTGAGGCCACGCTGACCCTGCGTGGGCTTCACCCCGGTTAAGCCTCTGGAGCGATGTCCCTCAGCGGAACAGACTTTTAAAAGTCCCGATTTTGTGCTCCGTTGCTCCGCTGCTTGCCGGGAGCCGGCCCCTGCCCCCGCGGTCTATCTTCCCGTCGCTTTGGATCCACTTCTCCGCCAGTCCTACCTTTCAGAAAGTGGTTGATTTTCTGTTTCTAGAGTTGCTGTTCTTCTTCTCTTCGATCTCCCGTTGGATTTGTAGGTGTTTGT